>NW_021604646.1:9460929-9504522 GCF_004785775.1 Grammomys surdaster | reverse complement strand
CTCTCTCTCTCTCTCTCTCTCTCTCTCTCTCTCTCTCTCTCTCCTTCCTCCTGGGACCCAGAAATCCCACCTCTCTTCCTTCACCCAGCAATTGGCTCCCACTGTCTTTATTGACAGAATAAAGAACCAATTAGGAATCAATAACACACACACACACACACACACACACACACACAGAGAACCTTCATTCAAAACATACCAAAAACCTTAAAGAATAAAAAATCAAATATAGATGACTCCTTTCAATATCTGAGATAATTCCTTTATTAGATTAGCATTTCAGATCCGGTAATGTATACAACAGCATACTGTAGGGGTCATAGAGGTCTTTGTGCTCACAAACACGCTTCAGGGCAAGGTTCTCAACCTGTGGGTCATGACATCCTTGGGGGTTGAATGTACCTGTCACAGGAGTCCCATAAGACATTCAGAAAATATAGATATTTACATTACAAATTGCAACAGCAGCAAAATACAGCTCTGAAGGAGCAATGAAAATAATTTTACAGTTGAGAGTTATCACAACATGAGGAACTGTATTAAAGGTTGACAAATTAGGAAGACTGAGAACCACTGTAGGGGAACCTGGGACGTTAAGCACACAAGATTGTTCCTTCAAAGGAAGGAATACAAAACTTGTTTTCTGCCTAAAAGGTAGGAGCTGGTGTCTTTTCTAGTCTGGGGACCTTCGCACTATCTGTGTGGCCAGAGACTTTCTGACCCAGGACCCTCCTCCAGACCTTTCTCCTAAACTTGATTTTTCTCAGTCATTCTAAAACTCATCTTTATGGAAGGTGTCACATTTTTACAAAGAGTTTCCAACTACTTATATTTGGTCTGTATTTAGCTTTCTTTGTTCCTCAAAGAGATTTAGGTATACTTTGCTGTGCTTGTGGAATTGTGTAGTTGAAATGTACAATACTAATAAGCCCATATAAAAGACACACAATCCAGATATTTTATTTATAAGCCATATACCTAGATTGGGCATATCTAGGGCCATACTAACATATTCCCCAGCTATAAAGCCCCTTGTTACTTGCTATTTCTCTTGGCTACTCAGTTCTGGTCCATGGCAGCTTCCTTTTCCATCTTCCTTCTCTCTCTCTTTCTCTCTCTCTCTCTCTCTCTCTCTCTCTCTCTCTCTCTCTCTCTCTCCCCGTCTCTGTCTCCCTCTCCCTCTCCCTCTCCCTCTCTCTCTCTCTCTCTCCCTCTCTCCCTCTCTCCTTGCATTGCAATCCCCTCTCAAACTTCCAGTCTAACCTTTTTCCCTCCACTGCCCAATCACAGGTTCTAGCCTTTCATTGACCAGTAAAATTGGGGGAAAGTTCACATGGCATCACTTGAGTACATGAGACTCTGCTTTTGGAGGCAACCACATCTTGAGGAACCAGTATTTAGCATTAGAATACAAATAGCATCAGACCAATCCAGTACAGAACTGAGTCAGGGTCACAAGATGGCTTTTACAGTGGTGGAAAGGGGAGGGCTAGGGCACAGCGTGAAGAAAAATGGCTCAGTCATGCTTTTGGGTCAATAACCATCTCTGACGTCCATGCACACTGTCTCAGGGTAACAGCAGGATATACAAAAGGAGTCCCAGTGTGGATCCAGTATAGATGGTACAGCAGAAGCCAGAGGCCTCTAACCAGACCGATGACTCACTGCAACAAACAATTGCAAGCAAAGTTGTTTGGGCAAAGGGGCATATCTGTGACACACCACAACTTTCAAGGCAAGATTTGGTTTGGTTTGGTTTGGTTTGGTTTGGTTTGGTTTGGTTTGGTTTGGTTTGGTTTGGTTGAGGTTTTAATTTTTATCTTTTATCGTTTTCTTTTGGGGGGTTGTAAGGGCAGGGGGTAAATACGGGGAAACAGGAAGATGAATGGAATTAGGGTGCAGGGTATGAAATTCATAAAGAATCAATAAAAATTTTTAACTGTAAAATAAAGTAAATGAAACCATAAAAAAAAATCTTAGGACAGTCCCTATAATATCATACTATAAAAACCATAAGAATAGTTTTTACCAGGTTCTCTTGTACTTAAACGTGCCTAAGATAAACCACTGAGGGTCAGACTGCAGAGGGTTGAACTAACACTGGCTACTGAATCCTGCTGTGCCAAATTGCCTTTTTGTGTGAAGGTCTCGGAAATCCTCCTATTTCCCCCTGCAGCATACTGTGATCAGCTGAGGTTTATTTAGGGTATTAGAAGACTCAAATCTATATGTTCAGTCCCAAAAGCCTATTATTAGGAGCTGAGAGCTGGTAGGAAGGAAATCAGTTTAGCCAAGGGCCAGTCCTGAGACTCTAGAGGGAAAACCTATACTCTCCCAAGCAAAGACTATTGAAGAGGGATCAGGGACACAAGATGGCTTCTTCGGGGAGGGGAAAGGGGAGTAGGGGACAATGGGAAGGTAGATGGCTGAGTCATGCATCCGGTCTCCGAAGCCATCTCTGACATTCAGAGAATGTTTTTCTTTTCCCATTCTAGTGAGACATCATTGCAACAAATCTGACTTTAAATCTTAGCCCAGTGCCTATAATTTCTGTTGATTCTTGTTAAACATTAGTCTGTTGTTTAATGAGAAAAAGAATAAGAACAACAACAATAACAGCAACAAATTTAGCAAGCACTTTGCCAACATTTTGAATCAGAAGACTATCAGATATCCAAATCTAATTAATCTAAAAAGAAAGTGCTATAGGAGGTAAGTTTATATTGGGCGTCCTTTGTAGTTTCTTTTCCCATGAATGACTAACCTTGCATTTAATCATTAAAATACAAAAAAATAAAAAAATAAAAATCTTATGCTGAAGAATAAGAAGAGAGAACAAAAGATAACAGTTTAATGAACTGGCCATCTTCAAAGGTATTATCCATAACCAAGTTGTTGGCAGATGGGTAATCATCCGTTAGCTTTGTGACCTTAAAAAAAAAAAGTGATGAATTTTAAAGTCAACTAGAGGCAAATGAAACTCAAGCATTTACTTAGATTTCCCCCATGGCTACATGGTCATACAAGGTTGGTTTAATATTAGAGAAATTAGTCCGTGTAGTTACCAGGTAACAGGCTGGCCTGGCCTAATATCAAAACCTTGAGCAATCGTCAGGGTGGCTTTTTAAAACCCTTATGAAATACAATTCTGCTTGTAAAGTCAGTCATAGGAGTTTTTCTGCCTTATAAAACATGAAAGATTACAGCTTCTGGTGTAGAAAGGAGTAAACACTGGATAAACTTATAAATTATGGATTTTTTCCCTTAAACTCATTCTTTAAGAATAGGATGGATGGTCACAGAGAAGCTTCATTAAACCAAGTTACACAAAGAGAACAAAGCGTTCCAATGCGTGCATATGAATTCAGATTCAGACAGATTGCCAGGTGGGGATGGCGAGCAAGGAGAAGGATGAACTACCCAGACAGGCAGTCTCTCAGGAACAGAATCAGACCATCCAAGCTTCCAGTGCTAACGTGGATTAGTCCAGCAAACCAAAGTCTAGAAAAGAGTTCAACAAGGGCTTTCGAGATACCACTTCCCAGGTACAGGTTTGTGGACTGAGCATAGCGCTGAGAAGCCGAGGGGAATGCTGGGAAACGGAGAAATGGCATGCACTCACACTGCTGCTTTGCCAGAGCCCCACAGATGCAAGAGACTGGATCGCCCCTGCCTGAAGAGCGAAACCGGAGGTCAGCAGTAACGAAGCAGACTGAGGCGCAACTATAGTTATGATATCTGGTATGAGGTAGAAACCCTGGTATGAAGTAGAAACAAGAAAGCGCGACTTGCAATCAGAAGTCAAATAAGGTCATTAAAAACAGTTCTCATAAATGACCGAAATGTTAGTAATTGGTAAGAACTTTAAAATGACTGTTACAAGCACATGGGTAAGATGAGCGGGAAGATGAAAAAATTTCAGGCAAAACTAAAATGCCACAATATCGGTAATGACAATTCTGAAGCATAAAAATGCTGCAAGTAGGGGTCAGCATGCACAGGCTACCGCCTCAGCTGTGCGTGTTTCTCCATGTCGGGGTCTCCGGTAAAGCGCCAGAGGATGGAGTCTGCCTTGGACCAGCTCAAGCAGTTCACCACCGTGGTGGCTGACACGGGTGATTTCAATGCCATCGACGAGTACAAGCCCAGGATGCTACCACCAACCCATCCCTGATCCTGGCTGCAGCACAAATGCCTGCCTACCAGGAGCTGGTGGAGGAGGCCATTGCCTATGGCAAGAAGCTGGGTGGGCCACAAGAGGAGCAGATTAAAAATGCTATTGATAAACTTTTTGTGCTGTTTGGAGCAGAAGTACTAAAGAAGATTCCAGGCTGTGTATCCACAGAAGTTGATGCAAGGCTTTCCTTTGATAAAGATGCAATGGTGGCCCAAGCCAGGCGCCTCATTGAGCTTTATAAAGAAGCCGGGGTCAGCAAGGACCGAATTCTCATCAAGTTATCAACCTGGAAGGGGATTCAGGCTGGAAAGGAGCTGGAGGAGCAGCACTGAATCCACTGCAACATGACACTGCTTTTCTCCTTCGCCCAGGCTGTGGCCTGTGAGGAAGCAGGCGTGAGGCTCATCTCTCCCTTTGTGGGGCGCATCCTTGACTGGCACGTGGCAAACACAGACAAGAAATCCTATGAACCCCAGGAGGACCCTGGGGTGAAAAGTGTCACCAAAATCTACAACTACTACAAGAAGTTTGGCTACAAGACCATTGTCATGGGCGCCTCCTTCCATAACACGGTTGAGATCAAGGCACTGGCAGGCTGTGATTTCCTCACCGTCTCACCGAAGCTCCTGGGGGAGCTGCTCAAGGATAACAGCAAGCTAGTGCCTACACTTTCTGTCAAAGCGGCCCAGACCAGTGACTTGGAGAAGATACATCTGGACAAGAAGGCCTTTCGTTGGCTGCACAATGAGGACCAAATGGCTGTGGAGAAGCTCTCTGACGGGATCCGCAAATTTGCTGCTGATGCCATAAAGTTGGAGCGGATGCTCACAGAACGAATGTTCAGCACTGAGAATGGGAAATAGTGCAGCACCTGAGGCTGGACCCCAGACCTGCACTGCCTTTGAGCTGGGTCCTAATTGCACATGGCTTGTGACGAATGAATCTTGCATTTTTTAGTGATCGAAGGGATGGATCATAGGATTCTGATTTTATGTGAAATTTTGTCTAATTCATTAAAGCAGTCGCTTTTCCAAAAAAAAAAAAAATGCTGCAGGTAAGATAAAGTCTGTATTGGACTGGTTTGATAGAAAACTCATGTCAGCGGGAGAATGGGTGGGCAAACCTGAAAACAGGAACACAGAGTCTCTTGACTAAAGCACAAATTGCAAAAGGCAGGAAGAGAAACCCAAAGCACCACCGGAACAGGGCAACTGCGTAATATTCCAACATTTGTGTAAGACTGGGGACCAGAAAAGGCTGGGGTGGTGTTGTAATCTCAGCATCTATGAGACAGAGGCGAGAAGATTGGCATTAGCCTGAGCTACACACTAAAATCTTATCTCAAAACAATATTAAGAGTCTAGAAGAGAAGAGAGCAAAACTGAAATTTACTTGAAAAAATATTGCCTGAAAAACTAATTTTAAAAAGACATTCATTCACATATCTAAAAATCTCAACAAATTCTAGACAGAATTAATTCAAAAGAAAATATTGCTACTTAGTATACCAAGATCAATGTCTGAAAATCAAAAGCTTTTTAAAGAGGAGGCTTAAAAGCAGACAGAAAACAGGAGACTCATTGGAGCCCAGGAGAACAAAAGGAATGGGAGCTATTTTTAGCAGCAACAGTGGAAGATGTTCAGCAGATGGGAACAGATGAAAGGGGAAAGAACTGCCTGTCCAACACCTACACGGCAAAGCTAGCCTTCAAGCATGAAGAAGAGCAAAGGCGTGTTCTGGGAGAAGCTGAGAGAGTGCATCTCTAGTGATCCGTACTGGAAGAGAGAATCAGGGAACTTTATCAGCAGGTCCTCAGCCCACGTCTTGATGTTATCTAAAGGACAATCATATCCTACAGTCTAGTAATCTAGAGAGTAATTACTAATAAATAATCATAGAAAACCATCAAGGAAGGAAGGACTCCCAGAGCCCATTCTGCCATGAATCAGTGGATATGCCAACAGAACTGTCAGAATAAATTTTATCTGAGCTCTCAAAAGCTGCCGAAGCTGTGCAAAACCAAAACCAGATAAACATTCCATCCAGAGAAGAATATATAAGTTGTGGCAAGAGAGTTCTATGGCCTCCTTTGGCACCCTCTCCCACTCCCCAGTTCTCTGGCAAGTTCAGAAGTGTCAATTCAAACTCCCAGTAGAGGCCCCCTGTGTAGAAGGAGCAGTTCAGACTTCATTAGCAACAAACTGTAATAATTCTATTTCCATGTACAAGGTCAAGCTAGATAGGTTCCCAGCACTAAGATGGAAAAGTGGACACAGGTCCCACTCCTAACCGAGAAGCCATTTACAACTGATACCTGATGAGAAAGGAAAAACTCGTTTTCTACAGTGAAGTATCACTGGGTGTATCAACCAGACTCCAAGGCAGGCTTGTAGTTGTAGTGTGTCAATACAAAGCAAATTTTATGATGTTTTGTTTTGTGGGTGAAGTTGGGTACATAGGAAATTGGGTAGAATTTAGGAGATATTCAGAAAGGAGAACGTGATCAAATGTGTTAGATGAACCAAAACAAAATTTAAAAATGGAAAAATTAATTCTGATCATGTAGGCCAGCAGATTCCAGTTCAAGAAAACAGCTGTCATATGAAAGCTTGAGATGACAGCCTGAAGACTGAGAAACTCGTAAGACCAAAGCTTGATTTCAGTGTCACACCCCTGGATGTGTTCTCCACAGCTTTTCCAGAGGGAGTTACCTAAGGGAAGTCTCTTAGTCAGGGTTTGTATTCCTGCACAAAACACCATGACCAAGAAGCAAGTTGAGGGGGAAAGGGTTTATCCAGTTTACACTTCCACATTGCTGTTCATCATCATGGAAGTCAAGGACAGGAACTCACACAGGGCAGGAGCGTGCAGAGACCATGGAGGGGTGCTGCTTATTGGCTTGCTTCCCCTGGCTTGCTCAGCTTGCTTTCTTATAGAACCCAGGACTACTAGCCCAGGAATTGGCACCACCCACAGTGGGCTCTTCCACCTTGATCACTAATTGAGAAAATGCCTTACAGCTGGATCTCATGGAGGTATTTCCTCAAGGGAGGCTCCTTTCTCTGTGATAACTCCAGCTTGTGTCAAGTTGGCATACAAAACCAGCCAGTACAGGCAGGAACCCCACCCTGAATGTTGGTGATCCTGCCGCATACTCTGGGGGCCCAAACGAAATAAGAGTGTTCTCTCTCAACTTCCTCAGCCCTGGTTCTGTCATGCTATCCACAATGTGACAGACAGAAATCCCTGTGACAATGAACCAAAATGAGTTATTCCTCCTTTTAAGAGTGCAAGGCATCCTGTCACAGCAACAAGAAGAGACTCACAGATGAGGAAGACTTAAAGCATTCCCGTGTAGCTCTGTGATGACGGACGACAACGTGCATTTCAAAGGTAAGGAACGTGCTCAACAAAAGTCTGTGAGCAACAAGTCTCTGTTGAAGGACCTTCATGAAGCCAAGGTGGAGTTAATTGTCAGCTGAATGCTGAAGGCAGATTTTAGCACACACAGAAAATATCTCCAAAGATTGGAAGATTTTGTTTCTGGCTTTTGTGGTTCCGGGCACTAAATATTTGTGAGGCATTGTTAAATGAGGCACTAAACACTCACGTGAAGATGATGATAGACCTAAATGGATTTTCACAGTGGAAACAGATACTATCGTGTATTGGGTGGCCACTTCACAGATATGCTGGCTTCTTCTCAGTTTTAGATTGGGCTTAAGAACCATTACAAAAAAAGAAACAGAATTTTGCTTAAAGTTTAGAATTTATAAATCACTGACATCTTATGGACATTGAAAGATCTGATAGTATTGTGTTCTCCCTTTCAAGGGAAATGATCTTTAAAATTATTGTAAGCTCACAATGCAATCTTTTTTAACGTCTATTGTTCCCAGCAGGTACATTCTACTGTAACATTTTTCAGTGTAAATGTAGATTCTTCACTAGCAGACTGTGCTTTTGTATTAGAAGGTGACTTTCCTAAAGCTAACAAGCAGCCCTCGGAGCAGGCTGACTCTCAGGCAGCAACAGAAGTGTTAGGTTATGGATCATTATTAAAGCAGCTTAATGTGCTGGGGGGGGGGTGGAGGTGAAGGGGTAGTGTGTGGGGGTGAGGAGGGTGAGATGCGGGAGGATCTGCCTGAGAGGGGTATTGGGAGGAAAGGGCTGATATTGGGAATGTAAAGTGAATAAATAAATATATTTAAGAATAAAAAGTGTCCTGGAGCTAACATTTTTATCTTCTCTCAGAATCAATATAAGTCCATGTTTTTCCAGTTGCTGATTCATATCCGTTTCCTGTTGCATGAGGAATGCCTGACATCACCCCGACCCAGGTCTGTGTGGAGCCATTCAGCAAATACTGCTGCTGTGGCTCTTTTTTCTACTTATTCACTTTACATCCTGCTCACTGTCCCCTTCCCAATCACCCCCTCCCACAATCCTTCTGCCGTTCACCCTCCTCTTCTCTGAGTGGTTGGGTGCCCCCAGTATCTCCCCACCCCTTGCACTTTAAGTCTCTGTGAACTTAGGCACTTCCTCTCCCACTGAGGCCAGACAAGGCACCCCAGCTAGAAGAACATATCCCTAACACTAACCCTAACCCTAACCCTAACAGCTTTTGGGGTAGCCCCTGCTCCAGTTGTTCAGGACCCGCATGAAGACCAAGCTGCACATCTGTTACATATGTGCAGGGATAACTAGATCCAACCCATGTATGTTCTTTGGTTGAATGGAAATCTGCCACCACCAGGGGAAGGCAGGGCAAGGGGCAGGCAGAGGTAGGAGGCGTCTCCAGGAAGAGACAGAGACCTGGGCTAGGGGAGGTGCCCAAGAATCAATGGGGTGTCCTCAGCTGTGACCCACAGCACTGGAGATATGGAGCCTAGAGAGGCTGCCTCCTGTGGCCAGACAGGAACCCCAGCAATAGGGAGACCAACCCACCCACAAAACTTTCCACCCAAAACTTATCCTGTCTACAAGAAATGTAGGGATTGGGGTGGAGCAGAAACCGAGGGAACAGCCAACCAATAATCAGCCCAACTTGAGACCCATCCATGAGAAAGCGCCAATCTCTGACACTATTAATGATTCTGTTATGTTTGCAGACAGGAGCCTAGCATGGCTGTCCTCTAAGAGGCCTGACCTACCAGCTGACTCAGACAACGATACGCCCATAGCTAAACAGCGGATGGAGCTTGGGGACTCTAATGGAAGAACAGGAGAAAGGATTGCAACCCCTAAGAGGATAGAAACTCCACAGGAATACCAACAGAATCAACTAACCTGGACCTTTGGGGCTCTCAGAGACTGAACCACCAAAGAATATTCATGGGCTGGACCTAGGACTGCTGCAACTTTTATAGGAGCCAGCTGTCCTGTGATGCATTGCTATGTCACTGCTTGGTAAACAGGTTGTGAGGACTTAGGGCTTGTATGTTACCAGTACCTTTGTAAAGGTAAAATTAAAAACAAGGAATGTGTAAATGATCTGGCTTTGTTGCTGTTGTTGTTTTGTTTTGTGTTTTTGTTTTGGTACTGTATCTAAAGCCTCCATGGTACGTGCATTTAAATTTTGACTTTAAGCTCAGCAGAGTAAATTAAAATGAAAACAAAAGGAAAGAAACAGAAGCAGGAAATCCCTGTCAAATCTCCACCTGACCGCTAAGCTGACCAAATAGAGCCATCAGTTGCCACAGAGAACACAGAATATAAACTTTACAAATTTAGTTTATAAACCACTAAACATATAAAAAACCAATGGGACATAACAACACTCTCCATGGAGGAAGGGTTTTGATTTGGATCTCCAGTGCTCCACGCCCCTCCCTGCCTAAAGACATTCGTGTGCTCAAGGCTTGAGCAGCAGCCTGCTGTTGCTATGGAGAAAGGTCAGAACCTGGGGGGGGGGGTACAGTGGGAGGAGTGAGTGAGGTGCTTGAACAGGAACTGGAACTGCCATGACATGATCAGTCGCCTCTGTCACAATGTCCGGAGCTCGTACCATGACATTCTGCCTTGCCACAGACCGAAAGCAGTGGGCCTGAGTGACTGTGGACTGGAGCACCTAAAACCATCAGGGAATTTTTCCTCTGTGTGAGCTATTTTTCAGGGCTATTTTGTTACAGTGACAGAAAGTTGAGTAAAGTAGGGAGAATGGGATTTGCAGACTTTCTGTTTTAGGATATTCAACACCTCTAACTGAAGACCTCCACAAAGGGGAGACCCTCACTCAAGTCTCAGAAAGTCGAGACCACCCAATAATCTGCTCGAGACACCATGTACCGGAGCAATAGCGAGGTTTATTAGGGTGTGTGACAGCTAGCTGCCGGTCAATTCGTATGCCCACGCAGGAGCTGAATTCACCCCGACAGCCAGTTTGAGAGGGGTTTTTAAAGGGAAAAACCACAAACCAAGGAATGGGGAGGGGGTGAGGGGTTGTTGAGGTGGCATAACATAAAAATAGTGGAACATTCCAAAGGAACCCAACCTACGTGAGTCAGGATCAGGTGAAAACTCTCTGTATGCTTATCTTTCTCAAGAATGTGGTCCTGCCCTGTTACTTCGGCCTTGCCCTGTCACTTCGGTTCTCAGCTTGGCTAACTTGCATTCTAGCCAGTTCCTGTAACTAGCCTGTCCACATTCTTAACTTGTTTCATGGCTCGGTTTCTCCATGTCTTTATAAAGAAAGCCTAAAGAATATTTTATATGTCTAAAAAGGATTCTATATACCCAGTATCTATAATTTTTCACTCTACATAACCACACAAAAGCTGGACTCAGTGGTACACATCTGTGTGCCCACTGCTCATGACAGGATTGGGAGACAGCCTACTGGCGCCAGTCTAGTCAACTGATGATCTGTGTGCTGAGTCACATTCAGCACCATCTCTGACATGCAGGGGGTGTTTTCTGTCCCTTTTCTCATGGAACATCATTATGATAATATTGACTTTGTGTATTAGGCAACTTATGTGCACTCTCAGTCTCCAGCACGTATTAATCTCCCCTCCCCCCAACACACACACACACACACACACACACACACTCGACAACACAAACACTTTTAAAGAGACACAGAGAAGCGTATATGTAATGATGAAGGCCGAATCCATCCACCAGAAACTATAAGAATTATAAATATGTATATAACAGCATAGAAATTCACAGGATTTGAAGGGACAGTTGTACAATAATAATTGAAGTTTTCAATGTGCTGCTTTGGATAATGGATGGATCATTTAAATATAAGCAGCTCATAGAAATCAAAGATTTTAAAAATAATGTAAATCAACTAGATCTAAGTGTTCAATGCATTCCAACGAACAGCAGGAACAGGGCTGGTTGGTTGGTTGGTTGGTTGGTTGGTTGGTTGGTTTAGTTTAGCTTGGTTTAGTTTGGTTTTTCAAGACAGGCTTTCTCTGTGAAGCTCTGTCTATCCTGGAACTCACTGTGTAGAGCAGGCTGGCCTTGAACTCAGAGATCCACCTGCCGTTGCCTCCCAAGTGCTGAGATTAAAGGTGTGCACCATCACTGATGGCTCTACACTCTTCTGTTTAAGTCATCTCTAGGTTTTTTTTTCTTTTTCCTTTTTTTATTCGACATTTTATTTGTTTACATTTCAGATGTCATCCCCTTTCCCCATCTTCTCAACCCTTCCCCTATCCCAACCCTCCTCCTCTTCCTTTTTTTTTTTTTTTTTTTTTTGCCTTTATACTGTTTAAATTACATACAAGTACTAAGGTCAGTTCTAGGTTTAGGAACTAGCAATACAATAGATGCAAATAGTCAAGGAACAAGCAAGACAATAAACCCAGATAGTCAAAGAACACGAATGACAATAAACAGAGTCCAGTGATCACTCCTGTGATCACTATTTCTAAGGGCTTATCAGGATGACCAAAATATCTGAGCCTGCTTCCCTGTCCTAGCCCAAAGTCATTTTCATGTCTGAAGCCTACTTTGTTCTAGCCTAGGATTTAGATTTCTGCCTAAAATTTCTTCTTTGTTCTAGCCTAGGATTTAGATTTCTGCCTGAAATTACTTCTTTGTTCCAGCCTAATGTCAGATTCCTGCCTGCAGTCCATTTCCTTATCCTTGGCCAATGTCAGATTTCTGCCAGGCAGCCCCCACAGCTCTCCACATCTCCCCCTTTTTATTGTATAAACCAGACTGAGCCTTTCTTAGATCATTCTGACAAGATGATCTAACAAGAAAGCCTTCCTTGTCCGTCATGGAATATGCATTATCGTAAGCAATGTGCTTATGTCTTAGGTTGATAAGGCTCTGTGCAGAATCTTACCTATCCTTGGCTTGCCAGCCTGTTAAATTAATAACTCTGTCTGGGGGGTCCATTTTCAGATTCAAGTCATGTACTTTGGCTGCCAACCTGTTGATGTAGTTAGAGACAAGCTTTAACATGATGGGCAGGAATAAAAGTATTCCCAGGACAAGAAGGGCTAGCATGATCAAGCTGTATATGCCATTCCTGAGGTTTGACCAAAATGGAAATGCTGATCTCAAGCCATGGATAATTTTATTGGCATTATCTGCAGCATCAAACCTCAACGGAGCAGCATTCTTTAAATTCATAATCTCACTATGCAAAGTTAAAACACTCAGAGATGTGTTAGATTATGCCAAATACCCTACAGGTGTCTTTAAACTTTTTTCTAATTATAATGACAATCATTGTAAATTTTAGAAGCAATACTATTCCAATGATATTTGTCATGACATTTGAGATGGCTCCTAACTCTTGAACCCTGAACCTCCTTCAGATAATTTGAATAGGATATAGAGCATCAATCTGTTGTTCCAGACACATATATAAATCCTTTTGTATACTCAATACATTAGTAACATTTTTTTTTGCTAGATGGTTAACAAAAATAGCTGTCTTAACTCCTTGTGTCAAAGCTGTTGCAGAACCAGTGGTGCTAGCAATTAATGAAATTAAACTCTTATACCAGCAATAATCAAGCCTGCTTCCCTTTTGCTTCTGCCTAAAGCCTAATTCACTTCTTCCAGGACTTTCAAGCTTTTTTCAGAGAATCAAGATTTTCTAATACTCAGGGCAGTAAGACAAAAGCTGGTTGATAGACCCCCGTAACAGACATGCCAGGTTTTAACACCCTAACAGAATTAGAAATTATACAGTCAATGCAACTCACAATAAATACTGTAGAAGAGACAAAACCAATTTTAGCTTGACAATTAAAAGAGCCTTAAAAATGCGCTAACCCTTGTTTGAAATCCAGATCCTGTCCCAACTTTATCTCTTGCTATCCTAACATCATAGTGAACTACAGCTAACTTCCAAATATGTCTCTGAAAATATTCAGATCCAGCCTTCCAAATGAAGACTATTATTTCCAATATTGGATTGATTTCTAGACTAGTACCTAATTGAGTCCGAATAGCTGGTCACCTTTAAGAAAAATACAAGAGTCACTGTAATTTCTCTTTTTGATTCTCTATCCCACAAGGTCTAAAACTTGAGGCAAGGCAACTTGTCCCATCTGGGATATAGGCAAGCAAAGGTGAATCAGGAATATATGTCCAATACAGTTTCCCAGTCACCCTTGTCAGGGCACTCAGTAAGCTCACAGGTCAGCATCATTCTTTGTCTCAACAACAGCATGTCTCACCAATCATTCTGGCAGCCACCATGCTCCTATAGCATCCTGCAGAAAAAACACAAACATGCCCTCTTCCCCATATTAGATACCTGGACAGGATCATGCCATATGCCTGTAAGTGGATTCTTCCTTTTCAACTAAGCATAAGTATGCCTAGTAGAAGGGTGCCATAGACACTCAGCAAAAAGTTCCTTGGCATCCAAATTTTTGTTTTTAATTTAAAATAAAAGAGTATGATCGAAACAAATTTGTGGTGTTCGAGTTTATACCTCCCCCTTTTTTATTTTATGAAAATATTGTTTTAAAGTTCCATGGACCCCATTCACAATACCTTGTCTTTGAGGATTATGAGGAATCCCCATAATAAATTGTTGACAGAAAGTCTCAACTGCTTGACTACAATTGCCAGATCCACTATCTGTTTTTTATTGAATATTTTATTTATGTACCTTTCAAATGTTATCCCCTCTCCCATTCCCCCCAAAACCCTTTATCCCATCCCCCACATCCTCCTACTTCTATGAGGGTGTGCCCCCACTCATCCACCAGTTCCCGCCTCCCTGCTCTCAAAATTCCCAACACTAGGGCATCCAGACTTTCAAAGACCAAGGCCCTCCTCTTCCACTGATGCCTGAAAAGACTATCCTGAACTACCTATACAGGCGGAACCATGAGTCCCTCTCTGTGTTCCCAGTCTGGAAGTTTAGACTCTGAGAGCTCTGGTTGAGTATTTTGTTACTCCTTCTAAGAAGGACCAAAGCACTTTGTTCTTCCTTCTTCTTTTTGAGCTTCATGTGGTCTATGCATTGTATCTCAGGTATTGTGAGCTTTTGGGCTAATATCTACTTATCAGTGAGTGAATACTATGTGTGTTCTTTTGTGATTGGGTTACCTCACTCAGGATAATATTTTCCAGTTCTATCCATTTGCCTATGAATTTCATGAATTCATTGTTTTTAATAAACTAAGTAGTACTCCATTTTGTAAATGTACCACATTTTCTGTATCCATTCCTCTGTTGAAGGACATCTGGGTTCTTTCTAGCCTCTGGTTATTATAAATAAGGCTGTTATGAACATAATGGAGCATGTGTCCCTGTTGTACATTTGAGCATCTTTTGAGTGCAGAGCTGAAGCCCAAGATCTGATCAGTGCTCAGGCGCAGACCTGAAGGAACCAGTGCCCCTGGCCAGGAGTGAATTCCTAGGTCCCAGTGGGTCCCAGTTACTTCCTGTTTGGGGCAGGTGTTGCTGTCTCCTACCTAAGATATTGCCTGTGTTAGAGCTCCTGGGACCCCTGCCTCCTCTGGTTTTTTTTGGGGGGGGGATTGAGGATGCAGAGCTGAAGCCCAAGATCTGTTCAGTGCTTGGACATAGACCAGAAGCCTCTAGGTTGTTTATAATGCTCACTAAAATAAAAATCTTTCTAACTACTAAGTAGTTGTGTTAATTTTTTTTTTTAGTGGACAATGACGATAGAAGAAAGTCTATGCAATTAAATATATTTTACCTGTCCCTGTTTGTTTGAATCCATACATGTACATCCATAGGACTAGGACTGTACAGCAATCCTAACAACATAGCCTCCATATTGTGAAGCAAACATTGACCTTAAGAAAAGATAGAAAACAATCATAACGTTCTAACAAAATCATCCAGATAGTCATGTAAGCAAGAGAAATCACTAAAGATAAAGATTTGAACAGAATGAATTGATTTAATCTAATTAACTACATAAAATATTATTAACAACTCTAGATTATACACTTTTCAAGACTACATGAAACACTTACCCTAACATTGTATTTTGTCCTAGAGGAAGTTGGAGTTTCTTAAACAATCTTGTTTATTATTTATCAAGTAGACATGCGAGGCTAAACCCTCTGAACGGTGTTCATCTTTATAAGCGTCTTTCAGGGTACATGTCTTACTTTAGTTTCCTTTTTAAATAAATAATATGAAATTTATAAAAGGCAAATAACACTAATTTTTCAGTTTTGTTATGTATCATGATGCATAGTTCTATATACTACATGCAGGCCTTTTCATGCAAGTGTGTAGTGTATACTGAGGGAGTACATTATCCCGTATCTTACATCGCCCCCTCTCTTTCCTTCCACATCAGTTAGCTCCCTCTGCCTCCCTAGACAACCTAACTTCTACTTTTATTTCAGACTTACAAATACAACTTTATGTTTATAGATAAGATCTAAGAGCCACACAGTGAGAAAAAAATTCTCTTTCAAAGACTGGCCTAATTCACTAAGATCATCTCCAATTGCATACAGTTTTCTGAAAGTGAAACAATTTCAATCCTATAAGGCTGAAAGAAGTTCTACTAAGTGCATATATTATGGTCTTTTATCCATTCCTCTGCTGCTGGAGATTTAAGTTAGTTCCATAACTTAACCATCATGAGTAGTGCTGCAATAAAAATCGCTATGCAAATATTCTGTAACATACTGAGGTGAAGTCTTTGGGAACCTACCCAGGAAGTATATGTATCTAAAATCCAAGGTACTTTCTGGTCCAGTGGTAGGATCAAACAGCACACAAGCTAAGCTGTCTGCTGACTTCTGAAGCATATATATGCTCCATTATATATGGATTTTTGTTCATTATTATTTTTATTGATTCTCTGAAACTGTTATACATGAGTGTAATCTATTATGATTATAGCTAGCCTCCATTTCCCCTCTTCAGCTCCTATATTTTCCAAACATGTCCCCCTCCCAAATTTATGTTTTTATTTTTGAATATTCCACTTAGTCATGTCAATCCAATAATCCGATTAGTGATGCTAACATGTGTGTGGGTGTGGGACTAGCCACTAAAGTATGGACAATCTACAAAAAAATGACTATTCATCCTAACTACCACAAACTGCCAATATTGCCTTAGCTACAAGATGGGGTCTTGTGAGCACCTCCCCCAGGCAGGTTGGAGTTTTAACTGGCTTGATCTTGTGCAGTTAACAACAGCTACTCTGTCTTCGTGTGTGTGATAGCCATGCCATGTTCAGAAGACAGCATTTCACACCATGTATCTCTGTTCTCTTGTAGTCTTATATTTTTCAAAGTCTCACTTTAATAAGTGTACTTAAATTATAACCTCCCTTCTAGCCCATCACACATCAGAGGTAGTGGAAAGGAAAGGTTAATAGGGCAAAGGAGGATATGGGTCTGTTTAGAAATAATCCTTTGTAGCTAATCCAATCAGCACTGTTAGGATTTCAGCAGTTCAGTTCTCAAGGATCAGCAGTTATAGCTCAATCTACTCACAAACACCATTCACAAATCAGCAATAGCAGTTAGATCCAGAAGAAATCTTGAGGCTCTGCCAACCAGCCAGAGTCTATGGAAACAGCAAGAAACCTCCAGAACACAACCAGAAGTTCTTTGTTGGCATTTCTCTCTACAAAGTCACAACAATGACCAGCAAATAGTGGCAAGGTGAACCAATATCACAAAGCATCCTCTACTGTCATCTACTGAATCTCCAAAACAATCCAAAATTTCCACATCATCCTCCAGGCCTCACATTCTTTGTGCTTCCTCTTCTACCGTGTTACTTGAACCTTGGCAGGGAGGCTGACAAAGATGTTTTACTTAAGGTTGAAAGAAACTCACAGTTAAACTGTGAGTTTAAACTCTCTATTAACTACTTCTCATTACAATAAAATAAAATAATATAATATAATAAAAGCTTCTCTAAACAGGACAGAGAACATCACATGTCTATGAATATAAACATAAATATTTAAAAGTTTGACAGTATTACCGTTTATCGAAATAACAACAGTAGATTTCACTCTAAGACCTATGACCTCCACAGTCATAGCCTTTCAACCAGCTCTACAGTACCAAGAATGGATTTCTTTCTGTGGATTACGTCTCATATCCAAGAAAGCAGTTGGTTATGCTACAGAAGTCATGCCATTATTGCACAACTTACATGGCAGGTATCATTACAGCATGCAGGGCTCTGTACAAGGTCGCTAATGTCTTTCATACCCCAGCACCCTGCATAGCACCTTCCATAACTACAAACACTAGCCAGCAGGGTTGGTACTCGTGTGGTGCCTGCATTTTACAAAGGATCTAGAGATTTGAACTCACATCTTTGTGCTTTGTGTAACAAACCTTTAAACCACTGAGATGTCTTCTCTTTGGGGCTCTATCATAAGGATAATGGATTTTTTTTTCTATTTTTTTTTAATTTCTTTTTTTTTTTTGAACATGAAATGCTTTTTTATAGCGTGTTTTACAAGGGGAGGGGGTAAGAGGGTCCAGGTGGTGGAAAAGTACAAAATCTTCTTGGCCTGTGCCTTGAAACATGTCATGGTCTATATGGTACACTGCCTTGAATTATGATCTACCTGCAGTTCTTCAGAAGATATGGTACACTGCTTGAGTTATGGTCTCCCTGCTATTCTTAAGAAGACATGGTACTCTGCTTTGAGTCTATCTGCAGTTGCTAAGCAGGATCTTGCAGCTGCCAAGCTTCAGAGGACATTGTGCAGGTGGGGAACGGTAGGGGGTAAGGGTAAGGGCGAGGGTCCTGGCTTCTGGCATCTCCCCCTTCTCTGTTTAGTTAGAGAAGGCATCTTATGTTCAATCCCAACTATGTGAGTTTTGAATTTGGATGTCTAATTATGGGGGGTCTTAGACAAGTTCACAACCCCAAAACACTGATGTGAGACAAGTCACATCGATGGTCGAAGGCTTTAGGCTGTCGACGATGGGCAACGTCAAGGGACTCCGATGTGGGTGAAAGGAGGGTGACCGGTCTTCGGTCAAGGGTATACGAGTAGCTGCGCTCCCCTGCTAGAACCTCCAAACAGGATAATGGATTTTAACGAAAGTTTTTCTGCATCCATTGAGGTAATCTTGCAATTCCTATCCTGAAATCCATTTCTGCGCAGTGTTGTTGTTTTGCATATATTGGACCACTTCTGTATCTCTGGAATGAAACCAGCTAGATCATGGCGAATCATCTTTTTGATGTGGACTTAAATTTAGATTGAAAGTATTTTGTGAGAACTTTTGCAACTGTATTTATCACAAGCTTAGCCTAAAGTTTTCTTTTATGTCTTTATCTGGTTTTCATATTATAATAACATTGTCTTTGTGAAAGGAGTTTGGTGGTATCCCTACCTTGTCTACTTCATGGAACAGTGTGGGAAACTTTGGCATTAGCTCTTCCTTAAAAGGCTGGTAGAGTTCAGCAGTGAATCTATCTGGGCCTGGACTAGTTTTAATCAGAGGATTTTAAAATTATTACTTCAATTTTATCTTTTGTTATAGATACATTTAAATTATTTATCTCATTTTGATTTAATTTTGGTAGGTCAGATGCACCTAGAAACCAATTTGTTTCTGTTAGCTTTTCCAACCTAATGGAATGCAGTTTTAAAAATATGTACTAATGATTTTCTTAATTTTATTATATTATCTGTGGTAATGTCTCCTTTTTATCTCCATTTTTAAATATTTATGTTTTTCTCACTCTCTTGCTTATTTTAGCTAAAAGTTTGTTGGTTTTGCTTATCTTGTCAGAGAATCAACTCATAGTTTCATTGGTTCTTATTTTTTTGTTTCCATTTTCTTAATTTCTGCTATGATTTTAATCATTTCTGTCTACTGTTTCTTGATTTGTTTGTTCTTGTTTTGTCAGGCTCTAAGCTGGAACATGATAAGTTATCATGAAAAGACATTGGTTGGATTCTGTCAAATGTCTTTCTTCATTCAATGAGATGATCATGTGATTTATGTCCTCAAGTCTTGTACTGACTGGTTTTGGATCTCAACTTGACACAGCTGGGGTTATCACAGAGAAAGGAGCCTTCCTTGAGGAAATGACTCCATGAGATCCAGCTGTAAGGCATTTTCTCAGTTAGTGATCAAGGGTGGGAAGGCACAGCCCATTGTGGGTGGTGCCATCCCTGGGTTGGTAGTCCTGGGTTCTATAAGAAAGCAAGCTGAACAAGCCAGGGAAAAAGCAAGACAGTAAGTAGCATCCCTCCATGGCCTCTGCATCAGCTCCTGCCTCCAAGTTCCTGCTCTATGTGAGTTCCTGCTCTGACTTCCTTTGGTGATAAACAGCAGCATGGAAGTGTAAGCTGAATAAACCCTTTCCTCAACTTGGTTCTTGTTCGTGATGTTTGTGCAGGAATACAAGCGCTGACTATGACAAGTGTCTTTATGTGATATATTACACTTCTTGATTGCATATGTTGAATCAGCTCTCCGTCTCTATTTGTATATATCTTTGGTGGTAAGGTACATTTCTTGGAGGTAACAAATAAATGAATACTGGCATAGGAAGGTTCTTTTTATTATATTTATTTATGCACATGTGCACACACAACTATGCATGTCAGAGGACAGCTTGTGGGAGTTGTTTCTCTCCTTGAACAATGTGGGTCTGGGGAACCAAATTCAGGTCATCAGAATTTACAGCAAAAACCTTTACCCACTCAACCATATCACTGGCCCATGAGGAGATAATTTCTGTTCTTGCCTGGTTAATGTTCTTAAACACTTTCTATACCTAGATGAATAATTATTTCTCCCAGATTTCGGCAATTTCTTGATATGATTTTATTGAATGTTTCTGTATCTTTAAGTCATCCTTCATCTGTTCATAGATTTGGTCTTTTCATAGGGTACCAGTGATCTCAAATGTTCTGTTCATATTTCTTGTTATCTTCTCCATGTTTGGAATGTTCCATATCCACCACCATGTTCAAGCCCTGATTTTCTTGCCCCCCCATACATTGTATTGGAGTGTATGAGACTTCTGGAGTCTGGTTCCAGATGCTGACTTTGTTCCTGAGTGGTCCTTCTCAACTAATATTAGGTGTACTGCCTGGACCTTGTGTCTATGTTCTCCTCAGATTTCAGATACAACTAGTTTTCTATGTTGCTGAATGCTGCATGCAGATTTTGTTTTTCACAGTCTCCAGATATTCTGCTAGGCTGTCTCAGGGCATTTGATTTGCTGGAGGTTTGTGGAAATATAGGGTCTAATATAACACAGGTATTTGTTAATGGCATATTTCCACTGCTACAGTTGGATGCCAAAATAACGTGCTTCCTGGTGTTCTGCCTCCCTCTATTGCAAACTCCCTTCTCTTCCTTTTTTTATTTATTTATTTTTATTTAAAATGTCTTTTACTGGGAATATAGTGCTGATTTTCTGAAGCTCTCTCTCTCTTAATCCTGATTCTGTTCAGTCCCTCTCATTGGGAAGGAGTTTCTAGAACCTCTAATCCTTTCAAGGTAGACCTTGGTTTATTCATGATCTGTTTGCCAATATCCTTTGTTTTCCTTTCTTTTGAACTGGAGATTTTCAGTTACCATCCACATCATCTGACATCTGTTATCCAACTTTCCCAAGTTTGTTCCCTGGAAGTTTTAGCATACCATGCCTGCATGTCCTCAGCTACCTTCTGAAATAGCAAGGTTTAATAAATCACAAAGTTTTAAAATTATGCAGATTATATTCTCTCACAACACTATAGAAATCAGTAACAAAGCATAATAAAATTTCTACACCTTGAAAGTTAACACATTTGTAAATTACCCAAGAGTCAATGGAAAATATCACAAGGAAAATTGTACAAGGATTCAGGGTAAGACGGATTTTTAGATAGAATAAATGGGCTGAGTTCTTCTGTAGAAGTGTGCTTACTCAGGTCTGTCTACTATGGATTTGCTGATACTCAGAGCTGTGTTTACTTAAGTGAGTTTATCCTTGGTTGGTTGATTTTCAGAAGCAAAATATTAATAGTAATTTCATGATTTGAAATGGTTGAACAAATGTATAACTAGTTCTGCTGACTACTTATTATCATAGATGAAAAACTATCCTTGTTAAATTTATGGGAATGTTCTTTCAATATGAAAATAAATTTTCTATTTTCTTTTTTTTCAAGGTTTACTTTTGTCATTTAATATAATTTTGAAGTAATTTTTACAAGTAGTCATCTATTGTCCTAGCTATATTTTTTCTTTTTATTTATTTACTTTTATTTTTTTAAATCAAATCGTAATTTTTACTTATTCACACAGGGGTTATAAACACAAAAAGGCAGGACATGGGGAAGGGGATGACACCGGAGTGTGGGTGTTCAGGGGGAGTACAGATATCTTTCAGAACAGGGTATCAGCTGGGTGAAGGTTCAGGGGACAGGTCACTATGACTCTGCTTATGATTCACTTGTCCTTATCTAAGTTGGTATTATCCATTAAGGCTAGCTATTTGTAAGGTCTATGACTACTCAGGCTGGTAAATTTCCACAAAAGCTGCCTGTTTACAATAGCTTATAGTCATCTGTTTCAATGTTTTTCCACAGAGACCCAAGACTTGGTGTTAGTATACATTTATGACAGGCCTATTGCTGATTTTAGGCCTATGGCTGATTTTAGGCCTTCAGTGTATAAGCAGGACTGCCCCTGACATCTCCTCCCTTCTCTAAGTACAGAAGGGCTGTGGCGATTCTAATCTTGCAAAGGCAGGGATAGAGGCCAGACCTCCAGTAATTGAAGGGGACTTTGTAATGGCTCTGGTCCTCTTGTCATTGTCCAGTGAGGCATGAGGACCATACCCATCCCCCATCCCGATGTCTTTTTCCTGGAGAGGGGATACTTTTGACATCAACCCCTATGCAATCAGGCTTGTCCCTCAGAGAACCCAGAGAGATATTTTTAACTTTTATTTATGTTTCCTTGCAGTGCTTAGCCTCGCAGCCTAAGCAAGAATTCAGATCACCAGTCAGAGGGGGTTCTGGGTGGCCCCTCTCTATTTGGTCTAGGGGTGGAAGTCCCGTCTTTTAGGTTGGGTGGAGATGGGTTTTGAGAACACCCTGGATAGAGTAACAACCTCATCTTGAGTCTCATGGTCCTCCATAGCTATCTTATGGTAATGTATCTGAATAGGTTTTGCTACCAAATTATTTATCTGTTGTTTCATAAAGTTAGTCAGACTATTTAAGGCCCAGGGACCAAAAGAAATAAGCAAAAATAACCCAATTAATGGTCCCAAGATGGGAGGAAGTAGGGTTGACAACCATGGAGAGGTTGAAAACCAATTCTTGTACCAGCTCTCATCTTTCTCTTTCTCTCTCTGATTTTTCTCAGGGCCTTCTCTGACCTATTTCATGCTCTCTTTAACTATCCCTGTCTTGTCTATGTAAAAGCAACATTCTTCTTTAAGGGCTGTAGACAGTCAAGAGCTGTACACAGTCTTTTCTATTGTAAAAGAGTAAATCAAGTCCAATAAAGTCCTTTGCAATTTTTGGAGGTCTCTTCAGACAGCGAAACGAGGGATTTCTTCAGATTAGTGATGTCAGTCTCTAGCTGTTTGATGTTCTTGTCAATGGCCCTTCAAAGGTTTGAGTAGTATAAGTTCGGAGGCCAGCATCTGGATTAGAACTTCTAACAGCAGACATCACTGGTGATTCATTTTTACCTGGAAAGGAAAAAGAAGGGAATTCTCAGGGAGATTTCTCTTCCCTGGATGTCAATTGTTATTCACCTTATTTATAGTTGGGCTTGGCTTTGTGGGGGTATCTATTTATTTCATTAATCTATTTTCTATAAACAAAGAAGCGAACATTTCAAAATGCAAAGTATGGTTAAATCAAAATATCAAATAACCAATATAAAATGGAAGTTTTGAATGATTTCTATCTTAAAACTACATAATATTGCTAAGAGAAACTAAAGGAAGTCTCAGTTAACGATGGAAACAATGTGTTCATGGGTTCAAAAACTCAATATTAGTAAGAGACTTGTGTTTCATTCTGACCAAAATATATCACAGAAACAAGTTGAGGAAGGAATGATTAATTAGACTCCCAGTTCCAGAGGTTTCCATGTGTCATGGAAGGTCGATCATCGTAAAGCTCAGGAGCCCAGCTAGCAGGCCATGAAGCAGACAGGAGAACGCCAATGCACTACTGGAAGTGACCCCTTTGCCCCTTTTATTTCATCTAGGACAATAGCCACCTGCATTCCAGATCGGTCTTCCCCTCTGTTAAACTTGCCTATAAACACCCTCACAGACATTCCCAGAAACGTGCTTCTCTAATCTCCTAAATAACTCTAAATCCAGGCAAGTAAACGATGAAGATTAATCACCACAGATGTCAATTTTCTCAGACTAAACTATAGAGCAAATTGAATCCAAATAAAAAGTCCAGCTGGCTTCTTTCATTTCGTTTTGTTGGAAATTGAATTGGTAATTCGAATCTTAGATGGAGAAACCAAGGCATATTGAAAAATGTTTGGAGACTTATACTACACAGTGTCAAGGTTCATTTACTATAAAGTACCTTTCACCCTAACTCATCACACACAAAATTATTTAAAGATGAGTTGGAGACTTAAATGTGAACTCAGGAGAATCTATTTGTGGTACTAGAACAGGCAAAGATTTCTAAGGGAGAATACAAAATATAACATCCAGAAAGGAAAATAATAAATTATACTTAATTTTTAAAGCTTCTTTAGTGAAAATCTCTGTTATAAAATGAAACAAACAGTAGCTACATGGTGGTGAGTATTGAGGAAGGAGGAGAACACAGGAGACTGCTTGAGCTTCTCTGTTTTGTGTTGTGATCTAGTGATCACATGTTTACAGATATGTGAAGATATCCCTTGAGCTTGGCTTCTTCACTCCCTAAAGTGAATTACATTTCAGTAACCTGCAGAGGAATACATTAATAGGGTGGGTTCCATTTCTAACTGGTTCTGGTGACTATTTATTAATATAGATGAAAAATAGTCAACTTCTTGGCCATATACCCAGAGTAATGGAAGTAACGACTATGTCATCATTCATTCACTGTCAAGCATAGATGACCAGTGCTCTAGCTGCTACTCAGCGTATGGTTGTCTGGACACTTTCCTAACACTGGCTAATATGTTTGGTTAGCCCATTGTACTCATCTAGTGGCCAACATCCTAGCTCAAGATTTAGCCTGAAAACACTGTCAGCTGGTGATATAAGCTCTTTCATCAGTCCAGGTGAATCCTCTCTGATTTCCACCAGGAAAGAACCAGTCAAAAGGGAATCTGTCAAAGATAACAGTTGTAAACCACGGGCTTAGCATAGGAGTATATGGGAATCTTGGTCCACAAACCCAGGAACACCACAAATAGAGCCCTATTCTTCTCCAACACAAAACAATTTTTACATCAAGCACATGATACCACCATGGATTTGAGTTCCCTGTCACTACCACTTGATTTCAATCACAAACTTACTCATGAGTATAAGACTTTTCTACTCTACTGGAGTCTACAACTGACTCGCATTTTTACTGAACCTATTCTTCCTTAAATTCCTGAATACAGGATAATGGATAACTGAATGACAAATGGTCAGTGGACAGAAGGAATGGAAGGGGATGTATTATCATCATATACCAATACATTGTTTACCTGTTCATTCTTGGAAAGGACTGATACCCCCTGCCCATTAACTTCACTAAATGGCTAGTGTGTGAAAAATAGATGGAGGTGGGAAGCATACAGAGAAACTAAGGCACAAAGATTACCCCATAGAGCTTAGATCTGGGCCAGGAGGTTCATGCAAGTGCAGGTAACTTTAACAGAAGACAAGATGTGATGAAGACAATTGAGATTTGGGACACAAACAGACAAGGCAGTTAAGCTGGGATTAATGTGCTAGTTGACTTTATATTACTATAGCAATCTACCTTAGATAATTGACTTAGAAAGAGGGGAAGTTTATGTTGAGGTGCAGTTTTGAAGATTTTTCAGCTTTCCATGAGTTGGCCTGGTTGTTTCACGACCCGCAGCAAGGGAGTGCATCATAGTGAGAGCATAACGTAAGGCTAGCCAGATGCCTGTCATATAGCAGCCATGGAGGCAAAAAGAATGGAAAAGAGACTATCAGGTCCCAAAGAATCTCAGGACAAATGGCCAACCGAGGTGCCTTTTAGCATATCCAAGCACACGCTGGCCTCTAGGCTTTCTCAGCAAGTTACACAGTCATCATGGCTGGTATACTCCAGCCCCTACCATAAACCTCTTCAGCACAGGGGCTTCCATTTTGGCCATGTACTTTCTTGGTTCTCTCTCTTTCTGCCCTCTCTTCCCTCTTCTCTCTCAGTCATCAGCTTCCTTCTTGGCCCACACGTCCTCTTCCCCTGCTCTCTTTCTCTTTTGCTGTCCCTCCTTCCACACCATCTCTCTTGTCTCATGGCCCAGTTAAGACTGCTGACCATAAGTCTACTTCTTTCTCTCCCTGCTCTGGGTTCTCCCAGATGCCTCTGGCTTTACTCTTCCTCATATCCTACAACAAATGCTTCTCTTTAGACCTTGGCATGGTTATGTCCTCATTTTCATGCAGAGACAATCTCCATGGAGGACACACCTCCAGTGGTTTAAAGATATCCTACTATGCCCCACTTCTTAAAGGTTCCACCACCCACGGGTTGGAGGAAACCAAGCCTTGAAGCAACATCCCAGATTCAATCTAGAGCAGAAACCCAGAAAATGTGTACTTAGGTTCCACCCTCCTACTAGTAACTATTGGACCCATGGCTTCAGGCTTCTTTAGTAGGAAGTTCCCAACTCCAAACAAGTTTTAACACAGTCTTGAGAATACTGACCACTTCCATTTGACCTCTTCAACTTCAGAATCCAGAGGATTCAGGGCCACATAAAACAAGAAATTGTGTTTCAGTCTGTGTCTAAAGGGAGGTGTTATGGTTTAGATGCAATGTCCACTAAAGGCAATATTCAGAGGTGTCGGGGGGTCTTAGGAATTTATTGCATCATGGGGATTCTGACTTCATTAATGCAGTACATTCATAAATTGATGGACTATTGGGTGGTAATGGACACTCAAGAGGTAGGACCTAGTTGAATGGAATATATCTATGAGGAATGCCCCTCTCCTTCCCTCCCTCCCTTGTTTCTTTCTTCCCATCCTCTTTCCTCTTCTCTCTTCTTCCTCCCTTCTAGCTTCTTTGTTTTACCATGATTGTTATGTCCTGCATGATTACAGGTCCAGAAACAGAAAAACAGATCCAAATAACCATGGACTAAAACCTTTGGAACATGAGTCAGGTCTTTTGTCCTTTGGTTGACTCTTTTAAAGCAGCAGCATACAGCTGACTAAACCACATAAGGATCGTGGGTCCACAGGGGAGTTTCGAGCTTAGAACTATTGAAACTCTGAATGTACCGTTTTTTAAACTCTGTTTCCTGAAACCCTGGTTCACCAGAAGACCACTAAGAGTGGGTGGAGATAAATCCCTTTCATTGCTTCTCATCTTTTAACAGTTAATCAGCTTAAAGTTGTGATTCTCTGCAGAGGTGACAATTGCCCACTGTGGGGCTTCTGTCAACATCTGAATATTTCTCAGGCTCTTGTCAGTCACTGTGAGTCCATAGAACATCCTCCCATAACCATCTGGATCAAAAGGTCCATAGATCAAAGAGGCTGAGAAACATTGAGCTAAATGTACAATCCTGACTGTTTTAACCAATAAAACCAGCAATCACACCTAATTTATCTTGATTTCAGTGAGGGCTCTGATGGCTTTGCTTTCATTTTTAACTGCAAAGCTTTAATTAAACTCAACCCAATCTTTACAGATGTAAGAATGTGGCCCAGAGAAGGTAAGGGATTTCCCAAGATCACACAGCAGAGAATGTGGATACAGATTCAAAGGCTCCCTCCTTGCCCTACTAAGTCTTCCTTGTCAGTAGTCTCATTCACCAGGCATAGGCAATGGCCTCTTCCCTACCAGCAACTCTAATGTCCTGCCCAGAAGTTTCAGAGACGGAGATGTTTCTCCCTAAAAACTCCAGATGACACCCATCCAGAAATCAAAAAAAAAAAAATTGCTTAAAGAGAAAAACAAAGGAACAAAAGAATCATATCCCCAAGCAGTCATGCAGAGTGAGGCCAGCTGCAGGGAATTAAGGGAGATTCAGACCCTCTCACACACATTGACAGAGAGAAAAGACAGCTGAGATACTCACTGGGAAGCACACGACTCTCCTCTCCAGGAATAAAAGCTCTGCCCCAGTTAGACAAGGAGTCTCGCAGTCTGGAAGAATGAGCTCAGTGCCATCCCATAATAAAATCTGGGAAAGAGCCTGACTAAGGAGAGGAGAACTTGAGTCCAGGAAAAATTAATATGTGATGCTATAGATGCCTCCAGGGACTAGAGCCCAAAGCCCAGGGCAAAGTCTAGTTCCTAGAGCTTGGTCATCACCCAGGTGAAGTAGTGCATGCTAACTAGTGGGGACTAGGCTGAGGCAGGAGATATAAGCTCACCCTCCTTCAGCCAAAAGCCGGAAGGAGCTGTGTAAGCTGCTCACCTCCCAGTGTGTACTCAACCTCCACACCTTGTGCTGGCAACAGTATTGAATCCTGAGTACCGGTACCTCTGTCCCAGAGCACAATACTGTTTTCAGAAGTACACCTTTAAACACTAAGGTATACTAGCAGTATAACTAATTCTACACACTCATGGAATGACAAGGAAACCCAGGAAACAAAGAGGGGCTCTCCCCAGACAGAGAGAGAGTGTCAAGAACATACTATGTTGAGAACACTGTTAGAAGTTTATTTTGCACATGCTTGGGCCCGCATGTGTTGGTTGGCCAGGCTAACCACCACGTTCCAAGGATTTCCCTATCTCTGCCTACTCCCCCTGCACTGAGGTAATAGGAGTACCACCTGACTTTGATGTGGCTACTAAAGATTCAAACATAAGCCCCATTTTACTGACAAGGCCATCTCTTGAGCTCCTCATTTGGTTTTTAAAGCTTCAATGGGAAGCTAAAATTAACCCCACATGTCCAAAATACACCAAGCTGCCCAGTCTTACAGCTTGGAGAACAGATTCCCCATCGTTGGTAAGATACACCTGCTGCTGGGATCTGGCTCCTCCAGACTTCTTAGCGATGTAGGTGTCACTCATCTTTCCTGTGCACTGGGTGCCAGCTATACCTTAGGCTAGAATCACCTACCAAGTTCTAAATCCTCCCAGCTTCTCTCTGGTGGTTTCCATGGCAAACCCCAGCACCTCTCACGTTCTGTGTGGGATATAGGCCAAACCAAAATATCTGAAAACAGTACACTGACCCCACTGGTGCTGTCCTTCTTTAGTTCTTCCATATCAATGGCTTTTATTTTAATTTTGAAGCCAACAGTCAGGTTCTGGATGTTCTGGGACTGTCTCTTTGCCAGCACCAGACAGCCAGCTGCAGCCAAAATTCCTCATCCCTGTTCCTGTAAATGACAGAAGTGTTGTATGATGACCTGGAAGTTGACTTCAAACAAAATTCCTTCCCTTTGATTCTGAGCCTTTTGACTCTACATTTGGATGCTGAGCACAACTCTGATCCTTTGCCTGCTAAAAGCTACTAAAGATGCCTGATGCTTTATGTTCCACTTATAACGAAACAGAAAAGTTCACCACCTAGCCAGCCAAGGCAGGTTCTGAAAAACGTAAGCATCTACTCCTGAAAGGTGACTGCGCATGGGAGAGGGTATCGTCAGGGGCATGAATTAGCAATAGGGATTTTCTTATCTGATACTTGATGTGGCATTTGGCAAGTCCTAAAGATGGTTGTTCCCCTTCCTCAGGTAGGAAGAAATGGCATAATGGCACCATTGTCTACCACTTTCCTCCCCCTCGGGACTGACATCTTAAGGACCTGCCCATAAAAGGCATGGAGGAATTTTGGAGGGGAGGCCACTTGGCTTTTTTCTCTAAATCCTAATGCTATAATTTAGATCTTAAATATCCTCCCCTGCATCAAAGGTTGAGGGGAAGGCAGGGCTATTGGGAAATTATTGTGACCTAGCAGAAGGACCTCAGATCTCTCGACCTCACCCAGGTCCCTAACACATACTCAAAGAAGTCCCAGAGACCTCAAATTATGGTCCCTATCAGGTGCAATCTTAACATCTCCTGATTTATAGGAAACATGAAAGGTATCAGTCAAATGTCTGTCTTCTACCTGCCTCCTGAAATGCCAACGTTGGCAACTCCTAGAAGGGAGATGTGGGTGGTGGAGTCCAAGGCCAGGGCATGAGTGTACCAGCACAGATCATTATCAAAGTACTGGGGTCAAGAGAAAGGTGCAAGCACAGAGACAAGGAATATACAGGAAGTAGTGGCAACTAAGAAACCTGTCTCCATCAGGATTCTGGCAAAAGACCAACCTGGGGACAGGCCATTCAACTTTTGTTGAGAGAGTTTGAACTGGGAGTTCTTGACCAGAGGACCCTGAACCAGTACTTCTTTTACAGGAAATGGAGAAGGCAAAGATATATCTACTAAACTCAAGGATAACTGCCTTCAGTGAGGGAAAAATAAGTTACTGCCTGGGATAAAATCATCAGGAACTTGTAAACCCCTCTCTCTTCCAGAGTCAATGTTTTGCATAAGTATAGTCTTGGGGGGTATCTGCCCGGCTCAGTGCATGAAGTCAGGACAGGGGTTCAATCAATATCTATTTAATTAGGGACAGCATGTAACTCAGTGGTCTTGTCTACCACTGTCCTAGACAGTGTTTGTCTACCTAGTCCTAAACATATCTGGGAAAAGGGACTCTCAACTGAAAATTTGCTTCCATCAGATTGGCCCCGTGTCAGTGAGACCTTTTTTGATTACTGATTAATTGATATGGGAGGGCCCAGTGTACTGTGGGTAGTGTAGATGGTCCTCAGATGTGTATGTAAAGCAGCTATGGGGACTAGAGAGATGGCTCAGGGCTTACAAACAGTAGATGTTCTTCCAAAGGACGCAGGTTTGATTCTTGGCATCCACATGGCTACTCCTGCTCTTCTGTAACTCCAGTTCCAGGGGATTCAGTGCTATCTTCTGGTCTCCCAGGACACTAGATGCACATGTGATACACAAGAACACATGCAGGCAAAGCACCCATATACATAAAACAAAGTAAGAATCTCTAAAAACAAAACAAACAAAAAACAGGTACCTGAACGTAAACTTGGGAAGAAACCAGTAAGCAGGTTCCTCCATGGTCCCTGACTCAGCTCCTGCTGAGGGCCTCCGCTCACTTCCCTAAGTGATGGGCTGTGATGTGCAACTCTAAGTCAAATAAACCTTTCCTCCCCAGTTGCTTTTGGCTATGGTGCTTATAATAGCAACAGAAAACTAAATTAGTGTACTACCTCACACATCAACCAGCAGAGGAATGACAGCTTGACTTTGTCTTCTCTGGGTCCCCAACTCCCTGTGCCATCTCTCACCCAAAGAAGATGGGAGAATGTTTTATTAAATCGAATGGAGCAAATTTACAAGATGGACTCAAGCCCCATGCCTAAGTCCCAAGCATACAAACAAGGTTGCCTGGCTGCTTTGTAGATCTGTTTTTTATAAGCATTTTTATTTGTTGCTTTTGAGTTACCATGGCCAAAATAGCTAGCAGAAACAATTTAAAGGATGAAAGAATTCTCTGGGCTCATGATCTCCAGGGGTTTCATTATGACAGAGAAGGCTTGGCATGGTGGTCCAGGCCACAGCTGTAGGATCACATAGTCAGAGTATGTAGAGGGGAGCTAGTCACATCATACGGATTAGGAAGCAAACTAGGGACTCTCCCATGAAAACCTATGTCTACCAGCTAGACCCATACCCTCTGAAATTAGCTCCACTTGCTAGGAACCAAATCTTCAAAACAAGAGCCTATGGTGAGCATTGTAGATTCAAACCATGACAATGTTCTTTCTAACCAGGCCACCAGGGTCCCAGGCAAAGAGCTCTTCTCCACCAAACTTCTACAGGGGCAAAGTCTCTCCCTCACCACTCAGGATATTTCCCAAAGTAGTGTTTTAAAGTTGGTGGAACTTCACGGTTGTGGAGGGTCTTCCAATTCCCATTGCTCCTGTCATTTTCCCCAGGACATCCCAGCCCCCTACAGAAGAGTCGCCAATGTGACGTTCAGTGTGACTCTTCCTCACACTCCAGTTTCTCCAGGAAAGTCTCTCTGCACACATTGCTTTGGGTTCCAAAGGAGGCCTAAAATGTAGACAAATGTGTGCCTGTAAGGGTAAAAATTAAAACAGCTCAGCAGAGACCACAAACAACTTGGCAAAGACCGCAGGACAGCTTGCTGAGCTTGCTGAGAATAGCCATAATAAAAATATCAAGCCCCTCTAGGGACGAGGTGACCAGAAATTTAGAAACAACCAAAGACATATCTTGACCAGTCTAAACATGCCCAAGTGAGTAATGGGCCACCTGGTGTTTATCCTAGAAGGTCTGAGGCTTCATGGTCAAAAATAGTGGGCCATCCAACCTGTCAAAATGATTGCTTACGCAAAGTGCTGATGTTTGAAATATCCAATCATATGTAATCGCGCCTGAATTTCCCACTTTTCCCTTCCCCCTTGTGCCTCCCCCTATAAAAGTTCTAAACTTCCTGGGGTCTTCATCGAAATTCTCTCCCCTGCGTGGGATGAGTTTCGATCCAAGGGCCCTTGTTAGTAAACTGCCTTTTGCCATTGCATCAAGTAAGTCTCTCGTGTCTCCTTGGGTGCGCGCTAATTGGGACTTGAGTTGGGGTCCTCTTCCTGGGTCCTTACATGCCTTAGCATCCAGCTGCTGATGCAAAGCCTTCATAATTACAGAACCACGCCCCCCAAAGAGGACAAAGAACTGGTGATAATTGCTGAATGAGGAGGAAAGAAAGTTCGATTAACAAAACACCATAGAACTCTTTTGCCACTTTAAACATGATATCGTACTGAATCCCTGAAGCTATTCATCACCCATCAGAACATGGAGATATAGAGAAGTTAAGCCCATGTGTCAGTTCACAGAGGGAAGAAGTAGCATGTAGGATTTGAATTGGGGTCTGCCTAACTCCAGGGACCAACAGTCTCAGATCATACAGGTAATACATTTCAGACTTGGCTACAGATGATCAGCGATGGTTTCTGTCTGGATAAGCACACACATCCTGGTCCCCAGAAAGACACTTGGGCTTAAACTAGACACCATCTTTCAGAGAGTGTCCCTGTTTCCTTACGAGAGCATTCGAGGAGAAGGCCGCTGATTGACGTGGGTTGTAATAATACTCATTTGGCTGTAATTACTCCTTGAATTCCAGCCAAAATGGGCCACACTGAGATGCAGCTGTACACAGTGTCTGGATTCTCCTACACAGCACAGTCAGAAACAGGATGGTCAGCAATGAAGGCAAGTGGGGGCTGAAAGGGGCCTCCACATAATGCCCGTCTGTTCCATCTTAATCTGCTCACAACCCTGGAGGAAGGGAGAAGAAAAGTTGGGGTTGAAAATGTAGTTCCTTTATGTCTACTGTTTATATTAAAAGGGACAAAAATAAGAAGAAAGGGAGCTTTGTTCCTTTAAAAGAAGCCACAGGCACATGAAGGGAAACTAGCAATGGGGTATGAGAGTCACCATGATTGAGCTGTGGTGTGAGAGCTGAGGAAAGCTCCCTAAATCAGACTTTACAAGGGTGTTGATATAAACTACTCATTGGGAGGACCAGCTTGGAAGGAGTAGGGAAGATCTTAGCATTGAGAATAGCATCAGGAGGGCTCAGAGGCAGAGCCGCCAGCATGCTCTTCTGGAAGCCAAGCAAAGGGTATCTACTGTTCTAGAACGGGCTGGCAAGTGACCTCGAGCCAATTAGTAGGCCTGTACCATTCCAGTTTCTTCCATGGCACATGGAAAGGTCAAGCACTCATCCCAGGTCTTCCTCGGAGAGGAAGAAGAGAGATGTTTGAATTCTAACCATGTCAAAAGGGGTAGTTTTCATTTACCTGAGTTTATTCTAAAGCTACATCGTCCTCTCACCTATGAGAGGCACTGCCCTCCACTTCTAGTCCATGCTGAGAATGACAGACAACTGGGGAGCCTATCTAAGTGTCTAAGTGCCCTCACACTTTCCTATGGGTCTCAACCTACTGGGGGAAGCGGGCAAAGCTGAAAGCAGTGAATAACAAGAGTGTTCCCTGAAGCCCTTTCCCATGAAACAGGACAGTAAATATGGAGGCAAGCCTTCTGAGTTCAACCCCCTTTCCCATCATCACATGAGCCTGTGCTTGAAAATGAAACAACAAATCAAACAACCAGTGGAACATCCAGATACCAGGATGAATGGGAAGAGCACTGGGATAGAACAGAGAGCAGCTATGGCTATCTCAAGTAAAGCGAAAGGCATCATGGGTACCATGCAGACCCACTTACCTCTATGTTGGCTGCACTGATCACCTGGGTGAGGTCAGGAAATATGGATTCTGTAGTGTCATATGCCTTCTAGTATTTGAGCAAGCTGATTCATCTTTCCCTGAGCTCCATATCACTATACTACAAACGGAAGGACTATATATACTGAGAGATTCCTAAGGGAGTGTCTTTGGGCTACTGGCATTCACTCTGCCCATAGCATACAGAAGACTGGAGGTACCAGGGAACAGATACTTCCAGGAACTGATGAGCGTCAGGGTAGCATTGCCTCAGTTTTCTCCCCCCTCAGGCAGCAATTAGAGCCAGACGCTCCCCTATTCTCAGAGATTCCCTATAGAACACACCTCTGCCCATCCAGTGTGGTACCTACTTAACAACACACCTTCCCAATTCACTCACCAGTGCTCAGACCCCTCACACAATACACTTTCATTCCATCCTCTACGGTCGAGGGAGCTGTACCAAGCCCAGCACAGCCCAGGTTCCTGCCATCTTCTTGCTCTCATCAGCATGCCTAGCACTGCCTCTCATTTTGCTTCATCAGCGGGTGTTCCAGGCATAGCTGTGCCCTGGCTTATAAGGAACTCTGAGAGAAGCAATTTTCCTGAAAGCACATGAGGTAGCAGGGGTACCCTTCTCATTTCTTCAGGTGAGAATTTTTTTTTTTTTACACAAAAGGCTGGAGTCATGCCCAGGTTCAAGTCTGTTAATAAGACAGAGGGTAGGTGATAACATTCTCTGCTTTGAAATTTATTGATATCTACCTATTTTCTGTGCTGCAACATACACCTAAATCAAAGACTTCTCAGAGAATGGTAAGAGCAAGACTGTCTTTCACAGAAGAGGCTGTGTCTCTGAGGCTTCCCTAAACTTACAAACAAGCCATGAAAGGCAGAGCGAAGATCCAATGCCAAGTTCTGTAAATGGATCCCTGTTCTGTGATTGTTTTGCCTTTCTTTATATGAACACATATGAATGTGTTCTACCTGGTTTGACACCCTAATTTTGGCTAGGAGACAACTAGAGTCCAGAGAAAGGCAGACAACTCACACAGAGAAAAATAAACCAAATTGGGTGAGAGCCCAGGAACCCCGGCCATCTGCCTCCTGCTTCATTCCAGGGCTCCTGCTCTAGACAGACCATTTGCCAATAGTCCATGTTCAGCTCAGGCCTATCCCTACAGTGCTGTGACTGTGCTATATTGGCTCAGTGAGTGCAACAGCGCCTGACCTTTCTAAATAAAAGCTCTGCCTATCAAATAGACATCAGCTCCCACTGTCCTTGTTGCCTAGGCAACAAAGAGACATCAGTTCCCACTGTCCTTGTCGCCTGGGCAGTCCCCTCTGGGCTCACCTCAGGGACCTTGAACTGAATTGAATTGTACTCTCCCAGGTTAGGAGTATTTATTCCCTTGGGCCCGACTGTTGTCACGTAAGAACTAGACAGTGCAGAAGGACTGAGCCACTCGAGTCCCCAGATCCTCCCCCTGCTGTCGTCAGTGTCAGTTGCCTAGCAACTGCCTTTGGCAGATGGTGGTAGAGAAAGCATGCCAATCTCTCACAGGGCTAAAAATATATTCCGACGACAACGACAACGACAACAGGTCTATTTTAAAAGATACAAGGCGCTCCCAACGTCTTCCCTTGTCTGCAAGAAACTGCAATATGCCAGCTCCTCCAGGCTTCTGATTCCATCTGACAGTGTGGAAGGGGGCATTCAAGGAAAACAACAACAAAAAGCAAAAAGAAATAAGCAAAACTGAAAGGCCAAGCACAAAAGAGGTGCTCAGAACATTGTCATGGGATAGGAGAGAAGGGAGGAAGAAAGGAGAGAAGAAATAGCAAAGTGGGAAGAAATATCTAGAGCCAGCAGAGAGACTCGTTTAGCCCTATTTTTAACCTATTCAAGAGAGTGGGGTTAAGGAAGCAAGATCATAAACCAGATCAGCTTAGCTACGGAGGAGACACCATTTCACAGCTGAGAAAGCAGGGGTGCTAAGCGTGAAGATGAGAAACTGGCTCATAGCCCATGCTCATAGGGTACAGTCCTATGAGCGACAGGTGGTCAGACTTCCAGCTTCTAACCAGCTTAACTGTTTAACCACCATCAGTGCAGAAGCAAGTCCTTCTGAGCATGCGCATAGCATTTATCATTAACTACTTATCTATATACTTGGACATGGAGCCCTCTTTTATGGACTCGCTTGTACTCTCATGTCTGCAGTCACCCATGGATATACTAATATACGTGTATATAGTGACACTCATGTACATTCATCTGTATACACCTGTGGTGTGTGTGTAAAATGCCTGTGGCCGTTCCTACATTACATAGATGCATGTGATTCTTTATACACTCATACATCCGTTCATGCCCATAGCCATTCTAAGTCATACATTTACTTGTATAAGCACTCATGCATGTGACCATTTATTCATGCAGCAACTATTTACTAAGTCCCTGCTGCCCTATTGTCCATACCCTGGAGACACGGTGAGGGACAACTACACACGATCCTCACAGCCTATTACTTGTGGCCTCCCAGGTAAGACAGGCATTGGGCAGTCAAGAGATAGGGTGGGTACCTCTTACTACCGCCATTAGTGACACATCCACGTCTGAGTCTATCTACAGTCTCTACAGCCACAGGCTATTGCTTACTTGTGACTGAAGATAAAAATAGGAGGTTTGGCTACATTTGACCTTCCAGTGTGAATAAAAATTTTAAAATATAAATATTCCAGTACCACATTACCTGAAATCCAAATTTAAACATGCCTCTTACATTTTCTTTCTTAGGGCTTTTCTATAAACTGGAAAGAACCCTGATCTCCTTGCAGGGTTATTCTATGGATTAAAGGACAACATGAAGATTTCTGGCCAGGCACAGAGGTCCCAATTGCTAATCTGTCCAAGTAGAACTTGCATGAAGGTTTTGCTCAGGCCAACTATTAACCGCCTCAGTGGTAGAAAGGGGAGAAATGCATCCAATCTGAGCCCCTTCTGGCCAGGGGTGACGGATGGAAAGAGCACAGCTTTACCCTAAGGCTAAGCCAAAAGATGAGGGACACCACATGGTGTTAGTGACAGGTGAATTGGCAAAGAAACTCATAACCCTGAGACTAGATGACTGTTCCTGGGGGCAGGCCAGGGTCGGCATCTCTCTGTGGGCTGCTTATTAAGGGTAAAGATGCCAAGCCTGTGGCAGAGACTTCCCGAATCGGAATGTCTATTGAAGGATGTGCCCTTTAAGCAAAATCACTGGTACAATTATGATGTATGAGAGCCACTGGCTTGGGGACTGGGGAGGAACTGTTCTCCCTGGGGAATCAAGATCACAAAAGGCCGCTGTGGAATGTGAAGTCCTGGCCTGGATCCTGGAGCAGGAGAAAAAAAAAAATCTTAGTGAGAAACTGGGTGAAATCCAAAACACATCAGTAGCTTAGTTAATGGGATTGTGCCCATGTTAATTTCTTCGCTTTGATCACTGTTCCGTAGTTACATAAGACGTGAACATCAGCAAAAGCTCGGGAAGGATATGGGGACTTGCTGTGCTATGATTGCTACTCTTGTGTAAATTTCAAATTATTTCCAAATTAAAAGTCTGGAGGGAACAAGAAAAAAAAAAGCTTGCTTCAGCTGAAAGCCCATCATGGGCCTTCCTCCAGTCCCTTGACCCACCACAAACACTACTCCAAGCCAGCATTAGCTAAGCAAGCACAGGTAGCCCAGAACCCCCATCTCAAAATGCAAACAAAAAGTACCCAAGGGTGTTGTTTCTCTTCCCTACTGCTCACACTGGGGCCTAAATGTCAAGCCCAATGAATTACATTTTAATCTGTCTGTGTTATCAACCTGGCCAAGGACTTAATTGGATGCCAGGCACACCCGCTGGAGGGGTTTGCATAATTCATCAGTATGGAGGCTGAGGAGGCCTTTCATCATAAGCCAGGGAGGGAGGAAGAGAGAGGAGGGAGAGGGGAAGAAAAGAGCAGGACATGAGGAGAGGACAGAGAGGAAAAGGGGAGAGGGGAAAGACAAGAGTTGGCAAGGGAAAGGCCTTAGAGGAGAAAGAAGAGAAGTTGAGGAAGAGAGAAGCGAGAGAGGAGGCAGGTCAGGAAAGGAGAGAGGGGAAAAACAGGAAAAGAGAGAAAGAGGGTGGGATTGGGAAATGGACCCAAAATAACCTTCTCATCAGGCAGCTGGCCACTCTGCACTGAGATCTCCTGGGAGTCTCCATTCACTCTGCCACAAAGACTTCCCAGGCTCTCCTATAGTACGCCAGACTGACTGTCAACATTTTACTGAAAATGTAAATCAAAATGTCTGGATGTACAGCCATGAATCCTCTCCCTCTGTAGATAACTACTACCTGGGAGGAGTCTCAGTTGAATGACTAAGAGGTGAGTTTTTTAAGTCAGGCCTTACAAAGAAACTATCTCCATCAACTAACTCATTATACAGAAACCGTCTCCATCAACTAACCCAAACAGGACTTGAAAGCCTTCTACTAGAGCACTCTGCCCTCAGACTTGCTCCAGCTATGTCCTGTTCCCCACTGACCCTCCACACTGCCCATTTTTCTTTATATGGCAGACATCAATGCCCAATTACACATGTATGTTTGTAGGAGACACAGAGGTCATTATGCTCACAGAAAGGAATGCGTAGCCTGTGCTCTGCTCAAAAGGCTGGGTTATCTGTGGACAAGACCACATCAGATTCTCCCTGGGACCCTTAATGTAAGCTTATTTCCTCAGACTCTTAACGTAAGCTGCTAGTTTTTCTCAATTTACAGAATCCATCGTTATGGAAGGTGTCGTGTGTAGCTATAGACCACCTCTTTATGGAAGGGGTCACTTGTACCTACAAAGAGTTTTGATGTCAGTACATACAATCTTTATTTAGCTTATTTTATGCCTTGTTGTGCACATGGGATTGAGTTAACTATCACCAGGAAAAACTCAGCAAATTATGCTTAAATAAGCCTAAAATAATGCCAGCTACTTAGTTGTATTGAAGCAAACTATTATTTTGCCTCCTGTGGAACGTCACTTTGCTATCCTTGGTGGTCACAGAGACCCCTACAGCTACTGTTACAGAAAATCTCTTCAGATCAATACTTGTAGTTACGCTAGGTACTAGTGTAGTTGATTGCAGGAATAAACCTTATTAGTCCCCTGTATATGTTTTCAATGTTAAACAAAAACCAAGTCACTAGAAGCAGACAAGTTATATGCACATATATCTTAAAAATTGAATCATATATACAGTATGTTGTAGCAAATATAACATTAAATTTCTATCATCATACAAAAATCAATATCAACCTAACATATTTGAGACTTGTTGCTTTCTTAGCCTACAAGGAAATACAATAATCCACCCTCCTTTTCTCTTTCATTCCCCTTCTAGGTTCCCCCCTAACACTAGATAGGAGAGAAGGAAGGCTAGAGGGGAGAGAAAGAGATCCCTTTCCTTTGTTTTTTTCTTGATCACAACCATTAACAACCCCAACCAACCCCCTTAGATGACAACAATCATCCATAACCCACTGACTGACAAATAACCACCTACCACACCTCTGGGGAATGAGAGTATTGTGTTCTTTAGATTACTTCCTGCTGTCTGGGGACAACTACTGCAGGCCAGCCCAGGAGGAGCAGGTCTTGGCCTTGACCCGAGCCTTGTCACTCTGCTTTCCTTGTCCAGACATAGTGAACAATACCAAGTCAGTTGAGAACACAGGGATACAGGTTTTCATGGCCAGTAAATACCATATTTGTGGGTCATCTCGTAAGTCTCTAATCACTGAGGTCTGAAATGAAGACAGTCCTGAAGTGAGGTTGAGCAATGCTCAGGTCCAACTTCAGAACAAGGAGGTCTTGAAATATGCTGAATGGAATGAGCTGGACAGCAGGCAGACACGTTTATCTGTTTAGATATACTTTAGACATATAAGTGGTCCTAAAATACTTCCGTGACCTACAGAATATGGCATTTAAGATATTTTAATAAGAGAGGCTTTTCTGACAGAGAGATACATCAGCTCCTGACAGCACCTCTAATCTCCTCCAAAGAAGATGATGAGCACAGAGGAACCCCCACCTGGAGCTTGCTTCAAATGTGGTAGAGCTGATTATTGGGCTATAAACTGCCCTTTACTGTGACTGCTAACAGCACATTCTCCAAACTGTGGACAAGCAGGACAGAAAAAGCCTGTGAGATCTCTTGGGCCTGGCAGCCAAAGATGGATGCCCTACTGAGGAACCTTGGGTGACTGTCCAGATAGCCAATAAGTCTCTGTCATTTTTATAGATTTGGAAGCTGCTTGTTCTGCATTTCCTGTTTACTCAGGTAAAAATTATCCTTCTCAGATGTCTGATGGGGTTGAAGACTAGACAGTTATAGTTTTATAAGTTTATCAATAGCGACCAAGTCTTAAGCTGCTTTCTCGGTTATCCTCATGTGCGGAGTTCAGGCCTCAGGCCTCACTCTCTGAGAGCTACATGTCTGTTTTACATTCTACCTCATTACCAGACTCAGAAAGGATATAAAAGCTTAAGTTGTAAAATCTAAGAAGAGTGTTTTAGGGTCTAAGGAGGTGTTTTAAAGTTGAAGGACATGAATGCTTAAAAGATGATGGAGAAACGATTTAAAATACATATGCTTCAGACTTCTTTCCCTCTCTCAATTGACATGAGCCTTCTAGAAGATAGTGAGGTGTTTTCCCAAAGGTTCCCAAATACAAATGGACTGAATACGGTGAATATAATTCTTACCCTGATAATTGTTCTCTTGTATAATTGTTGTATATAGTTTACTAATGTTAGAGATAAAGCAGTTTCTTGAACTAAAAGGGGAAGATGTTGAGATGACCCACAAATATTGTATTTACTGGCTATGAAAAAGTGCATCCCTGTGTTCTCAATTGTTAATTGCTGGGCCAGCAGTGCCAGACTAGCAGGATACGCAAATGCTTGTGCTTCCTCACCTGCCCAAAAAGAAAGGCGAGCTGTATGAGGAAGGTCACACTGCCCCCTGTCAACTGGATGAGTAAGGAGTGTGACTTTTTGCATAATAATAATAATAATAATAACAAAAACTGGCAGCTGGAGCAGGAGTAGCAGGACCAGCAGACAGACAGAAGAGAGACTGGAAGGAGCAGGGAGTTAGAGCTGAGATAGCCACATGGAGAGATGCGACGGTGAAGTCCATTTAAGTGAAAGGCTAGCTGAGAGACTGCCCCAGCAAACAGGCCAACAGATGTCTCTGTGTCTTTATTATTAAATCTCAAGCAGGCCCTCTAAAAGCCCTGCAATAGAGACTGAATGGAACTATATTAACTTGTGTTCCTCTACAAAAATCCCAAACAGCTGTCACAATTTTGCCAAGGAGGTGGGTCCCAGAGTAGCACCAAGGGCTGAGCAGAGGACCTATGTGCCTCCTTCAGTCCTCATGGCAGTTGTCATTCTAGAATCTTGGCCATGCTCTGAAGGCCCTTCCCACCCACTCCCACCTCACTGACAATATCCAACATGCTGAGATCTAACTCTCAGTCACACACAAAACCAATCCTAGAAGGCCACCAGCCTCCTGCTTGATAGTGCTTCTCTACAGAGGCTGAGATGCTCCCATGGTACAGGCTTCTCCTCCTGCTGGTCCTATACTAGCTTCTTGTAAGTACATCCTGTATTCCCCCTACACTAAGACTAGCTTTAGTCAGGCCTCCAAGCTGGAGTTCTCCTGAGGGCTGTACAATATATCAAGACTACTCTCTCTCTCTCCCTCTCCCTCTCCCTCTCCTCCCTCTCCCTCTCCCGCTCCTCCCTCCCCCTCTCCCTCTCCCTCGCCCTCTCCCTCTCCCTCTCCCTCTCTCTCTCTCTCTCTCTCTCTCTCTCTCTTCTCTCTCTCTCTCTCTCTCTCTGTGTGCGTGTTTACATCAGGTACATGTGGCAGCATCCAGTGCCTTTCCTCAAATGCTTCTCTACCTTAATTTTTAGGACAGTGTCTCTCATACTGAACCTGGAGTTCACCCGTTGGCTAGACTGACTGGCCAGCAAGCCCCAGGGATCTTCCTGCTTTCACCTCCCCAATGCTAAGATTACAGGTATGAACCACTACACCTGGCTTCTTATATGAATATTGTCATTGTTAGAATAGGTATAACCCTATAGATTCCTGTGTTTGAATGCTTAGCCCATAGAGAGTGGCACTATGAGGAAGCATAGCCTTATTGGAGTAGGTGTGACCTTGTTGGAGGAAGTGAGTCACTCTGGAGGTTAGCTTTGAGGGCTCCTTCTCCAGCACCTTGTCTGCCTGCATGCTACCATGCTTCCCACCCTCATGATAAAGAACTGAACCTCTGAAACTGTAAGCCAGCCCCAGTGAAATGCTTTCTTTTATAAGAGTTGCCTTGGTCATGGTGTCCCTTCACAGGAATGAAACCCTAATTAAGACAGAAGCCAAGGATCGGGATTCAGGTCCTCAAGCTTGCATGGTAAGCTGTATCCACTGAGCCATGTCCTGGGCCCCTTCTTAATACAGAAGCAGTCTAGGAAAATATGGGACAAAGGGCTACTGACATGCCAGTGTCACATGAGTGTCATTGTGATTAGTTGTATCTCTCTGCCTGCCAGGGTCCCTGCCCAAATGCCATGATTCAGTCTCTCCTGGGAGGCCTATGGCCTTTCCCCCACTTTACCCTGCAGCTCAGAGCTCTCTGCCCTCCTCTAAAGGTGACCTACCCTTAGCCTTCCCTGTCCAAAGGCTCATGCCAAAGCCAGCCAACAACTAAACCATACACGTGAAACCACTTTTATGAATGATCTTCTCTTAAGATTTAGAAAAACACTCCATTTTCATCCATTTACACGTTCCAAAAATGTTCCCCATCTGTTGTCTCATTTGATCTATCAAAAGTTATCAGGTGGGTTGAAGAGAATGCAATCACTGCTGAGCTGCAGGAGGAAAACATTTCTGGGATAATCTGTACTCTCTCTCTCTGCCTAAGTCTGACAGTGTGCCAAGCACTTTCCACCAGTAAAATGTCATGAACTCTTCCTAAATCACAGACGATTGTCTACAGTGACTACCTACAATCTCCAGAAGAGTATCCATTGTCCTTGCAATAATAAGTAATCAATATCACGATTGGATCCCTGATCCCAAACTTCAGTTAACCACAAAACTACCTAGTCACAAAGGCCCAGGGACGTAAAGAAAATTGTTCCGCCCTCCACAGAAGTGATTCTTATATTTTCTACCATAATAAAAATCCCTAAGGCTGGGTACTTTATAACAAAAAGGGTTTTTGTTTGTTTGTTTGTTTTTGTATTCTGTAGTTTGGAGACTGAATGTCCAAGATAAAGATTTGTTCAGTATTTGATGATGATTGATAAACGCAGCACAGTGGACAGAATTTGTACAAAACAATCACGTAATGACACAGAAAGTCAAACAGATTCAGGAGTCAGAATAATTCTTCTTCTTCTTCTTCTTCTTCTTCTTCTTCTTCTTCTTCTTCTT
>NW_021604646.1:9445702-9460919 GCF_004785775.1 Grammomys surdaster | reverse complement strand
TCTTCTTCTTCTTCTTCTTCTTCTTCTTCTTCTTCTTCTTCTTCTTCCTATTCTTCCTCCTCCCCCTCCCCGTCCCCCTCCCTTTCCCCCTCCCCCCTTCTTCTTCTTCTCCTTCTTCTTCTTCTTCTTCTTCTTCTTCTTCTTCTTCTTCTTCTTCTTCTTTTTCTTCTTCTTCTTTTTCTTTTTCATTTTTTTAACAGAACATATTCTCGAAGGAATAATCAGGATCCTTCCTGCAGTAACTATATCAATCCCTTCCCAGGGCCGCACCCCTGTAACCTCATCATCCTTCACTGGGCCCACTCTTAAGGGTTACATCACCTTAACCCCAGCACACTAGGGACCAAGTTTCCAGAGCACTGATCTTTGGGGGGACACATTCACACTCCACTCAGACTGTAGTGCTCCTTAGATCTAAATGTGTGTGTAACCATCCCCTGGTCTCTGTTCTAAAATGAGGCAATAGATACGTTCAATCTGAGGAAAGACCTGAGGTGCCTAACAAGTTCCTAAATGATGTTAGTGCTACCAAACCACAGACCACACACTGAGAAGTCAAGGCTCTACATTGCACTGGCTCCTTAAAGGACCCTCCTCCTCCATCTTCCATACAGGGTTCACGTGGGTATCCAGGCCTACATAATCATGACCCATACCTGCTTCAACACTCGACAGAAAACTCAGATCAAATCTTTGCTTAAGGCAAAGAAAAAGAAGAAAGAAAGAAAGGAGGGAAGAATAGAAAGGAGACAAGAGAGCAGTTTACCAGCTGGTAATCAAGAAGTCCTGGATTCAGGCATGGCTGCATCTTGGGGTACCATGGAAGTATCCAGATTCCCTTCCTTATAACTACTTAGGTTTGTGCTTCCATTGGCTTCACTTCCAAGTCAGCATAGTAATGACGAGAAGGCTATTACAAGAGCGAAAGCTCAGTGGGATATCCCGAACAAACTGAAGCCTAGGCTGGGAGCTGAAGACATGGTGAGAAAAGATTATAAGAAAGTCGCTGAACAAGGCCCCTAAGGCCCTCTGAGTGCTTTTTCCAGCGCAGGGAGGTTCCAGTCCATCCTTTTCCCTTCCCCTGACCAGGAAATCCTTGAAGTCCAAGCTGAATAGAAATGTCAATGCTGTCAGGGATGTGTAAGACACTCAGCTAAGGAGTGGGAAGTTAGGAAACTGGGCCTGTAGACTATTCTCAAACTGGAAGCAGAGATCCATCCCCTGGACTGTAACTGCAATGGATCAAATAGGAACTCTACACAAAAGCGTGAAGTCCAACACCTTAGAACCACCCAAGGATGCCCAAGACAACAGGGCATGCTTATTTCTTGATCTCCTGAGAAAGCAGTTCCTTATCCTCACTGAAGAAGTAGGTGCTTGGCTCAGGAGCCTGCTGGCAGGCATGTTGTGCAGATGCCATGCCAAGAGTACCCCCCTCCTTCCAGCCCCCCTCCTCAGAATCCTTAGAATGAGGAGAGAACAGCAGGTCTGTCTACCAGCACATCCCTCTTGCCTAAAGTAGTTTGTGTGTATGGAGGTCATAAGAGGATGCTGAGCATCCTTGTGTACCAGTCTCTGCCTTACTCTCTTGAAACATAGTCTCCCACCGAACCTGGAGCTAAGATCAAGTGTCCAGCAAGCCCCCACCATCCTCTTGTATCTCCCATCTGACTCTCTTCCCCACCCAGCCCTTTCCCTGCATGGTAGTTTGATGGTCCACATTCAACCTCACCCTATGCCAGAATCTTCCATGCTCATGCTGCTCCAACCACACTGGTGTTCCCCTGTCCCTCTTGCTTTCAATTGTTGATCGATCTACCTGGCACTGCCCTGGTTCCAGCCATCCCTATCTCTCCCCTGGATCACTGAAAAGTAGGAGCCAGCAGGGCAGGGGTGGGGGTCACGGGGAAGGCTTAGGCTAAAATAAGATCAATTTGATCATATCTCTGCACGAAAGCTTCAAGGACTCCTGTCTGAACTAAAGTTGTATTATGTAACTTTCTTACTGGTATGTATCGTATGTCGAACATATCCCTCCCCATCCTACCTTTCCTTCCCTCCTTCCCCTCTCACTAATCCCCTTCATTCCCCTAGACAATTTCCCACCTGCTTTATAGATGCATACACGACTTTATGTATAGGAACCACAAATGAGAGAAAACATGCTCTCCATTATGAGACTGGCCTCGCTCTCTTCATATGACCATCTCTGGCCTTATCCTACTTCCTGCCACCGACATAACGCCATTCTTCTTAAAGCTACACCCGCCCCCACCAGTGGTCTACAAGCCTGGCGTGCTCCGACCTCTCTCACTTCCATCCTTGGTCTCCCCTCCTCCTTTTTCATGCTCATGCAGCCCCACCAGATTTGTTCCGTTCCCCTCCTCAAATGCGCTGACCTTTGCTCATGCTCGGTCCTCTTCTATGTCTGCTCCCTTCTTCACATGCTTCTTAGTTCCCTGCTCACATTTCCCCCTTCAAAGTGAGGGCTTCATGATTAAAGTGGCAACCTAACCCCAAAGCTTAATGTCCTTTACTCAACGTTTATATAGCAATAAAGTACCCTTGAACATGCTGCATGCTTAAAGTGACTGTTGTATCTATTGTTTATTGCTCAACATTGCCTTAGCTACAAAGTGAACTTCAAGAGCTTATGGATTCTTATCTTGTTCAATGATACATTTCAGACGTTCAGTAGACACCCAGGAAGTATTTATTGATCAAATAAATGAACATGTAAAATCTATCATCACTGCAGACCAGACTAAGTACACAGTAAATATTTGTTATTTATTGATCCATGGGCTAGATGCAGGCCTGAGCCTGAGGACTCATAAGGATATGCAGAAGGTGCCAAGTCCAGAGCTCGCTGTGTCTTGGTTTCCATCATTACGTTCTCCATCTGATTGGTTGTGATTCTGCAGAGAAGTAAAAGAATAGAAATTTCAGTGCGAGTGTGTGTGTGTGTGTGTGCATATACATGCAAGAAGAGTGTACATACATACACAGAGAGAAAAAGTGACAGAGAGAGAGACACACAGAGAGATAGAGAGAGAGAACAAGGAATTAGAAGCTGAGATTGACTACTGGAGACCCAGGAGACACTATATACAATCCCCACCAGTCTGAAAGCCTGAGGATGAGGAAGGTTGTCTGAAGAAAGTTCCATCTGACAAGTGGCAAGCCAGAGACCCAAGAACTGAGTTTGATCTTGTCCCAGCACTAAACAGTCAAGAGAGGAGACCTCTGCTATCCTTGCTCTATTTAGACTTACAACTAACTGGACAAGAGCTACCACATTGTAGAGGACTAACTCTCTTATCTAGAAGGACCTTCTCGAACACATCCAGAATGATATTTGACCGAATATCTGAGCACCCAGTTGCCCTATTTTATATATAAAAGTAATTGTACATCCTTCTTAGACTTCTGTGTCTTCTCTTTTCAACCACCAATATCCTGCTAACTAGCAAGGCCCTGCCAAAAACCACTCCTCCACAGATCATTTACCTCAACTCTGAGTTTTACACCATTTAGAAAAAGATGGCAGCCTCAGATTCTCTGTAGACGACTGCCTGAATGTTACCTTTTCCCCCTGCATTGTCCTGGCAACAGTCTTCGTTGATTAGTTTCATTGATTAGTTTCTCTCCTCTTCCAGAACACTGCCCCTCCCTGACACACTCCACCAATTCCTCCTGGGATTCTAAAAGATGTGAGACAGGCATGCTGCCTGACAACCACATCACCATAAAGTTACCAGGGACAGGATTTGGTAAACAGGAAGCCACATATAAAAACACTGAGTCAGAGGTGACATGCAAAAGTGGAGATTGCCACTGCTGCCTGAATTCCAGTCTGCACAAAGGTCCTTCACAGTAACCCAAGCCCTGGTCTCAGATCCCACATCCTCCTGACTTCAGACAGCATTTGCTGCTTGTGTACTTTGCCCCATCACCTGCTTTGGGCCTCTCTCACTTCCCTTCTTCCCAAGATCATCCTCAGCAGCATGACTGGATCTCTTGCTTTGCTTTGCATGATCCTGTTGTTGCAGCTTTGCAGGCTAGACCTTTCCCTTCCTTTGTGTACTTGCTAGAGTATGCATTTGAGAATCCTCTGAGTTAGCTATACCAACAGATAACTCCGCTTTCCACAGCCTCCTGGTGGTAATGTTCAAGGGTAAAGCATCTGAACCAGCAAGAAGAGTCATTCCGGTATCTCCTTATGACTGGATCCAATCACAGACTGAGTCCCTAGCTGGCCCTGATAGCTTCTCCCAGCTCTGAATCATCTTCTTTGATATCCAGGGCTTCTTAAATCCTAGGTATTCTCTATGCAATACCAGCATAGTTCAGACAAACCAGCCCCCTCACATCTAAGTAGACATGTGCTCTAAGTGGATGCTGCTATATTCTGGGTATTTGTCCCCTCTAAAATTCACATTGCAACTCAATCCCTAAAGTATACGTTAGTGGCTCTGTAAACAGAGCATTTGGGATGAATTAGGATTAGATGAGATTATAAGGCTGGACCCTTGACAATGAAGATTCAAGTTAGCAACTTGCTGTCTCTCTGTGGGAAACCTTGCACCACCTGGGGACTCTGTCCCCAGTAGTAAGCTCTTCCCTGGATGTGCTCCTTCCATCTTAGGCCTTCCAGCCTCCAGAACCCTGAGCAGAATAAACTTTTATGCTTTATTAATTACCCAGAGTGCGCTATTTGGTTATAGTAATAGACCAAGGACTAGGACAGATGCCTTCTGGGAGTGGAGCATGAAGCTGCCAGAGGCTTCCAGCAGCCAAGCTAGAGACTTTATTTCAGACAGTGAATGGCACTTGAAGCTTTACCCTTGAACATCATCACAAGGAGCCTGTGCAAAGGAGAGTTATCTGTTGTCATAGCTAACCCAGAGGATTCTCAAAGGCATACTCTAGCAACTATGTGGGGGAAAGGGACAAGTCTGGCCTACAAAGCTGCAACGACAGGATCCTGCAAAGTAATGCAAGGACTGGGTGCTTGTTGTACGTAGGACATATTTCTGTATGCTTTATTTGTATCTCTACACGATGCAGAATTATCAAGGAGGGTGGTGATTATGCTCTCTTGACAAAATAGAAAAATGAAGCACATGGATGTCCAATACGGCTACAAAGGGGCTTTGGGAGACCAAGCAAACATGCAGGGTTGACACAAAGGCCACTGTAAGATAAATGTCACAAGAGAATCGAGGAGGGCCTATGCTTCCCTCCCTCAGAATCCAGTAACATGCCTCACTAACATGGAGAACTTGGAGTATCCTTCAAGATCTAACGTCAGATCTTACTCTTCTAGAGAAGTCCCTATACCTAACCCCTGTTCCAGCAGGCTTAGGCACCCCCCTTCTTGGACTTATCCTGCCAGGAGCATAACACTTGTCCAACCATACCAGCCCTAACTAGCATGTGCTTCTGTGTCTCACTGTCACTTGGCTGAAAACTCCTGGAAGGCATGGGCCATTGGGCTGCCAAGGTCTTCCCAACACTGTGTAGGACACAGAAGTGCTCAAATACCCTCCTAATGATGCCACTGCCTCCTTCATACCTCAGACTTTGCCTGACAAAAACTCACTTACTCCCCAGGGACTGCTGGAGGGATGAGTGACAGCAGGAGGTGACTGAACCACAGGGGACTGAATATCCATGCCAGGAAGATCTACTGCTACTCATCGGTTAATTCCCCATGTGACCTTGAGAAGAGTCCTCCCCCAGGGGCCTCCTCTCCATCAGCAAAACTATCCCTATGGTCCTGGGCTCCTAATAACTGTTCTAGGCGCATGCTTCACCTATGCGCCAAATATGTCACCTTTCCCATAATTTGAGATTTTAATTTAATTTTAACAAAATTAATAGCAAGATACCATGGAGAAACAATATTCCTTTTCCCATTTGTGAAGGCTCTGTCGTTTTTTTCCCGTCTTCTTCAAATCATTTTTCCTCTTTTTGAATATTGAGTCCCAAGATTGAATACACTCCATCATCTCTGAGCTGCCAGCAATGTAGATTTTGTAGGTACCAGCAAAAGAGGGAGCAGCCATCCTTTCTGCCCATCACTGGACACTGGCTTACCTTTCAAAGTAAGATGAGCTCTGGACATTGGAAGTAGGCCCTGGAGCACAGCTTGCCTTTCATATCAACCTTACCAGCTTCTCTGCTCACCGCTCAGGCTGAGATTCTCCAAGGACAACTGTTTCTGTTTGGAGAACCATGAAATGAGCTGTTTGCCCTCTCAAGGAGTGGGCGCTACTCTCAGGCTTAAGAAGCCAATGGATTCCATGAATCCTGGCTGAGGAACTTACAGAGTTGAAAGGAAACTTAAAACATACAGATACAGTCAAGGAGACTGAGACTCCTTTGTATGATAGGAAATGATAGGAATACCAACTACCTCTGGCTAACTGGAGAAAATGGTTTGTTACCAGGTCTGGTTTGGTTTGTGTTACTTACAAAGACCAGAATGTAAGAAATGCCTACCGACATCAGGAATGGCTGATCTAGGTCCCTAAAGGAAGTTCATTGGGAGTCTGTCTCTCTCCTTTCCCGCACAGACCATTTTCACCTATGTGTCAACTTGCTCTCAAGTAAATTCTTTCAACTCCAGAGAAAAGGTTCTGTGTCTCTCTAGGCTACACAAAAGTCTCAGCAATGACTCTTGCTGTGTAACTCAAATCCCGTGTTTGGTGCCCATTCCAAATGACTCTTGTAGTCTTGGAATCAAACAAATTAGCAGGCCAGGATATAGCTTGAGGGCCCGTGGCTGATGGCTACCCTTCATGCTTCCTTGTGGACTGTGAATGAAGAGGTAGCTTCCCGATGAAAACATCACCTCAAAAATTGAGAGCATCCAGGGGAATCTGCAAAGTGAGAAGTAGCAGGCGGACAGAGTGCAAAGTAGTGGGCTGTGAATCGCCTGCATCCTCCTAGCCTTGCTAGACCTGAGCCTGGCCGAGCCAGAAACATACGATGAACTGATAGCACTGGAATTCTTTACAATTTTGACTCAAGAAGTAACAAGAGTTGGGGAGAGAGAGAGAGAGAGAGAGAGAGAGAGAGAGAGAGAGAGAGACAGAGACAGAGAGACAGAGAGAGACAGAGAGAGACAGAGAGAGAGACAGAGAGAGAGACAGAGAGAGACAGAGAGAGACAGAGAGAGACAGAGAGAGACAGAGACAGAGAGAACAGTGTGGGGTGGGTAGAGAGGTGCAAAGAATCTTAGAGAAATTTCGAGAGGGGAAATGATTAAAATATATTATATAAAAAAATCTGTTCAATAAATAATAAATAAAATCAGAAAGCATCTCAAAAAAATCGGAAAAGAGAGTCTTATTTTTAGATATGAAGAAAACAAAAAATCTTCAACAAATAGATAGCTCCCGTGAGTAGTTATAGTAACGTCCCCCCCAACAAGGGGAAATATGCATTCTTTTTAAGGTTGCATTAAGCTCATGACAATGGAACCCAGAGGTTCCACACTAACCACACTAACCAATTCAGAATAACGGCCACACAAAATACATTCCAAGCTATAGCAGAATTCAGTTGGATATCAGTAAGGAAGATAAGAGGAAAATCTTTAAACACTAAGATGTCAAACAGTATACCTCTAGGTAAATTATGAGTAAAAAAAAAAAAGACTCTCAAAAGAAATTGGGAAATACTTGAAGTGAATTTAAATTGACATACAGCATGCCCAAGCTAATAGAAGGCATCTAAAATCTGGGGGTGCAGGGTTGGGGGGTTGTCTCCTTAGATGTGTGTGTTAGGAAGAGGAAACTCCTCAAAAAAAAAAAAGAAAGAAAGAAAGAAAAGAAAACCACCAACAACAACAACAACCAGACTAGCCCAAAGAAATCAGGAAGAAAAGAACACAGTATGAAGAGAAGGCTAGAGAAACTGCTCAGCAGCTAGAGGCTCTTCCAGAGGACCTGCGTTCAGTTCCCAGCACCCACATAAAGTCCTCATGGGCACCCACACGTGTGATGTACAGACACAGACACGTAAAAGGAAATGAAGATAAGTCTTTTGGAAGAGCACAATACATCTAATGTAAAACTAAAAATTTAAAAGAAATACAATAGGAAAATCGGTCAGGCTAAGTGTTCTTTAGTTAATGCCTCATACGCCCTGATCTTGGCAGCTACTGTATGTTCAGTAATCTCGGCAGGCAGTGTGTGTCAGAGGACACACAGGTAAAGGGCTACTGTAATAGTCAGTGTTCAGTCTAGGGGGTATGTGTCAGCCACAGTCAGAGGAGAAGACAATGTGAAGGAGGTTTGAGGACATCAGACTCTTCTGTATTTGATTATGGCAGTGGCTATATGAATCTACACAGGAGTTAAACCCTATGGGATTGTACAGCTCCTGAATACTTGATGCTGCTGTGACCTGTAGGGCCTTGGTTATCATTTAATTTACTTGGCATAAGCTTTATTTTAAAATAAAATAAAATTACTTTAAAAAGATTTTGTCTTAAAAATTAACTCCCAAAATTTTAAGCCAGTTCAGTGGACATAAGAAAATGTTTTTGACAAATGATGCTTGAAGGACTCTCATCCCTGTGGAATCCTGAGTCCCTCTTCCCACGAAAATAACTTCAGGAAGCTCACTGGCCTAAGCTAAAACAGAAAACCATGAAACATCTCAAAAAAAAAAACAGGTGAAATATATCTGCAGTCTGAGACTGAGCAAAGATAATCTGAGAGCATCAAAAGAACACTAAATATGAATCAAAACAATAGATCACTGAACATAGTTCTTTTCTTTTTTTTTTAATCCCTGTTTTTAAGAAGACATCATCAGGAAAATGGAGTAGGAAACCTCAAATTAGGAGAATGAGTTGTAAGAATGTGTACCTGACAAACTTGTATCAAATATATAAAGAGCTCTGACAAATCAATAATAAAATGTCACAATGGCTTTTTTAAAAATGGCTAAGAGAATGGAGGCTGCCTCACAAAGGAAGATTATTTGTATGATTAATAAGCCATAATTAAATCCATGGCATTTTAGCTGTGGGTTCGAATCCTTAGCCACCACAATGATCATTGTGGAAAAGATTGGCAATACAAATGTGGAGTCTGTGGGCCAAAGGACACTGCCATGCCGCTAGAATATTAGATGATGCAGCTGTCTCAGGCACCTGTTTGACAGTTTCTTATAAATGTGTGCTTCTAGAGATCACGTGCTCACAGTGGCGAGCCAGACTGGAAACACCGAGAGGAGAGCACATCGCTGTCTCCCATTGAGGATGCTCTATCTCGGGTTTTGGTTTAAGATGATTACGATCCGTGCAACACACAGACTCAATCACTGAAGAGACACAAGTGTCTGGTGACTGTTAACTAAACTCAGTCATAAAAAAGGAAATAAGCCACTTATGATACGGTGTGTCATGCAAATCACTTTACCCATTTTCCAATTCTCTCATTGGTTCTTCCCAAGAACCCAGAGATTGTTTCACGAATACAGAACCTAGAAGATCCAAAGGCCAGGGTGATTCCCAAGCTTTGGCCAGAGGAAGGTGAGAAGATAGGAAGGCAGGAGCTAGAACTCCACATCTGGAGTTCCTCACAAATTGCCTTGGTTTCCAAGCTGTGTCTCCCTTGCTTTCGGGTGTTGCAAGCTTGCCCAAGGGGCACAATAAGTGTCATTCTATGCAGTTCTTATTACTTGACTTTGTCCATAAATCCTAATTCTGTGTCATATTTCACCGAAACGTTTGAGAATGGCGGCCGCTGGAGATGCTAAAGCATGGAAACGCACGGTTTCTTTCCTCATTTGAAATCTCTATGGTTTTCACGTTTGCCAAGCAGTTAGAAATTCCTGACATATAGTTGCATTAGCTACTAATGCTGAGTGTCCCTGAGAGAAAGAGGAGCTGGGTAAGGACAGGTTAAAGTCACGGTCGGCCACCAAGTGACGTCATCCGAGGCGTTCCCGATCTTTTAGTATCAGTTTCCTCGTCTGTAATGCAAGGAGCCTGGACTAAAGGAGTTTTCTGTAAGCATTTGTGGCCGGAGGGTTTCTATTCTGCTACAACCTCTCATACTAGCATTTCTCAGGTCAAAGAAAAAAATTAGGTGCCATTGGGCTGAAAGAGACTCACCTCTATATAGAGAAAATGCCAAGAACTTGAGTGGTCATCTTCCAATCCCGCGTTCAAGGAGAGATAACCAGGAAGTCTCACTGTGTCGTGTCTGAGCATGAGTGTGTGTCTGTGTGTGTCTGTGTGTGTCTGTGTGTGTAGGAGAGAGAGAGAGAGAGAGAGAGAGAGAGAGAGAGAGAGAGAGAGAGAGAGAGAGAGAGAGAGAGAGAGAGAGAGAGAGAGAGAGAGAGAGAGAGAGAGAATTTCCCCATGCCGGTGCAGTTCTCACCACTAGGTGGCAGTAGCCGTCACTTGACAATTCAGAAAAGGGTGTGGGAAGAGCCAGGGGAACCTGCCTGCTTTGAGAAAACTAGGCCAAAGCTTGTTACATCACTTCTAATGGAAACAGCCAGTTACGTCTGGATTTTTTTTTTATTACAGGCAACAATGCTAGGAAGCTTCCTGGCTCCTGTGCGTTTCAACACTAATTGTCCGACCTGAAATCAGACATCAATTCCCAGAACCTGGGCCTGGTGGCCCTTCCCTGTGTGCAGGCTTCCCTTCCTGAGGCTTCTTGCTGGCTGTTCCATGCTAATATGACACCCACAGTCATACTTAAAATGTGGCTCTTGCCTTACATTTAAACCTGTCTTCTTCACCAAGTACTTACTGGCTAATACCACTTAGAATGGAGTAGTTATTTATTTACTGAGCACTGGAGTGATTTGAATATAAAATGTCTCCCCAGGCTCCTGTGTTAAATGCTTGGTCCCCAGCTGGTGGCACTACTTAGGGAGCCGCCCCCTTCCCCCAAGTGGTAGATCACTGGGAAATGCCTTTAAAGGTTATACTGGTCCCAGTCTCTTCCTTCTCTCTGCTTCCTGTCCATCATGAGGTGTACAGCCTCCTCCTCATATACCCTTGCCATCACCATGCTCAGGACAAAGTACTTGGGACCGCACAACCATAAGTGAACCTTCTAGAACTATGAGCTAAAACAAATCCTTCCTCCTCAGACAGTCTCCTCTCAAATAGTTGGTCAGAGTGCTAATAAGCTGTCTAATAAATAAATGTTCTTACTAGGTGCAGAAGCATCTTTTGATATACGATTCATATCGATGGCTCGGAGATCAACAGCTTCCCTGTGGCCCTGCAGGGAGGCAGTGTCTGAGCCCGGCTCCGTGTGCTTTCAGGGGCCCAGCCCGCCATCTCAACCCGTGCCATTCAGGCCTCAGTGAGTTTGTTCTGTAGTTAGATCCAGTGCTAACTGGGGCCTTGTGATCCAAAGTGAGCCCCCCCTCCTCCCGCCCCCGCATTGTTGAACCTGAAGCAGCTGGGTCCCTAAAACAAGGGCAGCTTGATTGGTCAGTACTCGCCATGCCTGCCTAATTACCAAAATGACCTGGAGGGTTACCTAAAAGTGTGGGTCTTTGGACCCCAGTACAGACCTGTGGTTTCACCACATCTGCCTAGCAATCTTTTTTTTTTTTTAAGCAAGTAAGTCAGATGATTCTCAGGATCAGAAAGTTAGGGCAACACCCTGGGTGGTTGTAACGGCTCCCAGCTCTGTCCTGGTCGATTCCATCACCACCACTGGCCCTCCTCTACAGACTCTTTGGGAACATTGCAACCCTGCCCTCTGCCTCCAACCCAGCTCCTTGCGCCTCTTCAGCTCACAAGCACAGGGAAAGTGCCTTCCTTCCTGCTGGGTACTTAGGTTCTCAGGGGAGCTGAAATGGTTTAAATAATGAATGGAATTTTCAGTAGCATTTGGAATTCACTTAAGCAAGGGAAACTCAATTGCAGGAAAGCGCCTTAAGAGCCATCCTTTCTTTGGGTGGGAAGGACGCTGGTGCCACTTCTCCCTGATTTCCTAACATAGGGACCAGGGTATTTTGGTAAGACGAGACTCCTGGCTTCCATATTGCTCATCTGGAAGCTATCATTTCTTCCATTGCCCGAGTGGGGATTCTGAGAATCCCTGAGTCAGATGGTATTTCAGGCCCAGGGGCAGGATGACTGGCCCCTATGTCTCCATGGTATTCATAGAAAAAAACAAACAAAGAAGCCCCCAGGCACCACCCAGCCCAGTCCTCTGTCTCTTGATCAAAACCTTTCTTTGCTTTTCCTAATTAAAGTCATCAGAAAGCACTGAGTACAGTTGCTGACTGGCAAATTTGGCTTTTTTTGGTTTTGTTTGGTTGTGGTTTTTTTTGTTGTTGTTGTTGGTTTTGGGGGGGTTTTGTTATTGAGGTTTTTTTGTTTTGTTTTTGTTTTTGTTTGTTTTATTTTTTGGGTGTTTTGTTTTGTTTTATTGTCTTCTTTTGGTTCTTTGGGCTTTTTGTTTGTTTTGTTTTGATTTGATTTGATTGATTGTCTTCTCTTTCTGCTACAGTTCCTATCTCAGGCCCTGGAAATAAATAACTAGCCTCACTCACCGGAACCAGATCTGACCTTTTTACTGCTAAGCCAAGCCTTTGGGTTCAGGAAGTGCCAAGTTAAGAGTTAGTATCCTCATCAGAGCTGGAAGACTGCTGTATCAGTCAGCAATTGATATAATAATGCCACATAACAACTACCTCAATACCTGGTGACTCAGAGCATGACACAAAACAGCCCCAGTCCCACTGCAGTGCCCTCATGGATGTCTTTCCAGCCCTTGCTCTTCCTCCTGTTTGGAGACTCATCAAATGGTATCACCAAGTGATTCTCCGGCCAGCCCAGAGATTCTCTTTCTGGTTTCAAGCATGTGACAAAGAATTCTAAGACATGATGAGACCATATAAAATTAGAAAGAGGGTGGAGATTGAAAAATAACCGGTAAACTGCAATCATTTAAATACATCCAGGAAAACTAAGGACAGTGACAAACTGAAATGCACAGGAAGGAGTGGAGGATAGAAGGGGAAGGGGGAAGGGCTGAACCTAGATCTTAATTAAAATATACAAATTGTTAAAAAAAAAAGTTCTAACCAAAATCCTAAAATAAAGTTCTAACTAAAGTCCTAAGGTATATCAGTATGTAAATGCTCAGGTGGAGAAGAATGAGAATCATGTCAGAAAGCAAGAAATAAAAGAAAAAATAACCGATTTTAATGGTTTAGAGAGATACTGGTCACAAATCAGTATAGGTCAATATCTCAAAGTGTATCAACCTTTTACAATGGGTTGAATGTGCAAGAAACCAACTTATTATGAATAAAATGTCCTCAACATTAACAGAAGGAAGTCTAACAATAATCCCAGTAAGTATGAATGGCTCAGAATTCCTACTGAGTGACAGACAAGTAGAATCTTATTATAAAATATAGCTAGGTGTGGCTTATTAGTCATATACAAAGCAAAATTGGACTAAACGAGTGGAAAACTATATTTATGCCAATTCTAATAAAAACAGCACACTTCAAGGAGTAATTGTAAATTAAGGCAAAGATGAAAGGAGTGAGGGGAAAGCTATTCCAACTTGAGGAAATAAACTATCTAGGGGCTGGGTGTAACTCACTGGCAAAGTGCTTGACCAGCATGAACAGAGGCTTTGTTCAATCCCAGCACCGCAAAAACAGACTCGAGAAGAACATGCAGCACCCATAAAGACAGCTCATCTTCCATGCACCTGAAAGCATGCATTTACTACATAAAGGAAACACGCACAAAGAGAAAGTGACCATTTCACGGCTGTGTGTCTTACTGTCTAGTTCTCCGAATTCCCACATCAAACAGCTGCAGGTCCTGCACAGAAAGGGGAGACCTCAATAGTATAATATCATAACTTATAAGTGTGACTAAGAGCCCGGGATATAGGTCAGTAGTGGCGGAGCACCTGCCTGGCGTGCGCAAGGCTCAACTGGCAGCAGCGCTGTAGGAGAGAAAACATCTTGTATATTAAGTTACAAAGGAAATGTCAACAAATCCTATCAGGAGGGAATCAGATAGGTTGCCTTCTAGGGTAGAAAGCGGAAAATATAACAAATAGCTAGCCAACCAGTGTAATTTAGACATCTTTTAAGTTAACAAAGGAAAAATAATAAAGTATCTACAAATGCATAACAAGGAGAGGCCGTGTATCCAACAGTGTGAAGGTGTTCCGAATCCAGGAAAACGTGGTCTTAAATTTCATGGGGAAAGATGAGAATTAGAAGAATGAAAGTGAGCTCCTTTTTTTTTTTTAATTCAATAAGTTAGAGGAAAATAAATAAACCTAGTGAAATAGGAGGGGAAAATAGAAAATATAAAATGCTCAATTAGCAAGCTATAAAACAAAAAATTAATAAGATAGATCAATAAAACTAAAAGCTGGTTCTTTAAGAATATCAATAACCTTGGTGTATAGCTTATGGAAGACAGACTGTAGGAATGGGGTGGAAGATAATAAAACAACATGAAGATGAAGAAAACGGGTGTAACGGGCAATTTTTTATTTTAGAAAGATTCATTTTTGTTTAGAAATTCATATACTGTACAACTTGCTCATTTACACAATTCAATGTGTCATTTAAGATTGTATGTATATGTGTATGTGGTATGTGTATGTGTGTATGCATGTTCACCTATGTGGGTTGTACCTGTGTGTAGGCACACATGATCCTGTGTGAGTATAGGTGTGGATAATGGAGTGTCTTCCTCAATCATTTACTGCATACATTGAGATTTGGTCTCCTGATGGACTTAGAGCTTGCTGTCTCCTCTAGTCTGACTAGCTAAATTGCCCTAAGGAGTTCCTGTCTCTGCTTTCCATATGCTGGGAACACAGGCAAGCAGTCAAACTCATTGGCTTTTCTGTAGATTCTGAGAACTCAGTTCCCACGCTCACTAGCACTTTATTTGGATAGCCATCTTCCCAAGCCCTCGTTGCTTTTGTTATGCTTTTGCCACTACCAATTTTCAGCTTCTTGACAATGCCATACATGTATACCATGTGTTGTGATCATAGTGATCATAGCAAGCACCCCTTACCCTCTTATTCCTTCCTACACTTGCTGACTTCCTTCTCTCCAACCAATCTCCCTCCCACTTCTACGCCACATGTATGCATGTGTGCTTATGTGTGTGTGCTTGTGTGTGTGTGCTTGTGTGAGTGTATATGTGTATGCTTGTGTGAGT
>NW_021604646.1:9259773-9445692 GCF_004785775.1 Grammomys surdaster | reverse complement strand
CAATGGCAACATCCTATTCAGAAGACAGTGTTCCCGATTCTCCTCCCCGCCCTCCAGCTCTAACAATCTATCTTTCCTGACATTCTCTGAGCCCTGAAGGATGTAATGCAGATGCCCTCACTTAGGACAGAGCACTCAACAGCCACTTAGTCTCAGTGCTCCGTCCAGTTAAGAGCCTCTGGATGAAGTGTACAGTGTCTTCGCAATGCGACCTTCACCATTGCCTTGCTAGGCAAACAACAATAATGCTAACAGAGTCTCTGAGGCTTCAAAATAGAGTTCTTTTTTAATTCAAGAGTGAGTACATACTAATTTACACAAAAACATTTCAACTGTAGATGAATTGAAAGCTTTCTGGGAAACAGTGCACCAAGAAAACTGAGAAAGAAGACCACCATCAAAGAACAGCTAGTCAAAGCCATGGCAACAAGAGAGGGTCTACCCACACCCATCCTGTGCTGAGGTGTACAGATAGGAACAGTTAAAGGTCATGTTCTACCAAACATCCAAGAAAGCTATAATTCCATGCACTGCATTATACCAGGGAGATAAAGGCTATTCGGTTCATTTAATGTGTCTTGCACAACCCAGCACCAAGACTGGACAAGGAAAACTCAGAGGATGTGAGGTGGAAGACACCATTTCATTTAGGAGTAAACATATAAAATTCCTACATAAAACATCAGAAAATCAAAGCCAGCAGTTGATTAGAGCCAGAACTGTAAGGTGAATACAAAATTATAAAACAATCCTGTGACTCAATAGACTAAAATCATCTCCACGAATGATTTTAACATGGTGAAATTTGACAAAATGTTAATAACTGTTTTTTTTAATTAAAACAACAAACGACATTTGTTTGCCCTGGACTCACAGCACAGGTGATAGCTGGAGGCAGGATCAGAGCAGAACTCAGAAGCAATGCTACTTTTTAATGTACTCAAAGCTTGCCCAGTGACAGACAAGAGAAGGAAACAAGAAATTCAACACTCAACACAGAGAGACAAAGCTGTTGATATTTGCAAATCAGTATAATGACCCACATCAAAAACATACAAGCACCAAAAATTTCATGTAATTGAACATGAATTCACCAAAAGAAGTGAGCGTGAAATCAGCAAACATTAATAGTTTCTGTGTAACACAGAGAAAAATAATTAGAAGGTATATTGTTATAACCTTTTAACAAAAAAAAGCAAAACTAAAAAGATAAATGCCAGACATGAGTTTAAGAATAAATGTCAGCAGGGAAAAGAAGTGTGGGCTACTTTAAGATGTGAAAGAAAATACAGAGTGTAGCCTAGGATTTGAACTCAGAGCTTTGTATATTCAATGTACAATGTACTCTACCACAGAGCTCTGTCCTCAGAAGATACCCCTAAGTCCTATTTCTCTTAAAGTGTACCAGCTTACATAACCAATGCTGAAAGCAAAAGCCCACCTTTGAGCCAGTATACTGTGATCTACAGATTTGGTACTTCGTAAGCAGTTGAAGAAGTTGAGAAAATGTCTTTTCCGAAAACAAGATGAGGCTTTGCACGGGGAGCAGAAAGAGAGGCTGAGATGAGAAGAAGACAAAGCTTGTAGTCTTGGAAAAGTTTCTTCTTGCTGGCCCTGACCAAGGTGATACTCAGAAGTGGGAGATGAGACTTCCCTCTACCCCACGCATGCCCCACAAAACCTCTGTGGCCAAACAGATGGCGCAGCACAGTTTTAAACCACTTATAACACAGTAACTGTTTTTTTTATGCCTCTAGTCAAAAGTCTCACCAGCTGTCACCATCTCAAGGAAAATGTCAGGGGCTGTGTCTGCCTATGACTATGCTCAAGCCAGTGGGGGGACAGGCGACCAGGAGCCTCAGCTAGCTGTAGGCACAGCAGCTGGTAAGAGGATAAATGGTGTGGGGTCCTCACAAAATGAACGTAAATAAGTACGTGGCCAACCCTTCCCCACCTTTCCAGGAACTAAATGTACATCTTTCCTATTTCTGTTCTTCCCTGGCACATCTCACTGAGGCCAACGTTAGTATTTCCACTCCATAGAAAGAACAGTGGAAAAGCCTGGCAAAGAGCCCAGCAATCAACCCTCGTGTGATCCTTTCCTTATCTGGACCTCAGCGTCACAATGAAGCTGGCCAGATGTTCTCTGAAGGCCCTCTGAGCGGGGCTCTGGATTCTGGCCTGATGTCAGCAAAATATTCCTGACTATTCTCTGACTACCACAAGGACAGCCTACTAAATCCCAAGAAATGGAAGCCTGGGGACCACAAGAGGCTACTAAACTCCTGCCCCTTGCTTTGTCCACACCCATCAGTAGCATATTGAAATGGCTACCAGACGGGGAAAAGAGAAGAATCTCGATTAGTCATTTGTTGAACCAAATCCCCACAGCCTTTCAAACTACACAGTCAAACTGATGGAGAACTTGGGAGATGTGTTTAAAATTTCCCTTTAACCATGTAATTGTTTTTACTCCCAGTTATCTTCCTTTGGAGGCATATGCTTGACTTACTGAATAAATCTTTCTCTACATCTGAAATCATCCATTAGCAATAAGTGACTGACACTCCGTCACACACAATGACTTTCATTGCTGCTAAGTTGCCACATGCTCTGTGGAGGAGAGGGGGCGCCCGCCGGCATGATCTCTCCGAGTCAGGGGCAGGCTCAGAACTCGGCCTTGGAACCTGCTTCAAATCTGCTAATGAATGCTTATTATTCTAGCACTGGATTCTTCCAGCACTGAGGTGGCCATCCAGTCTTCCAGAGAGCTGACCGGAAGAGACAGTCTCTAAAGATGTTTCTATTTTTTCCTGTTCCAGGGATTGGAACGAGGGTCCAGGCAATAGCTGAGTCTAGCTAGTACTTACCTTTGGACCAACATACACAGTAAACGCAGTAAGAACTGGGCTTGCCCTTGGGTTTGATGCAAAGCCTCAGTGATCCTGCTGCCCTTGACACAGAGATCCAGTTTTCTTGAGCATCACACACATGGCATTGTCAATAGAGAAAAGTCAAATGTGTTTACAGCTTTCTGCACTGTTGCCAGCTGGCTGCTCTCTCAGGGGACACTGACGCTGAGCTTACAAACAGTGACTTCTCTTGAGCTTACTGTCAACAAGTGGCTCCAGCATGGGGAGGAGGAACTGAATCATTGTCCTGGGGGACCTGGGAATCGGAGCTGAAAGATCTCATCGGCCAGACTCTAGGATTTCCCAGGCTGCTGCCCTTGCATCACGTATGAAGTCTACTGAGCACACTCACGCCCAGCCTCTCCACACGCTGGGAAATGCTGACGTTTGAATCTCACATTTAAACTGATCAGAGAACCTTGAAGGAGCATTTAAGTTTCTTCATTCTTTGTCTAACTATCGCAGTATTTACACTCGCCATCTTCATCACTGGGAGGCAGATGCTTGCAATTTAAAGCTGTATCTGTGCCTGCCCTTCTGGATCTCCAAGGATCACACAGCCATTGCTGGTCCGTCCTTAGGTCTGAGGACAGTGATGTGGCTTGCTGGCTCCCAACACTACCTGTATGGAACAATGACATTAGAGCTTGTTAAACTACAGTAAATTTAGGTTTATTTCATATATGTAATCAACCGAACATGCTAACTTAGCCACACAGGCCACTCCAAAATATTTTTGATTTCCTTTGTTTGACACCGTGATGAGAGGATACCATATCATACATCATTGATTTGGCAAAAGGTCAAAAGTGAAGAAGGTGTGGTTTTTTAAATGAGAATATACCAGCTTTGCACCATCATAAGGTCAAAACCATATGCCCAATCTTCAGAAGTCAGGGACCAATTACTATGATGTGGGAAATTTATCATTTAACACAGATTTTTCTGGCTGTGGGCCTTCAGATATCAGAATTACTTAAAAACAACTCTCCTGGCAGTAACAGTGGACAGCTAAGATTGAAAATGAGTGATTTAGGCATTTTATAGAAGGAAAACAACCCAGGGGAATATTAGGAATTATTATCCCAAACCACAGAGGAAGGCAGTGGGGAGTGATGGATAGACCTCAGGTCTCCATTAGATATAAGCTCCCAGGATATTCTGAGATACATGTCGGTTACAAACTAACTCAACTCCAGATGGTTGACACCGTCCAAGGTCTAGCACAAGACCCTAGAATCACCTGTCACCTGGCAGGAGACCAGCAGCTGTCAGTGCTGCCTATCTGATGACAGTACTCACAGCAAAAAGAATCCGGATCCTTCCTGTTTTTCCTCCTTCTTGTTAAATCTCACCATCCACCCAGCAGGTAACAACTCCTGGGTTTACTAGAAATGGTCTGAGAGCAAATCCGAGGCCCTTCCTCATATCCCTTGCTTTGGAGCTAAATAAAAACAAGTAGATAAAGACCAAAAGTATTCAAGGCATCCCCTCTCCTCAGACAAGTCTCTTCCTTGCAGAAATCTTGTCTGTAAACCTGGCATACCACAAGCTCACTTTATGTATCTACAGCCTCCAGGCCCTAGAGCATCTGGTTGGAGCTGAGGGGCTGACAGAATACTGCCATGTGACTTTGCTGGTTCTTAACTGTCACATGAAATCTGGATTCTCTGCTAAACTGCACTATAATGTTTCAGTAGAGTGGCTCCTCTGCCGCTGCCAAAGTCCTGAGTTCTGAGCCATTTATCTTACCTCTCCTTCAAGAGGCAACGTAAGCAGATGAGGAAAGCAACCAACAGAAGTCCTGAAGTTCTCAGGGTGTTCATGAGTTGGGCTGTGAAATGCTGTAGAAGTAGTTTGAGGGCTTCCTATAAATGAAAAAAAAAACCTGTAGTTCTTCAATAAACAGGTCAATGATTTCAGTAAGAGAATATTTTGTCTACTTCCTGTATTCCAATAAAACATTATGGACACTGAAATTTGAATACTGTATCATTTTTGCCTGCAATGAAATACTCTTTCTCTGATGTTCCAACAAATGCAGCAAAACTATTGAGTTTGTGGGATCCACACAAAAGACAGGGACTGTAGAGAAACTCCTTCCTTAAGACATTCTTTGCATGATGATAGTTCACCTTCATGGATACTCATCAGACAAGTGTTGAGCATCCATGAACTCCAGAACAGAAGACCATGAGACTCGAAAAGATTTATAAAAAGCCAAGGACCAGCAAGGAATCAGAACGTGCTAAGCTGAGTCTTCTATCTCACTGTGCACCGAGCATGTAAGAGAAGCAAGCTACAGCCTCAAGCTGTTTAGATGGAAGCATACATCTCTGTTACTGGGGATTGCTGGTGGAAAAGAGAACTCTTGGAATCAACTCCAGCTCTGCCCAGGCTCATGGCCATGTCTTTTTCAGATACATAGCTCTAGCATTTGATAAAAACTTTCTTCATGGCCATGATGGGTGCTCAATACTTGTTTGATGAATATCTATCAGAGTGGAATATCATAATGCAAAGATTGTCTTAAAGAAATCTGAGAATGCTTCCCAGGGACTATCAAAATACAATCCCCATCTGTCTGTGTGTGTTCCACAAACTCAATAACTTTCCTTTCCTTTCTTTTCTTTTCTTTTTTCTTTTTTGCCTTATTGGAACATCAGAGAAAGAAAATTTCAATGAAGGCAAGAATGATACCACATTCAAACGCCAGTGTCCATTGATAATATTTTACTAGAACATAGCTACACCCATTTGTTCAAATACTATCAATGATTACTGCCAACAGAGATATCTGTGGTGGCCCACCTAAATCTAAAACCTTTATTATTAAGCCTTTTATATTAAAAAAATTTCTACCAACTTCTTAAAAAAAACTTTAAACTATGTGAGTAGCTAACAGAGAGGCAGAATGAGAGTGGGTGAGCTTAAACTGATAGGAAAACCGCTCAGGCTACTATAACAAATTGCCACAGACTGGGTGACTTAAACCATTTTCTGTTCTTAGAGTTCTGGAGGTTGGAAGACCAAGATCAATAAACATGAAGAAGTAGACCCAGGAGACAGGTTTCCAGCGTCAGTGACATGCCACCTCCAACAAAGTCACACCTAATCCTTTCGAAATAATTCCTCCAGCCGAGACCAAGCACTTGGTCATCTGAGTTTATGGGAGCCATTCTCATTCAAATAACCACAAGTTTGGAGAAGAATTGAAAACTCAATGAGGACCGGGACTCTTTCAGGTCTATGTGAATCCCAAGGCCTGCAAGAATAAATGTAAAATGGAACACAGAGGGGAGAAAAGATATGTAAGTTCAAGGAGCCAGGAACAGACATGGTAATGGCTCATCTGTCATCAGCAGCGCTGTTGTTCTGTGGAACAGGGACTTCCTGCTGGTGTTTCATGTTATTTTGAGAATTTTAGGTGAGTACAGTATTTACATCATGGATACTCCATCTTCTGTTCCTTCCAACTCCTCCCATGTTTCCCACTCCCTCTCAGATTTATGTTCTCTTCCTTTTTAATGATTGTGGCATATATACAGGTACATATATGCATATATACACATATATGTATACATAAATTTAGTGTTGCTTATATGTGTTTAGAGCTGACCACTTAGGGTTAGGCAATCTACCAGAAAGTTCATCCAAGGAGACAACTTATTTTTCCACTCCCAGCAGCTCTGAATTAATTGCATGTAGCTTTTCTTCTAGAGGTGAGGCCTTGTTAGATTTTGCCCCCTCAACACTAGAATGTCAACTGGTGTTGTCTTTGTGTGTTCAAGTCTTGTTTAGTCAACTATAATGTTCCAGTTCCATGGGTGTATCTCTGAACAGGGACTTTGGGAAGGAGATTTATATATGGGGCTGGGCTGCTGACGAAACAAATCAGCTTCAGCACTGGTAGGAGAAGCTCACCACATGCTACAGTCACCGTCACAGAAAACACCACCACTAGGCTTCTGTGTTCATTTCCTGGGGCTGCCATTACAATACATCACAAACAGGGTGTCTTAAAGTCACAAAAATCTATTCTCTCACAAATCTGGAAGCTAGAAGACCAAAAAACCAAGATGAAAATAGTGCATCCCTCCCTCCAAAAGATGTAGAGCTAAATCTTTCTTTGTATTTTTCTAAGCTATGGTGGCTGCCATGGACCAGTGGCATTCCCCAGTGTGTGGGTCCATCACCTTACTTACAGTCTCTGTCTCTGTATAGCCATTTTCCTGGGCATCATCTTCTCTATCCAAATGTCCCTCTTCCTATTAAGTATCCATCATGTGAACAGGGTCCACCTCAATCTACCACAACCACATCCCTACTAAGCTAATTCCATCTGCTAAGACCCCATGACAAAAGAAAGGCGCACTCTGAGGATCTAAGTAGACATGAGGCTTGGGGAGCATAATGAACTTGGCACAGCCTCCAAGAATTTCAGTGGGACACTGTCTGCTTAATGGAGAAGCTGATGGGTCTCATAAAGTCAGATCCATGTTAATTCTCCCAGTATTCCTGGATACCTCACAAATACATTGACATGGTCCCCCCTTCTCTTACACACACACACACACACACACACACACACACACCCTACAGTTCCAGGTAAACAGTAGGATGGTTTTTCCTATTTAAGGAAAGAGTTGATTAAGGAGTTGCTTGCCCAGAGCAAGCACCCCATGAAACATTTATATCCAAGAGAAACCACAAGGGTTTGAAGCTGACTGAACTCATATGAACCCAAGAGAGGAAGATCACTGAGGTCAGCAACCCTGCTCCCGACTCCCTTGACGTCTTACCAAGTACCTCACGAGGGTATCCTGGCCCCTGAGCCCCCTCACAAAGAGGAGTGGCTCTTTGCCGCTTTTTCCTATCTCTACAGGCAATACAGTCAATCTTGGAAGAGATCTGTGTGTGTCTCTGTGGTGTGTGTGTGTGTGTGTGTGTGTGTGTGTGTGTGTGTGTGTATTACTCCCCCAAAGCCAGATTTAATGCAGGTAAAAGGGGAGGTAGTTGGTAGAATCGGCATGGAAGGATCCAGCCATATCCAGTAGGCGGTGGAATACTGCTCTATGGGTTCCATGTGATTAATCTGAATTGCCTCTTCACTGTGAGATGACCGGACTTTAAAAAGCCAGCTAATGTAAGATAATGACTCTGACAAAATGCAGCCTATGAAAAGGGCCATAAAAGAAAGTGAGGTTAATGTTTAATGATTGTGCTGTGAATCAAGGAAGCAGCGTTCAAGTCCTACATGTTTCCACTAAGAAAACCTCCACACCTCTTCCGACAACCTTGGGAGACAAAGCAGCAGGAATCACTCTTCCCACTTCACAGATGGAGACATAGACCCTTTGAAAGCATAATTACACCAGACAAGAGTCATATAGCAGACAAAATTCACAGTCAGAATTTTGGCCCTAAGTCCAGGCCTCTTGTCATGGTAGCATCTAAGAATATAGTCTTGTGACTCTCCCAGGCCCCTCTCATTACCAGGATTGAAATAAATTGGGGTTCTTCCCACTCTGGTCCAGCCTCGTTCCCACTGCAAGCCCCTGGCCTTGAAAGAACATGTCATGGCTCTTACATAGTCACTTCAGGCACTTGGCAGATCTATGTAGGAAGGATGAGAGTCTCCTTAATAAGTATCCACTGGAAGAGCAAGCCCTGACACGTACCATAGGATCAGGCTGTGTTCTCAAAGTGGGCCAGGCATTTGTTGTTCTGAATCCAATCTGAATAATGAATAGCAAGAGAAAATGGGACACTTTGGAACTAGCTTGCCTCTGTGCCAACAGGGTGTCAGTATTTTAACTTCATTTGTATGGTACAAATGAGAAGGAGATAAATGTCGTGTCCCAACAAGAGTCTATTGGTGCCTATCAGCTACGACATGGAAGGATGGCACGTCCTGAACACGTTAGAGGCTGGATGGAAGAGGTACACCGAAAATCTGAGCCTACATTCTTTCTGGCAGGATCCCTGCCTTGTGTATCCACTGCATTAGACATCTACAACTAACTGAACTATTTTTATTTGGTTGACACGTGTTTATGTTTGTGTGTGTGCGTGTATTCTCTTAACCATTAAGCAATCTGAACCATTAAGCAATCTTTCTGTCCCTGGATTGTCATTTGTTTTATTTAATGAGTTTTTGTAAAGCAAACCTCCTCACAGCTCTAGAAACTCAGGTGAACAGATTACCAACTCCCTCACCACCCCCCATCCACTACTATGCCTCAGCCCTAAGAGAACCCATAATATTCACCTATAACAAATTACATTTCAGTGTTTTAGCTTTGATCAACAGAATCATATTTTTTCTTTGTGCATGGATTCTTACAACTTTTTCTTGGCTAGATGCTGTAGAATCGGCCCATGCTGCTCTGTTGTATGTGATTATGTGAAAATATCTTAATTTCTTCATCCATTCTTCTATTGAAAGATGCGTCAATTGTCAGTGGAGGCTGAGAGAAATAGGGCTGCACAGAGGACTCTGTGCATGCCTGTAGATAATCATATGGTTTTTTATCCAATATATAAAAGAGAATAGAATGCTAAGTTATAGAGTAACTTTATCAAGTATTGACAAGCTATTTCTAAAGGCTTAACTTACACTCAAGATAAAGTATGTAGATGTCAGGGGCAGTCTTACTTATATACTGAAGGCCTAAAATCAACCATAGGCTTAAGTCAGCCTGCTAGCACAAACTCGTGGTCTCTGTGGAAAAACACTGAACAGATGGCTATAAGATCTTGTAAACAAGTAGCCTTGGTGGAAATTTACCAGCCTGGATAGTCATAGACCTTGTGGATAGGTAGCCATGGTGGATAGTACCAACTTAGATAAGGACAAGTGAATCATAGGCAGAGTTATAGTGACCTGTCCCCTGAACCTTCACCCAGCCAATACCCTGATCTGGAAGATATCTGTACTCCCCCTGAACACCTACACTCCTGCATCATCCCCTTCCCCACATCCTGCCTTTTTTTGTTTATAACTGCTGTGTGAAAAAGTAAAAATTATGGTTTGATCAGCCTATAGACAAGCTGTGGTTCTTTGCGTTTACCTGTTCTCCCCCATTCTCTCTTTCAGGTGATCTCCCCAGACCCTGTTCACTGTCCTGCTGGACGGGACATGTAGATGTTCTATCTGCAGCCTTGCTTGACTTTGGAAGTTTTGTTTCTAATATCAGCACGGCTGATAGATAAGTAATCATTTTTTAAGTATTGTGTATATATAATGAATATAACCAAGTAGAATGCATGCCCCAAGCCAAAGATTGGGGCAATGGCCTTATTGCTGGTATCAAAAGCTAATACTGCTTTAGTTAGTTCTTCTCCTAATTATTTCTTTTAATTCATTTCCCAACTTTTGTTGGGCCCTATTTCAGCCCTGGTTTGGGTCTTGTGGACAAATCCAAGCCTGGCTCGAGTTCTGAGACCTATCTCTATCACTTCTGTATTGGGGTGACTCAGCAAGACCTGTTTGGTCCAGCCTCTGCCCCGCCATTGCTGATGTAGAGCTTTGCCATTGGCCCTGTCAGTCACCCTATACCCTCCGTAACCCTTCCCCGGCCCCTATGTCATCTCACCCCACCAAAATCCCTCCTCCCTATGGTCTGAGTTTATATAAGTGGGAGGCTGAAACATTAAAGCTGTGTTCCTGCTTCGACAAGACTCCTGGCCTGGTGTGTGTCTTTTGGGCCATTGACACTCACCAGCCCTGAACCTGCTGGCAAGGAGCTGACAAACTTTCTGTTTTAACTATGTAAAGTCCATAGAAAATTGGAAGAATCAAGCAATGAACACACACACAACTTTTACTTATTTGAGATTCACTAATTGCTAACTGGTCACTTTTACTTTGTATTGTGTGCCAAGGTAGGTGACAAGCATCATAACATTTTCTTCCCTAACATAGAAGTGTAGTTTTTACTAAAAACAAGAGCATTTTCCCATACACAAAGAATATTATCTTACTTAAGTTTGAATATCAACACTATTTGGAAACACTTAGTCTATATTCAGATTTTCTTCATTTTTCTGACTGTGCTGTTATTACTTCTTTTATCTTATTTTTTTTAAAAAGCTATTTGTGTGTCTGTACTATATTTACACCATTTCCTCCTGTCTCTCCTCCCAATTCTTTCCCCTGCCTCCCCTTTCAAAATCACGGCCTCTGCTCCTTTAAATATTACTACACCTGTATGTAAACAAATTGATGTATAAATGAATAAATACCACCTGTTGAGTCTGTGTTGGGTTGTTCATGTGTGTATGTTTTTAGAACTGAACATTTGGTATTGAATAACCAATTAGCTGGCCTATCCCTGGAGAAGACTAATCCCCCTCCCTCAGAAGCCATTAATTGTCTGCAGCTTTCCATCTAGGGGCCTTGCTTAGAGTTCTCCCACCCACACTAGCTTATAAACTGGTTTGTCAACACCATCTTCCTAGATAGTGCTGGGAAAACCAGACATCTGCGTGTAGAAGAATGACATAAAAGTCTTCTCTATCACCCTAGCCTACACAAAGATTGGCACCAGATGGATCAAAGACCTCAGTGTGAGACCTGAAACAGTGAAACTGACAGAAAAGGAAGGAGCAATGCTCTATAAGAGGTGAATATAGGAAAGAACTTTCTGAGTTGGGTTCCTTGTTTTTAACGTTTAAGATTCACTCAATGATTGTACATTGAATTTAATTGACACATCCATTTCCTCTTTTCATCTAGAACAGTAGTGGGTTTTTTTTATTGTTTCGTTTTGTTTTTCTATGAAGAACACTGATGTTGCCTTGTCCCATGCTACAGAGTTCTTGGCGTTATCATGATTAGCCTTATGCATAATAGTTTAGTTAAGCACACCCCTACATTGTATCTACTTAGACTGCTTGTGTTTCCTGATGTGTGACCACTAAAGATGGTTTTATTCCACCAGGATGACTTCAGATGTTTGTATAAATAGAGATTTTTTTTGTAATAAAAAAGCATTAGTTTTTGATAAATATAATTCAAAACCATAAAATTTACCTATTTAAAGTATACAATGCCATGGATTTTAGTGTGTTCAGAGTTTTGCAGCCTTAACCACAATCAACTTTATTCTCTCTAACCCTGTGAGGGTGCGGGCAGGGGGGATTCACTCTTTACCCATCAGCCCCTACCTCTCCACCGCTCTTCCTGCTCTCCTCACCGATCCCCCTTTCCATTCCTAGATCTAGGCATTGATCTACTCTCTGTCTTTATAGCCTTATATAGCTGAGGAATTCAATACTCTGATCAGCACTGAATGAAGCTTCTAATTTTCCCAAAGTTTCATCAAATCAACTCTTTTTGTTTGTTAGTTGGCTGGCTGGTTGTTTTTGTTTTGTTTTTGTCTTTTATATTGAGATCTCCTTCCTTGGTGTGAAGTGACAGCTTACTGTGGCACCCAGCTGTACTTCCTGATAGCTGGTGATGTCAGCCATCTTTTTATATTCTTTGTCCAAATTTTAACTTGTTATTGAATTATAAGAGAAAAAAAAGATGTACTTGCCTGTTTATTTGTTAAGAGTTGAAAAAAAAATGTGTTCCCATTCCCCATTACTGTGTCCTTAGAAACTTTACTCTCAAACATATTTCACAGAGATTCTCCAGCCATTGGCCAATTGCAAGTTGGGTTTTTCTCCTCCAAGCACTGGCTTCTGGACATTTCTATCCATGACTTCAAGCTGTGCTGAGCTGTGATTCACTGAACTCATCTGTCTTCCCAGATTTGGAGGTAATGATTTGAACAGTGATCTTAATTCTCTGAGAATCTAAGAAGAGTTGTTGATTTTTTTTTTTTTATTTTTGCAATGTGTTCAGGTTTTTATTTACTGTTACAGTGGGATAGCAAACTCCAGGCTCTGTTTCTGGCAGGAGACTAGGGATATGTAGAGACAGATGCCAAGATTAAAATATGAATGAGCCCAGTTTTGATGGCTATTCTTGCTTGTCAACTTGTCCACATCTGCTGTTAACTAAAAGCTCAAGCAGCTAGACACCCTGTGAGGAATTTTCTTGATTGGATCATTTGATGTCAGAAGCCCTTCCTGAACTCTGGGCTACACCTTCTTGTGGCAGCCAATATAAAGGACATGGGGGTGGGGGAGAACTTTTGCTTTTTGCCTACTTTCCCTCACTCTCATTGGCAAGGTCTTATACCAGCTCCTGAGGCATTCCTTCACTGGTATTAGAGCCTTCTTCTTCAGAATCCTAGTGTTTACTGAAGACCAGATAAGATATCCAGAACCATGGACTGAACAACTACTGGACTCTTGGTTTCTTCTCAGGAGATAGCCATTGTTGGACTAGCTGGACCACAATCTAAAAGCCACTCTATTAAATCTAATATGTTGAACCTGGGTAGCATATAACAAAGTACACCTGAGAAAAAAGATCCCTGTATACAACTTGGAGAGAAACTGGGTACTATGCAACCCATCTATAAGGCTCCTGGTCTTGGATATATGCCTTTCCCTAGCTCACTCATCCACTCCCAAACCCAGGAGTACCTTTCCTTTTTCTTTACAAAGTGTCTCTGTTTCTATACTATGAGTGTCTGGTTCAATTCTCTGTCCTGGGACATAACAACCAGAAATCTCAGCTGGTACCCTCAACTCAAATCCACACATATAACCATTGTTTATGTAATCTCTGCTGTCAATCTTTTCTTAAATAGCTTCTAGAAGATTCTTCCATGTTTCCTTTATACACTTTCATAGCCATAGTTAACATTCCAATCTGTCTTAATTTGTTCTCTATTGCTGTGATAAACACCATGACCAAAATCAACTTAGGAAGGAAAGAGTTTGTTTTGCTTAGATATTCCCACCACCATCATTCACTGGGGAAATCAGGGCAGGAACTCAGGCAGGAACCTGGTAGGAACTGAAGCAGAAGCCGTGGAGAAATGTTGCTTACTGGCTTGCTTCTCATAGGTTGCTCTACTTGCTTTCCTATACAACTAAGCCCACCTGACCAGGGGTGGCCCCACCCACAGTGAGCTGGGTCCTCCCACATCAATCATTAAAGAAGAAAATGAGCCAAGTGCCTCCTTATAGGCAATGTGATGGACACAAGCCCTCACTGAAGGTCCTCTTGTCTCAGATGACTCTACCTCCTGTCGAGCTGACAAAATACCAGCCAGCACAAAGACTTGATAACTGGAATATTTCCAAGTGGTGACACGAATTTTCCACTTCCATTTACTGAATTATCCTCTAATTTGTGATGTCATCTTTGTCATGTTTTTGAATCACCACAGAATTTTATCTATTGGTTCTTGAGCATTTATTTTATATAGTGTCTTGCCTTAGCACATTTTTATATGTCCTTATACCTAAGACTAATTCTTATGTATCTTTGTATTTTCTCACTATTTTAGTGTATTTTTTTTTCAAGTGAGCCCTGAAATCAGCTCATCAGATGTATAGACAGCCATGTCACTCTCTCATTCAAACCTGTCTGTTGGTTTCTTTCTCTTGTCTGTTTGAATTCAAGGGTCCTCTCGTATAAATGTCAGTGAAACAGACAGTGGTATAACACTGTTAACCAGCTCTTGCCTGTAATCAGAAGGTTAATTGCCCCAGCAACGATGCTCATGACTTTTGTGGTATACTTTGCCAATTAAGAAAGTGTTTCAATATGCTAACCAGTGCTGGAACTCTGAAACTTACTGCTCTTTCAAAGCTGCAGAGTTTATCCTTGGTTCCATCGTTGGGAGGCCATTTTTGTTTCTTTTTTTTCTAAATTCTTATATAGAAATCAGTTTATTTAGATAATTTACTTCTAAAAGTTACTACTGACCAAAAATTCCTATCATCTGCATCTGCCTACAGCTGAAACAAGGGATTTCTTACCATTTTGAAATCGCCTTTACCGTGTTGGTTCCCCCTTCAGCTTTTGTGATTATGCATTTCACCTTCCCTTGTTATGTTATCAAATGAGATTGGACTTTTGATCAGTACTATCAATCTAGTTTATAATCATTTCCCACCTGTGTCATTACTAATGATTGCATTCTGGTATTTCTGGATTTTTGTAAAGATGATACTTAATTCATTTTTCCGATTCTTGCTTGCCTTGTTATTTAAGGCAGCCGTTTTCACGAGGTCAAGAGAGAAATTGACTATGCAGTTCAGTGACTCCCAATGGGCTCAGTTCTTGTCCCTATCCAAAGCAGAAAATGCCCTTGGTTCCATCAGCTCAGAGGCCAGAGGTATCCCAGGAATGTCTGATTTCTTACCCTAAAGCAGTACTACCCTAAGTCCATGTAGGAGGATGTGGCCTGGACTTCAGTCTAGACACTTAGCCCTTCCAGCAAATAGCTTTGGAACTGAAAAAAAAAAAATCTGGTTCTTCCTGGTGAACATGGGTTATCTATTCCCCAATTTCAGCCCATTTCCTAAATTAGTTTTAGGATCTCGATTCTTAATAGTTAAAAGCACAGTAGCCTCTGAGGCCATTGAGGATGGATATCAAGGCTCCATTGAGGAAATTGAAGGAATAAAATCTATCTCTGGCCCTGGATTAAAGACAGGACATTCTGATCTTCTCCATGATTCGAACATTATATGCTATAGTCTCCTCAAGAGTTAATCCAGCTTGGCTTGTCAATCACCAAGAATCCATCTCTGCCACCAACTTCTATATCACACACACTCCCGCTCCTACCAAAACCTGACTCACCTAAAACCATGCTATAGAGATGGTTGAATAATATATTTGTCCTTCCCAGAAGCTCCACCCTCAGTAGTCACCTGGAAAGCCTCCATTATGCACTACTGTGGTCTGTAGGCTTTCCTGAGTTTACTCAAAAGGGTAACATTTTCTGTCTGCGCCTTTGTCCCCTTCCCTCCCCCTCCCCCTCCCCCTCTCCCTTACCCTCCTCTTCCCTTTCTCCCTTCTTCTCCTCCCTCCTCCTCCTCCTCCTCCTCCTTCTTCTTCTTCTCCTTCTTCTTCTTCTTCTTCTTCTTCTTCTTCTTCTTCTTCTCTTTCTTTCTCTCTCTCTCTCTCCCCCCCTTTACCCCTCCATTTCCTCCTCCCTCTTACTCTCTCCTCTCCCCACAAGTCACTCCATCCCCAGCGTCTTCTCTGTGGCTGCTTACAAAGCCTATCGGTTTCAATCTCTTCCCAGTCTCTTCCCCACCTCTTCCCGTCTTCCTCCTCTGAGCAGCTTGCTTCCCCTGCTGTCTTTCTCTCAAACAGTGATGCATTTGACCTCAAGCTTCCTTTCAAGTCCATGTTTTAAATTATTTTTAAAGTGAGACTGAGAATACACAACGGAGAACTGGAAATAGTTTTTTCTCCATATACGGCTTTAACTCAAAATTAATTCGTTTCTTAAAATTTCTATCATGAAATACCACAGGCTAGGCGACTTACACAACAGAAATTATTACCTGGGTGTTCTGGAAGCTAGAAGCCCAAGATGAAGGTGTGGCAATGCCATACCTTTTAAGCATTCCTCTGCTGGTAGAAGCAATCTTTGCTCTCTCATCTGCTCATAGTTACTGTGTAGATCAGCTGTTCTCAAGCTGTGGGTCACGACACCTTTGGGGGGTTGAATGACCTTTCACAGGAGTCTCTTTAGACCACTGGAAAACATGGTTATTTACATTACAATTCACAACAATAGTAAAATTACAATTATGAAGTATCAAGGAAACTAGTCTTTTAGTTAGGGGTTGCTACCCCTAATGTGAGTAACTATATTAAAAGATCACAACATTTGGAAAGTCGAGAACCACTGGTGTAACTATTTCCTCTGAATGGAAACATTATTACCACCTGAAGAGGCCAGAGAAGTTCAGGAAACTTGGAATACCCATGAGATCTCCAAAGTCATAAACGCAAGACCCAAGACTCTCTGGTGGGGCTGAGATGTAGTTTCTATGAGCTGTGATTCATGCTGTGGCGGGCTTTTCAGTGCCACAGCTGCCTTAGAGTCACCCAAGCTCCTGTAACTCCTCACCCAGGTTTCTATTAGGTACCATAATAACCATAGTAAACGCATTGGTTCACCAAGTTAAACTTGAGGAATTCTAGCTTTGATCTATTGCTGGTGCATTATATAGACTCTTAGACAGATATTTGTTCATGTTTCCCAGGAAAGACATGCAAGAGTGATGAGAAGGTGGATGTTGGAAGAGAGCGAGAGAGGGAGGGAGTAAAATTCCTCCCTTTCATAGGGACACCAGTCATATTGGATTATCATCTCTTCATTCCATTTTGATTGCCCTATCTATAAATAAGATCATTCTGGAGTGTCGAGGATTGATCAGGTCTTGGGACATAAATTTGGAGCTGGAGACACATAACGGGCCTTGTCCTGCAGATTCTCATAAAGAATACTTCGTTATTGTTATCTCCTAAAATGGTTTCCCATTTCAGTTTTTAAATTTCTTCCTCTGGGTTATCTAAGAAAGAGAGCCTTTAATTTTTCATATGAATGAAGGCTTGCTTTTGGTTTGGTAAATCAGTTTTGGTAAATTATAGGTATATAACAGGATATTGGTGCCGTATATACATTTTAGAATTTATTTAAGACTTACTTGTGTGTATATTTGCACATTAGAAGCCAGACTTTGATGACAGGCCCCTGTCACTCCCCACTGTGTTTTTTTGGGACAGGATCTCTCACTTAACTTTACTAGAAGCAGTAATGAGTGTTCATATTTTCCTTTTCTTTCCCCTGTTAAGCTTCTTAGTTTAAACATGTAGCTTAGGGATGAAGCCATCATCGATAATCAATAAACATTATTTATTATTCCTTTATATAAACAAACACACAGAGATATCAAGAAAAGGGCTTCTCACGCGTCTTTCTGGAACCCCAAGGTGTTTGTTCATACATATCCACTACTTCTTACAAATTCTTCCTAGATCTTAAGACAAGATCATAAAAGCAGTGGTTTCTCACTGCCCTAGACACGTGTGCAATATGCATGGGCTCCATGAGAACTACATGGCATGCATGTCAGACCCAGAGTCTGAGAAGGGTGTGTCAACTGCACACAGAATTCTACAAGCACATGACAGCTTCAGGTGGCAACCAATACGTAAAAGATTTGGAAGACCTTCATTAAAAGGCCAATCAGGGTTTTCAGGTAAAACTACTTGACTCAGAATTATATACTGTACACTAAAAGAATCCATGGGGCTGGGGGTTTAGTTTGGCATTGGAGCATGTGTTCCTTATGCACAAGGTTATAAGTTCCATCCCTGGTACCAGAAAATTAAAAAGAAGTCTTGATCCGTTCTCTCCATTTGCGTGGAATTCAAATGCACGGAAGCATGCAGTTCCATCTCTCATGCGTACGTAACAAAGCAGATTCACCAGACAAAGATCACTAAACTTAACAAATGGCCCAAACTATCACCAATCAGCAGGTTGGAGTCCTTTTGATCTGCCTGGATATAAACTGTGGGTGCGCAAAAACTTTTTCACATGCTGGTCTCTGTTTCCCTTAAGAAAGGGAAAGTGTAAAGGGCAGTGTTTCTCTTAGTGTTTTCCTGTATGGAACAACAGCCAGTAACCTACTGGCCTGGGGACCCTTTGCCCCTTGACCTCAGTCAGTATGGCAGCTGTCAGCTCCAGAGCTGTGACCCTTGGCACTGAAGACTGGACAGCCTTAGGAACTCTTCTGGTGACCATAGCCTGGGGTTCTGTTCTCTGGCTCCTTGCAGTCTTTTATCAATTCTCTCTACTCCCACCTCATTCTCTGCCATGAACACCCTGGACACCTGATATTGCTCAGAATGGGGGAACCCAGAGATCCACTGGGAATCAAATGCTGGGTACAGCTGTAATCATGCAACTGCAGGCATCCACTCTTACAGGAACAGGACCCCCAAAGACAGGATCCCCAAAGAGAATCAGCATGCTGTCTGCTGTAGTCACCCATATAGTACTTCCCAAAAGACGCAGGCCTGTGTGTGTTGCCTAGGGAGGCAGCCATTTCCTTAGCAGTCCAGCAGCCAGGCTAAGGCCCCCACGATACCATTTCTTCAATAGTCAAGAAGCAGCTACCAGTACTTTGCACGGGGAAGCCAGGGCCTGGGGCTCAGAAGAAAAGAGCCCAGCACAGGGGATTGGAAGCCAGGCAGTATCAGGTAGTGTTAAATTTAAGCACTGCCTGCAGGGTCTTCAGCTGCCTATAGGTTTCAGTCACTGTGACTCTACTGCCCTGCTCTGTTGCTTACTCAAGATGCCCATATAGACATCTTTATCTTTTCCCTTGTTACCTTTCCACTGTCTTCTGCTATCTCTGCTTTCTTCATGTTACTACCTCATCTAGCACTAGTCTATGTAGGCAAAGGAAGATGGCTCTAGGGTTGCTATTTAACTTGGTATTACAATACTATGGGAGGTAGATCAGGAAATCTCTCCCAAACAACTCATTGAGGGAGTCTAAGCAACTGCCTATATAGCCTAAGAAGGGGTGTGTGTGTGTGTGTGTGTGTGTGTGTGTGTGTGTGTGTGAATCTTTCTTTTTTTTCTTTTTTTTTTTTTTCAAGACAGGGTTTCTCTTTATAGCCCAGGCTGTCCTGGAACTCACTCTGTAGACCAGGCTGACCTCAAACTCAGAGATCTGCCTGCCTCTGCCTCCCAAGTGCTGGGATTAAAGGCGTGCGCCACCACTGCCCGGTGTGTGTGAATCTTTCAATCACATTATGTGGACTTGTGTTTTGGACCCTTAATGGTCATGCCATCCATCAAAGTAATTCCCTCAACTAGAGGAAGTGATAAACCTTTGTCCAAAGCAGAAATGGTTCATCAAGGCAGAAACATTTTTTAAAGGAGAGAAAAAAAGAAAAAAAAATTCTGGCACAAACATTTTCAAACAATCCTAGCTTGGACTGTGTCTTCAATAGTCTGTGTCTTCAATAAGATGAGCAGTTGCAAATTCCTGTCTCAAGATACTTGTAGAGTGTTGAAGACTCCTGGCGCTGACATAAGGGTAGACAAGTTGGCTATTAGGCTGACAGTCCTTTTTCTCTAGGTGGCTTCTGCTGCAAAGGATTTAAACTCTTACTTCCAAGTCTCTGCTCACTTCCTGGAAAATTCTCATCAGAAAGAGTGCTTATACATTGAAAAATTATTATTCATTTCAACATTGCTTTTAGTAGAATTTAACAGTGTTTTCTGCCTACCCAGTGTCCAGGTGGGTCCCCCTGGACTGTCTCAAAACTATATCTTGTCCCAATCTTGTGTCTTTTTTAGAAATCTACTTTTAAAGGAGGAAAACTCTTGAGAACACTCAGATTTGGATATTCCTCTTATGTGGGGAAATCTTCCATGTCTTGACAATGGTTGGTCCATTTGCCTAATCCTTCCCAGGCCCCACACTCTCAACAGTCAGGTAGTAGTATCTCAAGCTCTACAAGCTGTATAATATCTGTTGCAACTATTCAGTTCTGAGGTTATAGCATAAAGGTTGCCACAGACAACACTTGAAGTGATTGGCTGTGGCAGCGTTCCAGTGTAATTACCTTGATGGTCAGAGAAATTGAATTTAAATTTGTATCATTTTTTCCTAGTTACAAAATATTCTTTAACCATTTTCTTTTGACTATTGGAAAATGGGAAAAAAATTCTTAGCTCAGACATAAATGTCAGCAGGCTAAGATATTGAACCAGACCCTCCTCTGCATCATGAACAACCTGAGTGTAGACATAAAGGTGCATAGACATATTTTTATCTAAGGTTCATTCCACTGTGGATACAAAAAGAGGTAAAGACCATGGGACAGCATGTGTCCATCATAACAAAATATACCCTGTATAGTTTCAGCATATGGGAAGAGAGAAAGTGTGGTAGTAGGGTCGTGTTATTTCCTCTGATGTCATTCCTAACACCAGTTATATGGGGACTATTCCCTGTACAAATTCCCAAACTCTCTGACACCCAGTATCAAAAACCACAATTCAATTCTGTCATATTTTGCATGGAGCTAGTATTACACTCTACAATTAAGGGACTTAGCCACACAGAATGCCCTTACTTAAAATAATAACAACAGGTGCCAGGCCAGCTATACTTCTGACAATAGCTAGAAATTAAGACTTCCCACAACCTCTTCCTCAGGTTCTATGTTTGCCAAGAGATCTCACAGAACACAAGGAAGCACCCCACATGCAGTTCCTGGTTTGTTATAAGGGAGATGCGTGAGCAGCCAGATGAAAGGCAAGGCAAAGTCTAGAAGTGTCCAAGTGCAGGAGTCTCTACTCTTTGGAGTCTCGGATGGTTACCTTTCCAGCATGTGACTATATGTATCAACTCACAGGTTCACTGAAGTCATCATTTGGGGGTTTATGGGGTCAAGTAAGGGGTTTTCTTATACAGATGCAATAATTTAAATTATTACAGATTGATGATTGATTCAATTTCTACACTTCCCATGTTGTCCAGAGGAGATAGGGGCAGCTAAAGGTGAATGTTCCAAGCTTCAAATCAAGGCAAGCTAATTCTGCTGACTATTGGAGGATATCCTAGTTCTAGCGGCTCTCTAAGAAGGGCTTCATTAAAACAAAGCATATTCCTGAGATCCTTACCACTCAGAAAATTCCAATAGCTAGTAACTCTATGCCAGGAGTCCCCATCAGGGACAAGGACCAAATACCTTTCTTCTTATCTATCACGAGTAGCTAATAATACAATTTTAAATAACTTCAGTTAAAATCCCAGCTCCACCATTTCCTTGCTTGACCTTGAGCAAGAAACTGAACACCAGAGTGTATTTGTCTGCAAGAAACAGAGAGTTTGCAGTTGCCAAAATGAAAATAAAAATAAAAAAGAAATCTTAACACAATGAATGAGTCCAAGACTGATACAGTAACTCAGCATTGCAATTGAGGCCACACTTTTTCTGTTCCCTGCTCCTGACATCTTGAATTCTTGGCTTTCCATCTTTGTGCCTGTCATCTATGGGTGAAAATGGAGCTTTGGTTATCACACCTGCCATGGTTTAACCACAAACAGGGGCACAGAGGAATTGCCAGCCTCACCTCTTAAACACAGGTCCTTCTCACAGGAAGCTGGCATCTTACCTATAACTCTCCCATACATGTCTAGATCTGGATTTTATGGTGACCCCTAGTTACAAGGGCAGTCTTTACCTGAGGAATAGGAGGAGGAAATTAAGAATGGGTTAGGAACTTGTCCTTTACCGTATCTGCCTCACAGACTGCTGTGAAGACAAGCCAGAGAAGATACACAAAGTATGGACAGATAAGTACTCAGTCGCTGAAGCTACTACTATAAATCATACTAACATGTCTTCTCAGAGCCATAAATTTCCTCCCCGGCCAGTGCTCAGATGAGATCAGAGAGCCTAACGCTCTCACTTCAAAGTGAGGTAAATACAAGTAAGGTGAATTTAGTATGCCGTGGAGTTGAATGTGTATATGGGCATATGCAGTGTGCATATGACTATGTGTCTCTGTGTGTATGTGTTTTATGAATGTGTTTATCTGTATATCTGTGTGTATATGTGCATATAGTTGTATGTCTAGGTATGTATGTTTATATATACCTCTGTGTATGTGTATGGGTGTGTGTCTCTGTGAGTATATATGTATAGGTGTATTGTGGACATGTGTGTTACATGTGTATATGTCATTGGTATGGCATGCATATATGTGTACACATTATGTTACTAATATATACTATGTAAAATGCACATAGATCTGCATATACACCCATACATTTGCACCAGAAATAAATGAGCACTTCTTACGTTACTTCATAACGATTGCTATGCTTATTACATTAGCTAACTCACACACTTCCACTTTCTGCAGGCTAAAAGCCTGAATCATCCTTCACTCTCCCTTTCCCTTCTCCCAGTCAGGACAGTTCCTGCAGTCTGAGTGCCACACTGTGTCTGCCATTTGTTCTTTCCTGCGACCACCCACAGCCTTTATCACCTCTTGTCCAGAGGAAAGCAATAAACCATAAGCATTTTCTTGTCTCCATTAGTTCTGCCCCCTCCCAAGATAATCCATTCTCACCTTCTTGCCAGAGTTACCTTCCTGAAGCAAAGCTCTGGACTGTCTCATTTCCTTGCTCAAAAACTTTGAAAGGCTTCTTATTGCTTTGAAGGTAATGTTATTCAGTGTTCCTCACCTGCCCCGAGCCCTCTCCTCCCTTCTCTTTTTTTTTACACATTTGACTTAGGAAACATTTCTAGGTTTGATGAGCATTTCTGGCCTCAATCTCTAGCATTCGAAAAAATGTTTTCTGAAGAAATCCCTTCCTCTGCCTTCCTTTTGTCTTACTTCATCTCATTTGGGGCCATCTCTGCTCCTCTGGATCCTACCTACAGGGATGATGGTACTTTCCATCCTCAGCTACACGGAACCACTGCCTTATGCAAGGCGATAGGAAGCCTTTCATTTTATGGGCCATAATTTGTGTAAATGTATCTGATTAAATCAATAAAGCAGTCAAAAATTCCCTCTGATATTTTCCTAGTTCCGGAATGTGCTGACAACTGACAAGCGAACTGGAAAGGAAACATGTTTCTTTGGGCCAACAGGCTCAGCCTCTGGACTGTACACACAAGGGACCCAGTTGGAGTTCGGATTGGTTCTTCCTTCCTCTTTATAGCAATGTGCTGTGCTGCATCACAGGGAAAGGATCCATCAGAGCTGGCATCGGGCACTGTACTGCACATGTACCATTTTGTTTTCCAGTTAAGCTCGCTCCTAGTAGCTTTATGAGGTAGGCATTCAAACTATTTCTGTTCCTTTTTAGCAGAGATGACCCAGAGACAAGGATGCCCTGAAGGTCACAGAACTGTGATTCTGAGAGAAACCTGACTCTGAAATGCCAGTCAGAGCTCTTGAGATCGTACGCAGGAGCTGGATTTTGGACTAGCTCCTGGAAAAAATGCTACAGAATATATTTGTGCAGGCAGGGCCACTCCACTTGTGAAAATCTCTCCCAGTGGGGTGATCTAAGGGCCAGGTTAGACAGTGGTGCTCACAAAGGCATCTCTCTTCATTCTCCCCGTTCACACCTGGAAATAAGACTTAGAAAAATAAGTTCAGCCATAATCTGTCATCTGATGTGATTTCTAAGTTCCCCCTTTCTGTTACTAAATCTCCTCTCATCTCTCAGCAATGCTGCCCTTTGCATCTTTGGTATTGTTATCTGTCTCCTATTTACATACCTAGTTCTTAAAACCAGTCCACAAAACCTAGGTGATGGTACTCAGTTCTTTCCAAAGAACGGAATAATCTTGAGGCTATGAAAATGTCATGAGTGTGTACTACTAGGTGTGAACTCTTGGGCCCAAGCTCATTCACCACACCATTCAGTCAAACAAGTATATCTTCTGTCTTTCCACTGGGCTATGTTTTCATCAGCAATAGCAGAAACCCAGAGCTAGCCATGCACTAGGAGAGCATTCGAGTAGCCAAGATATTTCAGTCACATTCTGGATTTCCACAGTCTCTAGCTAAAGAGAATAAGAAGAAAAGTTCTTCAAAAAGTTTTTTTTTTAAAAAAATCTATTGAATACCTGCTTTATTCTAGGCTCTGTGATAAATAAGCCTCTCCCCAACCCCCAACACACACCTACCTGAACAAAGACCTCCAACAATCCTGTGACTGGGCCTTCTGAACATCTTCATTTTTTAAGACTAAAAGGCTAAGTTTCTAAAGAAAGACACACAGAAAACAGAAAATCTAGGATTTGAATAAGATACCCACAAAACCCATGTCCAGATAGAAGAAAGAGGTAGTACACCATGAAAGCAGAGACCCTGAGAACCACAGAAGTATGAGATGTTTTGAAGATCAGCCATGCTCCACACAGAAGAACAAAGGAGTTGGGTTCTAACACTTGTGTAGAAGTCTACCAGGTGTTTTCGTCAATGGAAAGCACATGTGTAATGGCCAGATGAAGGCAAGGGGAGTGAGAGGGTAGGGCATGTGGCATGGTAAAGGGGAGTGAGAGAAAGGGTAGGGAACAAGGCTGGAAGTGATAGAAAGTGGGAGAGGAGGAGCCGGCCATCTAGTGGAGGTGATAAAAGGCCTGTCACCAGACCAGCAAACTTCTGCTTCTTGTCTTTTAGGATTGGGGAGCCTTATGCAAGTTCTGTTCTAACTGAACTTGATCTGTGGAGAAGATTGGTTTGAGTACAGCAGCCAAGGGACTGAGTGTGAATGTGTCCAGGACAGCAGTGCTGCCAGGCTGGGAAGCAAACCCCACCAAACCTGCATAAACTGTAGACAGCATGCTAGGAGTGAAGCAGTCTCAACAGTCCCTAATCAGGGCCAGCATGCATTGCCACATTGGAAAGTCACCCACAGACATGGAAGATTTTTTTAAAAAATTTTTTAAAGAACTCTTGACTTCTAAAATATAGTATCCCTTTGGTTTTTGCCATCCCCAGTATTGTCTAAACTCTAGAACTAAACAAAGAATTGTCCTCATGCTTCATGTTAACTTGTGCTGACTTGCATGAGAGACAGGTAGATTCATTCAGACATTGCAATATCTGCTAGCAACCCTGTTGAGTATCTATAAAAACTTGTTCATATGTAATACAGCTATAGGTGCATGTGTATAGAACACAAATATACATGTATATCTACATATATGTACAAAGAGGCAGCTGCTGTCATCACCAAACCATAGATATGTCATACCACCAGGTCCCTCAGGAACCCTAGACTTCTGCAATCCCCTTACACATTGTTCTTGGGAACAGAAAAACTTATTGTAACTTGTGGTCAAATGCAAGCTTCGTCTTCAAGATAGCTTCCCATTTCTTGACAGAACTCAGAATCGTCCTTGGGAAGGTAGCCAAGGAATTAACAGTGCAGGTTTAGTGTTGCAGCCACGACTTTCAACTTGCCCTACTATGTGGTTCTTTTGAAGAAAGGATCTCTCTCTCTCTCTCTCTTTTCTCCCTGTCTCTTTTTCTCTCACTCTCCCTCTCTCTCCCTTTCTTTCTCTCCTCCTTTCTTTCTCCCCCATTTTCTCTGACCAGTTTCCTGACTGCAGTTCCAATTCCCCATCTCCTGTTTCATTTCCTCCCACTGGAGATGTTCCATTTCCTCACACTGACCAGCTCTTCACAAGGGATGCTATGCATACTCTTGTTCTGTTTCTTAATTATTTAATGTGTTTGCAGTCAATTTTCTGGACCTGAAGAGAGTGCCATGCAGGGTCCCTGGGCACACTCAGAGTGCTCTTCTGCGCCAATACCTCCTGCCTGGCCCTTGGGTGGGGTAAAATCTGCTGGTTCCCTCATCACCTGACCCTGAAGTTCATCACTGCAGTTATTACGTCAATGGCCTAAGACTCGATTCAGATGAAGTTTACAGCCAGATACTTTGCAGTTCTAGTTCATTTTATACCATGGCAACAATAAGTAACCAAGCACCCTTACTCTGATCTGCCCTTGTGGATATCTTTGTGTATCATTAATAAAAGTTGTTTGCATTTCAAATAATTTAGCACAAATGTATATGAAACCTGCATGAATTTGGAGTGTAGCTCTATGATCAAGTGATTACTTAGCATGTAAAAAGTCCTAGGTTCAAGTCCCAACAGCAGCCACAGAGAAAGAGAGAGGGGAAGGGGGGAAGAGAGAGAGAGGAAGAGAGAGAAAGGGAGAGAGAGAGAAAGAGGGGGGAGAGGGAGGAGGCAGGGAGGGAGGAAGGGAGGGAGAGAGAGAGAAAGAAAGGGAGGGAGGGAGGAAAAGAGGAAGGGAGGGAAGGAGGGAGGGAGAGAGAGAGAGAGAGAGAGAGAGAGAGAGAGAGAGAGAGATTTGTATTCCTGGAACTAGTAAATTAACCCGAAAACATTCATTGTATACCTACCATGTGCAAAGCACAGCTCTGGAACAAGGACAAGCAACTCCTTCAACTATTTTGTAAATAAAGTTTTATTAAAACAATATCATCATTCATTTCACATAGTCTATAACTATTGTCAAACTAAAATGACGCAGAGAACTGGTAACAGAGACCTCAAAGCCCCAGACCAGTGAAGTGTTTACTTCTGGATCTGGGCTATGCGCCAGGCACTTTGCAGTAAGCTTCTGGCTGTACTGGCTTTCCTGGTGTTCAGTGTAAAGCTCTGCTTGAACCTTTTACCAACACATTGTGGACATCTCTATGTGCTACCCCAATGTTCTTTGACATCCTATGAACCTCTTTTATAACAGTGTCTCTTACTCTTTTAAGTCATCACTGGCTCCTAGACTCTGGGTCTTGGCCACTTTGGACCTTCCTGAACTAGGTATGAAATGATCATGTGTTCCTCTTACCCATTCCTCAAATCTGTCTCCTCTACCCTTCAGTGTTGTTTTGCTGACCTTTGACTCCTGCATGGACCACTGAAAATGGTATCCTTTCCACCTGTGGAGTCCTTTCTTAATGAAAGGAGTAGACGGTGCCAAGCTGAGATATGCAAGAAACACAAGCTACAGAGCAGGCCTTACGTCTCCAGTAAAGTGACAGCATTGTCTGAATAGTTGTCCCAACTACCACTGCTACCCCAAGCAGAGTTCTAGATCCATCCTGTCACTTTCATTATAAACTTAGGAGGTAGGCACACTATCACCTCCAAGTTACTGATGGAGAAATCAGAGAAATCAGAGACTTGATGAAATTTAGTAATGTGCCCAAGGTCACAAGCAAGCAGGATATGGGGCTGGAGATAAACCCAGGCAACTGGCTCAAGCCAGCGCACTTTACCAGATATTGGTGCTGCCCCGGGTTTCCTAAGCTTTATCTGCCTTGCTAGTGTCACCAACACAGAAGTCAAAGCCAGCTCATAGGACAACTTCCTCACTGGGTGGATCACTTGTTAACAGAATATAGAGAATTCTCTGGAGTGGAGCTTACCTTGGCTTACAGGGTTTCTCCTCCACATCAGGACCCCTCACAGGAGGAAAGCCCACTCTACATAGCTGCCCTTTGTGAAAGATGTCAGGATGGGACTGAGTAGCTAGGGCAGCTATAGCATTAAGCAGGCTTTCTCCTGCATTTGTCTGAGATGAAATGCATTATTGAGTTACCTTTCTGCTCCTAGGTCTGTCACTCTACTAGCTTTTACCGTGAATAGAAACATACTTAAATATTCAGTAAGCACCCTGTAGAGCACTAAATACTGAAGGCACATACAAAGGTCACGCTTTCAATCACCACCACCCACGCTCTAGAACATACAAGACCCCAAAGCCACACTCTTGATAAAATAGTGCTTTAAACTTAAAATATAGAATGCTTTGTCTTGTTTTCTGCCTGATTGACTTTTTCTTGTCTTCATTGGATAAAAATCAAAAAGTAAAGTTAAGTAAAATAAAGTAGCCAATTCAATTCAGTTCAGTTCAGTCCAATTCAATTCATCTGAACCAAATATATGCAGTTTGCTTTGCTGAAATCTCTGTGCTTAACATTGAAAGCCAACATTAAAAACAAAGGATTGCCAACTAATTCCTACCCTCAAGAAGCTATTGGTTTAGTGGGATAAATTTCAACCAGTGGGATAAATTATATGTTTATATAAATATAACACTGTTAATGGTATATCCTTCCATACAGTTACATAACAAAATATCCAAGGCTGGGTATTTTATAAATCAAATAAATTGATTCGGTTCATAGTTTTTAAGACTGGAAGTCTAAGACGGGCTGGCCCTATTCGTTTGGCCTCTAGAGAGAGCCATCATAATACTGCAGATGTCTTTGTGGAGGAGGGGGGCACAGGAAAGTGAACCAAGAGGCTGGTCACATGGCAAAGCAAGAAGCCATTGACCAAAGAGATATGAGTCTTGCTTGTTTATAATAACTTACTCTCTAAGGGACTAGGGTACTCTTCAAGACTAGTATTAAGACTGTAAGACTAGTTTCTTTCTAGGACTATGCCTCCCAATGACCTCTTAACATCTTCAGACTAGGGACCAGGCTTCCAAAACACTAACCCTTCGAGGACAAGCCAACCCAAAGCAGCTCTATCATGTCCCATAGGAGATATACGTAGGGAAAGGACAGTAAATACTGTTCAGTGGGCCCCATGGATGCTAGATACCGTGTTCGGTGCTGTTAAGTCTCCTGCTGTCGCATGCAATTCTCACTACAACCCTGTAAGGCAGGAATTATTAGCTTCATATTGCAAATAAGAACATTAGAGGCATTCAGAGAAATTAGACAACCTTCCTTAGAAGAAAACTGGGATTTCATCCTAAATTATTCAGACTTCAAGGCCCATCATTTGGCCTCAAAGAGGGAATGCAATGATGATGGTGATTGTTTGGGCCTATGCATCCCAAGCATAGGGAAGAACAGGGAAAAATGCCTGTGAGCTGGGAGTGTAAGGTGGATGCCGGCAGCAGAAAGCAGAGGATGTGGAACGTCAGTGATGGCCACCGGCTAACCACAAAGGTAGCTTCCCCCAAACATATAGAACACAAAAATAGCTTTAGAAATCTCTAATGTTTTCTGATTTTCAAGCCAAATCATGTCCATCTCCCTCAAGACTGCTTCTATAATGTTTATAGCCTAACAGAACCTCGAGCAATGTTTAAGTGAGCAGAATAGCGACTCCCAGGGCTGAGCACTTGTCCTTGGGGCTGTTCTTCATACTCTGGTGATAGAGCTAGCAGGGACTCCGCAGCCCTCCAGCTAATCACGCCTCCCTCCAAGAGGGTAGTTATTGCCTTGCATCTGAGCCTCATCAAAGGAGAAGCAAATCAGTCTGCAGGCATTCTGCTGGGATTGGTGTGTTGCGCGTTGCATTAATAGAATGTTTGAAGTTCAGGCTTCAGACAGTTGCTTCCGTTTTGCTGTGCTTTATCCTAAGAGGAGATTTCAGAGCATCAAGAGCTAGGAAGAACAGAGTGAGCCTACTTACCAGATGAAATGTGAGAGATAAGGGGCAGGGAAGGAAAAGGAGAGTCGAATCCATGTTTTCAGTGATAACATACATTTCCACATTGTCTGGAGATGGCATCTTATGAACAAGAAGACTCAAGGTTACTGGGAGGGAATGAACGTAAATGAACCTGGCAAGTTGCCAGAATTCTATAAAATTATGTCCACTGTAACCTCTAAGGTCAAAAGGAAGAAACTAAAGAGCCACCCCACCCCTCTTAAATCTGGAGAAGTTGGAACCAGGGGACTGAAACGACTTAACCAAGGTCACACAGATGGGAGAGTAGGACCCGCTCTGAAGTGCCCTGGTTTTCAGCTCAGGGTCCATTCACGATCCATGCAGTCTTCCAGGAGGCTTTAACTGACCAAACGAGTTTAATGTCCGAAACCAGCTGGGCGGAAGCTGTGAGGAAAACAACCAACCATGTGAAGTGGACTTTGAGGGACAAACAGGGATGCAATGGCAGACAGTGGAGGACACTGAAGAGACTGTGGGGTGTCCTCTACCTGCCCAGAGTATGCCAAGCCTGGCATGTCAGCATCCGAAAAAGAAGTAAGCAGATTCTCGCCCTAAATATTGCTATAGCAGTAAAATGAAATCCCCCCTTCCCGGAAGAAATGTAAGTCCTTACAGAGACAAAAAATCAAAGCCTTAGTGTCTGGGTTAACTGTTTTAAAGAAACCAGCATGCTCCTTGAAAGGTTAAAGAGAAAAAGAAGAAAACTCCTCCTCTTTGCCTCCCCCTTAAGGATGGATGCTTCCTGCTGTCAGTTATAAACATTCATGAAGCACCCTAAGGGCTTCATCCCTGGCAGAGTAGCCAGGCCGTGAGACAGAATGGGAGGTATCGAATCCAGCTTCCCTAGCGCTCTGTCCACGCACCAGTGAGGGCTACACAATGGGAGTCCTGAGTCACCTCCCTAATCAAGCACAGCTCACTGGCCCTTCGCCAAGCTCCCTCAACCTGAATGGGACACAGGCAAAGGCAGCAGCTAACACTGGAGCATTTCTGAACCGTGTCCAGAGGAAAGGCATAAAGGCCCTGCGCAACACCACAGGAGGCCACGGATGCAAAGCGACGCATGCATAAGGAACTGAACTAGTTTAGGTCTAGTTGCTAGGGCAATCTTCATTAGAATTATAAACAACAAATAACAGACAAAAGCATTTGTGGAAACTCTGTGACCTGTGCTCACCCTTCTGTCTTATCCACACCAACACACACTGAGCCAGTGACGGGAACAGGTGAGATTTGTCTGCAGTACTCCCCAACCCTCCATCTCCCAATCTCATTTTATAGCCTGCGTTAGGTCCGTCAAACCTACCTCCTTACCCATGATCTCATATGCTGTTTCTCCCTTTCCTTGCTCCCACTTACCCCCGCTAAATCCAGCTGCTAGAGACTGTTCCCAGTGCTCAGGAGCACAGAAGATCATCTGATAAAGAAAGGTGCCTGCAGAGATAGGCTGTCTTCCAGGATAACAGGTTTGAAGTTTTGTTGTGTGTTTGTTTGCTTGCTTGTTTGTTTTTCCATTCCAGGCCATCATACATGCTAGGCAAGCACTCTACCAAGTCCCCAAGATAAAATGTTTGCTTGTAGCCATATGCTATGGCTCCCAAGGCTAGATAATAAGAAGCTAGCTGTTCGTTATCAGCTCTCTCGGAACGCTCGCTGACAGATGTTCCCTTTGGCCATCCAGATGCCATTCTGTGAAAAACCCAAGCCACGTGGCAAGGCCAAGTGTTATAAACTGGTCCTGTCCAGTTGATAAGTGTGGGTAATACGGCTGCTGACATCAGCTGTCCTCAATGGATATCTGCCCAGACAAGCCATCCAATGACTCCAACTCTGGCTTCTCCATTCTAAAACTGCATGACAGATCTCAGGTTAAAACACACACACACACACACACACACACACACACACACACACACACACAGAGCTGAGCTGAGCTGAGCTTAGAATGTCCACAGAATCAGGAAAGGCAATGGCTTGGTATTTGAAGACATTGAGTTTGGAGGTTGTTACTAATGTAATTAGTTAGGATGGTGTTCTAAAAGACATTTAACAAAGTCAAACCATAAGAGGATCTCCGTTCCTGTGGTCCTTGATTTGGTGACCAATTCTAGGAATGTCACTGTTCTGTTTGATAATTATCTAATCATCACCTCTGTAGAAGGTGTTGTGCCGGATGTCATCGTCACAGCAGGGGAGATCAAATTAAGCCCATGAAGAAGCTCTACTTTAGCATAACAAGGGACAGCTCAGAAAGTAAAGATCAGAAAGTAAAGGTCTGAGAGAAAACTGCAGGTGGTAAGGTTGGCTATGAAGATTGGGATCTGAACCTGTTACAGGCCTTCTTAGCAGGACAGTCTTCTGGGTCGCAACCAGGAGCTGGTTCCCAAGGGCTCAGGCTCATATGGCCCAGGCTGACACTCTTCGAAGCAGACAAACCATCAGTTGCTCAAAGCTGCAAGCTTAGTAATTTACAGTAGGAAATGTAGGAACCAGGACTAAATAAATCTCGAGGGGATCCAAAGTGCATGTTTTTATACATAACGTGCAGATCCAGTGCATTTAGATACTGTAGTTAAGGCCACAAATCCGCCACCCATAACCACTGATGGACCCAGAAAGGCAGTAGGTGGAAGAGATCAGGTGTAACTCAGAGCTAATGGGTGAGAACAATGAATGAATCCCTTTTCAACGTCTAGGGAGGGGCTCCAGTTGGAGCTAGACAAGAGTCTGCTGTATATTGCTGCCAAAACTTACCTGGGTTCCAACCTTGGTGGTAACCTGTAGTGTAAACTTCCCCAGTGAGCAGATGGAAGGGATGAAGGGGGATCTGGTTCTCATACGCAGGTCATCAACTTCAAACAAGATTTAGACGGAGTTCTCATGGTCTAAACGTCTTTCCGGCAGTGGGCGTGGCTCAAAAGTGAGACCGCATCTCAAACAGCCATGCAGAGAACCTGGAAACACGTTTTCAAGTTTCGGTCATGTATTCCCATCTCTGATACCAGGCTTTATTGGTGTATGCTGAAGCGTAATACATGTTGATTTGCCTCACGAATAAAACACTGGAAAGGAGAACACTCTTCAGACTTTCGTCTCTTTCTTCTTCCGTATGCAATGGTCCTTCATTTCACAGCACCATCAATTCACTTCAATGAGCTGGAAAAACAATGCTCAGCATCTCATCAATATTTAAACAGCTCACTAAGAGCCTGTATTTTACTCTGTACAAGAAGCCATGAGGCTGGAAAAAAAAATGAATGACTGGCTCTCCAACTTTTAAGTTGAATGTGCTCAACTTTTAATTTGAGGATACACCAGTAGTTTATTTAAAATAACATAACACTTCACAAGAATGAAAGGCCCCATAGCCTAGATTTGAGATGTGCCATCCTACCCACCACCAATATTGCCCTAACTCTGGGGTTGAGGTCTATAAAGGACACCATGTGCTAGCACTGGATGTGGTCAGACCGTTCAGTTCAGTTATGACACCCTCCCCAACTACCTGGGAGCTTCCACTCCTCCTCTTGTTCTTTAGCTATGGTGGTGGCACTAGACAGGGTGCTCCCTGTCATCCTCCTTGCTTCTGGATCCCCCATCTTCCTAGGTACTTAGAACCTTCTAGAACACTACAGATTACAGCCCGTGGACCACATTCCTTCTGCCTTTAGTGAGCTTAGGTTTTTTTCTTGGGAAACTCTGACATAAAACCATACTTCTCCTTCTGCCCTTACCAAAATAACAGAACACATGTTTTCTGGGTTATGTCAGCTCCCTGAGCTGTGGGAGACACTTGAGAGGAGTCAAAAGTTCTCTATGGATAGTGTGGCCACCCCCTCCAACCTCATCTTCCCTTTCTCCCTCCTCCTTTCTTTTTCCTCCCCTCTTTCTCTCACTGAGCCTCCAGGTAGGATTTAAAGAAGAAGACCCTGCCCTCTACTTATCTTTTCTGACATTCAGAAAATAGTAGCAAAGTGGAATCATAACAAAAGTTTACTTTGTACCCCCCACACCGTGTGATGCACACCCTGACACATTCCCAAAGATAGCTCCTTCCTTTCTCCTTTGAGCTGGTGAGATTGGGGGAAAGACAACCATGAAGAACAGCTCAGAGCCTCAAGAATTAAGAGTCTGGATGGCACGGACTCAGAAGCATGACAGGATAAGTTCAAGTTCCAGCTCTGTCACTTAAGAAAGTAAGAACTGTCAGTGTGAAGGAGGCAGGTACCCTAACATCTCTTATACGGGTTTCATCATAAGTAGGCAAGGAGAGTGGTAGTCCTTGTCGCAAGGGGATGCTGGGATATTGAATGATGTCACACTTCTCAGTATTTGCCTTAGGTCTGCTTTACTGCCATAACGGCAGTTTCTATAGCTACCGAAGTGACCATGGAACACAGCCATTTCACATCCGCTGACCTCCTAGCAGCAGACTGTGCCTTGGCAAAAAGAATATGATTTTTAGGCCTCCTCTGGGGGAATTCTGGACAGTCATGGACAGCTCCTGACCTTACTCCTGAGTCAGGACATGGAAGAAGAAAACTAAGGAAACAGTGATTGATTCTAACACACACAGGCAGGAACTACCTGCTCCAGTCCCACTCTGATCTGTAGCATGCTTGTGAGTCTACAGAGCTTGTCCCGAATGTCTCCACGGTCCCTGCTCACCCTAACAGTTACACATCACTCATAGACATAGGCACTGATCTCATGGCTGCCCTTTGATCATGAGGTGTTGGCATCCCAATGTCTCGGCAACTGGATCTGGAGCCCCAGAGCCTGCCTGTCTCATAGTCCTTTCCAGGTCAGTGCTCCCTTGGCTCATCCTTGCCTCTGCTTCTGCCCTAAGATGACGGCACTGGACAGGGTGCACCCTGTCATCCTTCTTGCTTCTGGATACCCCATCTTCCTAGGTACTTAGAACCTTCTGGAATACCACATATTACAGCCCATGGACCATATTCCTTTTGCCTTTGATGAGCTTAGGCCTTTTTGTTGGAAACTCTGACATAAAACCATACTTCTTCTGCCATTACCAAATAACAGCACATGTTCTCTAGGTTATGTCGGCTCCTTGAGCTGTCGAAGACACGGAGATGAATCAAATGATCTCTTTGGATGGTATGGCCACGCCCCTCACACTCCCTTGGTCACTCTGTTCTTTAAATCATTGCATAGGTCAGGGAACATACAAGATTGGCATGCAGGGAGAGAATTTTGTATGTGCTTACCTATTGTTCCCCTGGGCTGAAGCTTCAGTCCTTCAACAGCAGAGTTCTCATCCTCATCAAGGCAAATAAAGCATCTGGAGGCCAAAGTTAAGTCAGCAGCTTTGCTGCCCACACTTCACGCTCCCCCTGTCCTTCTGTCTCAGCAATTGTTAGTAGGCCACAATTGGTGATAGATAGGGACCCAGTGTGACAGGCAGCATTGATGCAGAAATGTGGATGTCTTATGCAGGGGGCATCACTGAATGCCAGGCAGGTAAGCAATTGTCTTGCCATATCATAAGCCCTTGTCAGGCATCTCCTGGCTTGCTAGTGTTTTCTTTACTTTTTAGACTCCCCTAAGAAATATATTCAATAGAAAAGAACAATGCTGGCTTTACTAAATTAGATATATTTCCTATACAGTTGGAATACCTGGATAAAATCTATAACGTGACCATTAATTCGAATTTTCATAAACGACATTAAAATGGGCTATGTGCTTATATCTTACCAGCACAAATATTAGGTGTGATTGAACCTCTTGATAACTCTCATTTTCTTAAGTGACTAAATCTGTGGCTCTTACCTCAGAGCTGTTCCTAGATGTTTTGGGAATCTCTTGAAGGCTATTAACTGTCCTCTGCAAAAAACGCATCCCTGAAATCTTTTGCCTACAGTTTGTAAGTCTGCATAGACTCCCCGGAGCATTCTCTTCCTACCTAAAATATCTACAGAGCCAAGTGACCACCCCTGAGTTGGTTCTCAGCCTGGTCTTAGCCTAAACACTATGCTCTCCCTTCCTTGGATTTGTTATAAAGTTAGGGTTCCAGAAAACTCTCTTCTGGATAAAGTGATAACTTAGAGCCTGTGGTCTATCAAATGGTCTACATCAAAGCCCACATGAGTTTCCCTAATTATACTGTTAAATGCCTAAGCAAGGATTTCTCCCAATTTAATGAAACACAACCCTTTATTTTGCTCCCTATCTTCAACGCCTGAGAGCCTATTTATTTTGATCCTGTTAGTAGGAAAAGAGAAAAGAGAAAATTATTAATGATTAGAAAGGTCGGATTGATGTTCACAAAAAAATTCACAGTCTGGTTTTCCCTGACTGAGGAGTGAAGTTTTCTTTCTCTTCTAACCAAAATATTTTGAGGTTTATACAAGCCTTTCTAATCAACTGGGTGAAATCTGGGTGTACATACTTAACCTTTCTCATCAAAGACTCACTCCTGTTAAACTCTCTTACCTTCAGGATATACCTCCACCACCTCCTGCACCACCTCCGCTCTTGAAAGGGACAATTTACCTTTAATAGACAAGAAAAGGTTCGTTAAATTCTTCCTGGATGTTAGGACAGGCACTTTCAGGCTCCATCCTTACACTAACCAACCTTCGTTTCCTGGGTGGACCATGGCCCTTCTCCATGTCTTCCTTGGACTTTATGTGGGTTTGGGGGCACTCTCTTGCTACATTTGGGACACCCAGCTCCCACAAGGGAAAATGCCAGCCAAGGCACAGTCTAAAAAAACACTTTTAGAAAATGTTAGCAGGCGTCTCCGTCAGCACAGGGCAGGAGCTGCAAGGGGGTGCTGAACAAACATGGAGATGTGCTCTTTAATGACAGGCATCAGCTGCTCAAGTTCCTACCACAGGCTCTGCATGGCTGCCCACACAAAGGCAGGCATATGCATACCCCATGTCCCGCCCACCCACTGAGGTGTGTATCTTGACACCTCTATGCCAGCAGCACCATTGGGGGAAATACAGGTAGGCCCAGTAATTTTGCTCCTGAAAAAAACAGTACATGTTAAAATCCGAATCTTACAAAGTCTTTGCTGCTCTATCACTGGTTCTAGGACTGAGTGCCTCCTTTTCATCAGACATGAGAGGCTCAACATGCCGTGTTCAGTTACACTGACTTCTGCCAAACTAGCTCGGTGTGATGTCAAGAGCTTGATGTGTGTCCAGTCTCTTGTCAGACAGGACTTATGCTACCTCTATGGATGACAATAGCTTCTTGTTCCCCTTCTCACCAATGTCAACCCAGTTTACAGTCCACTGCCCGACAAGGAGAGCATGGTAACTCATGTTTGTGATCCCAGCACTCAAGAGACTAAAGCTGGAGGGGCAATGCAGACTGAGGTTAGTGTGAGCTTTTCCTCTAAGAAAGAGGATGGTTGGATAGTGTGGAAAGAAGAGAGTGTGATGGTTGGTGGCGGGTGCACTGAGAATGTGAGAGCCGTGATGTGGTTGACCTCAGAAAGAAAGTGTGTGGCCTGAGGGAAGCTAGCCAAGCCTAAGGCTGGGGCAGGGCTGTCTAGAAAGTGAAAAGAGGGGAGGGAGGCTGAAAAGGGAGATGGGGATTAGGAGGAGGCATCAATGGGATTCCTTCCTGGGGCCATGCCAGTCAAGGCCCCAGCACCTGTAGGGTGGGTGATTTGAGGCTAATGTAATAAAGAAGTGGGTAGGCGGGGGTGGGGAGGGGTAGAAAGTCCTAGGGTTAGTGTTAAGTCCTGTGGTCAGTAACCATAGGAGCATTAGCATCACAGGACTGTTGGGGAACCTGGAGACGGAGGCAGGAAGGCAAGAAACAAGACATAGAAATGACCTGGCCAGCTCATGGCAGCCTCTCCCAATCTCCTGTCCCTGTACCTGTCCCTGTACCCCTCCCCTCGCTCTCTCTGCTTCTGTTTCTATCTCTGTCTCTCTCTGTCTCTCTGTCTCTGTATCTGTCTCTCTCTCCTTCCCTCCCTCCCTCCCTCCTTTCTCCTCTCTCCTTCCCTCCCTCCCTCCCTCCCTCCTTTCTCCTCTCTCCTTCCCTCCTTCCCTCCGTCCTTCCCTCCCTCCCTTCCTCCTTCCCTCCCTCCCTCCCTCCCTCCTTCCCTCTAACCAAAAAGCAAAGCCTAACCAAAAGCAGGAAAGAACAATGATCCAGTTCATAAAGACCTGAGGCCAGGCACAGGGTAGGATGGAATAGGGTAGAGGAAGGACATAGAGGGACAAGGGAAAAACAGCCAGGTTGGCGTCATGGTCTTGCTGCAGTTACTTGTTAGTAAAGTGTAGATAGTAAGAACATTTCACAGGCTGAATTATTTTTTTCTTCATGCCTGGAAAATGCAAATGCTGGAATCCTAACCCTAAAACAACTGCTTTAGGGAGGTGCAGAAGGTTAAATGAGGTCATAAGAGTGGGCCTTAATCCACATAAATGGTGTTCCTATAGGAAGAGGAAGAACAGATGGGGGAGATGGCTCACTGGATGATGTTGCTGACTGTATAAGCATGAGGTCCTGAGTTCAGATTCCCAGAAGCCACATGGAAAGGCTGGACAAGTTTGTGCAATCTGTAATCTAAAAATAAAAAACGGATGAAGAGACTTCTTTTAAAATGAAAAAGGGGAGGAAGAAAGAAAGAATAGGAAGACAATCTGAGATACCTGTCATAAAGGGTCATGTGTAGGTACAGAGAGAAGGTAGCCATAGATAAACTATAATGCAGGAGTGAATTCAGCCAGATCCCCATAGCTTACTGAGTATCTGATCTAGACAATTAAAGAACACCAGGGTTAGTGAGATGCCCTGACTCAAAAATAAGATGGTGACTGAGCAAGGAAGATACCTTATGTCCACCTCTGGCCTCCACATGCATGTATCCATATACTCCTATGCACATGCACACGCACACACACTGAGAAAAATGGAGTTACCCTATAAAGGGACAACAGTGCCCTTCATAAATATCAGAGGCTAACAAATAAAAAGCCTATTATTGATTATTACTATTGCCATTGTCTTTGGTTATACTTGAGTCATAGGACATGAAGAAATAAAGATGGTACTGACCTAGAAGCTTCATCCCTACTGGCTATAGTGCTGCAAGGTCTATGCATGCTACCAGAGGAGAAAAGTCATTATCAGTTATGCTCAGGTATATCAACAAGCCACAGTAATATATGAATAAATTTGCAAGACCAACTCACGAGTTCAATAGTGGCACAAATATAATGGGAGTAACCAGCCACTTTCTCATCAGATTTAAGTCCTAGTCCAGAGATGAACTCATACCTGAAACTATTATTGAGATAAGGACTTATGGAGATACAGGTCATGAACGCTAGGGCAACCTACTATTGTTATTTTGGTTAATGAACACAGCATTTAATCAACTCCTAGTGACTTATTATTATCCCCATCATTCCATACATCTCTCAACTCTCTGAGAAGCTTTTATTTACAGTAGATGGTGATTTACTCAGAAATTTACAACTGGCCAAGGTGCAGAGAATGAGTCTGTAGAATGCTCAGTCCCAAATGAATCTTGCATCCTCTTCTTCCAAAACTCAGGTATTGTCACAGAAGGAGAGACGGAAAGTATAAGAGCCAGATGTGGTAGATGACTATAGTGTCTTCCAGACACAACAGGCAGCTAAACTCACAGCATTTGTGACAGCCTACATAAGACCAGTGCAAGCCCAAGTCAGACCGAATCCCAGCTTAAGACGGGAGTTGCACTATTGGCAACTGTTAGCTGTTTCTGGGAAAGGAAGAAGCCATTTCCTTTAAGACCCTGGTAAGTCAACCATGCTCCAGTCAAAGACCATACATACAAGAATATTTAGACAGCACAAATTTCTCTTTGTGTTTTCTTTTAGAGATTTAGAGTTGAGTGGATAGAGAAGAGAAGGATGGACCTGGGAAGAGTTGGGGCAGGTGAGTATGATCAAAACATGTACAAAAACACTCAAAGAACCAATGAAACTTTTTTTAAATAGGAAGAATTTTTTAAAAGAAGGAGATGTGGTTGGGAAAGAAAAGGCAGAAAAGAAGGAGTATCTGGGATGCCTATGTACAAAAAAGTCATGTGTAGGCCCAAAAGACTCGTCCATCTACAAATCAAAGAAACTGATCTCAGAAGACCAAAGATTCTTTTTTTCATTTTTAGAATTATAAGAAACTGAAATTTTATTTTGGCCACTTAGTCCATGGTAAGTCAGTACTAGGAGAATAATATCAAGCAAGAGGAAATGTAAGACATCAGCGCACTATATTAAATTCACAAAGTCAGTGGAGGAAGAGAGATATGCCTTTTGCAACACCTGTGACTTATTTTCAACAAGAACCCAAACTAGCATACTAGGACCTCCCATCATAGTCAGAAACTCTAAGCCTTAGATCATGAGTTAAATACAACTTACCAGTATATTTTAGTAGTTTTATATCATATTACTTATGCCATATTATTTCTTTCTTGCAATGCAAATGACTGAACTGAGGGCCTTTCTTAAAGTAAACACTCAGTCATTGAAATACGTCTCCAGCCCCAGAACCACATTTTAACTAAATCAGTTTCTATCTTTGAAAAATTAGTAGATTTGTTAGCTTTCCATGGCTGTGATAAAATACTTGAGACAATCAATTAAAAAGAAAGGTTTATTCTGATTTATAGTTTCAAAGTTTTAACCCATGTTTTGTTAGTTCCATTATTTAGAAGCCTGTGCAAGGCAGAGTATCACAGCAGGGGGCCTGTGCTGGAACAAAGCTGCTCACTTCAGGGAATACAGGAAGAAGGAAAAGAAGAAAGAGAAAAAGGAGGAGGAGAGGAGAAAGAAGAGGAAGAGGGGAGGAAGAAGAAGAAAGGAGGAGGAGGAAGAAGAGGAGAAAGAGGAAAAAGAAGAGGAGAAAGATGAGGAGAAAGAGGAGGAAGAGGAGAAGGAAGAGGAGAAGGAAGAAGAGAAGGAGGAGGAGCCAGTGTCCCAACATCCTGCTCAAGGACACAGTCCAATAACCTGACTTTTTTCCACTAGGTTGAATCTCCTAAAGGTCCCACCACCTCCTAATAGTGTCACAGACTGGAAACCAGATCATTAAACAGGTGCTTTGGGGGGACATTTTTTGAACCAAGCAATAACAGATTCCACAGTCATATCCAGATTATTAACTCTTTCTTTAGAAAGAACTGGTGACTCTGGTGAGGTTCTCACAGTCTGAACCGCAGCTGTCCATTTCCAGATGTGTCAAAGCAATGATGCCAACACAGGTCCCTTGTTATACTATTGTCTGCTCCCAATAAGCACTTCGGCAACCAGTCTTTATGCCAAAATACTTATCAAAGGGCACACATGGCTGTTGATATCTAACCTACATTCTGTTCCCCACAGGCTGTGGAAGCAGTCAGTACTTGGGGCCTCCAAGGACTTGGAAACAACAAAAATATAACATCAGTTCAAGACTATTCAGGCTAAGTGATTTTTTTAAAGAAATATATGTCCAGCAAGTATGCAGGGAAAGCCAGGAACCTTACTCTATGTGTGATACAACTAAAGAATGTATCAGTGGGTACAAAAGACTGAATGTTTGTGAACTGTCCCCTAAATTTACACTGAAACTTGATTGTATATGTGATGGTATTAGGAGGTGGAACATATGAGGTTATGATGGAGAAGACCCATGTGCCCTTGTTTTGAGTCCCCTGAAAGCTCCTTCATTCTTGTGGGCATAGCTCTAAAAGCATGGCTGTTTGTGAAGTTGAGGTTGGGCTCACCAAATGCAGAATCGAAGATCAGGATCGAAACAGCTGAGCATCGACAGTAGTGGAAAAGTTTCAATGACTAGGTTTCTCAGATGACTTCTGTACAGCCAAGTAAATGGGTTAAAAACGACCATAAAAGTTAGAAAATAAAGTGAAAGACAGAAGCAAGCCTGCTTTGATAGCCAGGCTTGGTGGTATGAGCCTCTAACCACAGGAAGCCAGAGGATCATAAGCTTGAGGCCAACCTAAGCCACAGAGCAAGACCGTAAATAGCATGCTCAAGGCAGAGAGGACTACAGTCAGGAACAGCTACCTCTCGATCCCAGGACATGTTAGATCTGCTGTACTGCGAGAACATACCCATCACTATTTGAATGATTGTATGTTACTGATCAGGGTGCACACTCACCAAGGTACCCTCTACTTCAGAGCTCAGATGTCCTTCCCTCACCCAGGGCCTAGCAGGTGGAGGCTTCCCAGCCTCCTTGCACATTGACATGTTTGCTTTCTGGCTGACTGCATCCATTTGGAAGGCTTGATTAAAGAGCTCTCACCTCAAAAGATCAATTTGATTCTCTATGCCCTGAAAAATCCTGTTTCTGAACCTGAAGACAGAGCCAGATGTTCTCTTAGAGGTCTCCTGAGAGCCACCAAGCTGGCCTTGCTGGCAAGATTCCTCTTGTCTGCCCTCCCCTGTCCCCACACACATGCCAAAACCCATCTTTAGCCATATGGCCTTGCTTCAAAATAATAATAACACAGAAGCAATTGAACAGTGTTCCGCACGGTGAAACTTAATGAAAAGAAGGATTTGGGTCCATGTGCCCACAGGTGGCTATTTAAATTAATGCAGATTAAATTAAATTAACAATTCAATGCCTCAGTCACATGAGCTGCATTTCAAACACTCAGTACCTACCTGTGGCTAGTGGTTGTTGTAGTGGGCAGAACAGATGAGAATTTTTTCCCTGCTGAGGGCTCTTCAGGACAAGGCTGATGGTGAGATCCAGAAGGACCAGAAGACAAGTGTAAACAGCCCTCTCAGGGGCTTGCGTATCACTGCCCTTGGTCCACCTGCAAAGGGTGAGAGGAGTAAGGGCAGGTGCTTCGGATGAGTGTAGCCTATCCTGACCTAGATGTTTCACTAACCTTCTGTCTAGACGTGAGCTTGACCTTCCGTTGGTCCAAGTTCTCAGGTGTTTCTTTCTTGGAAAACTGAGTCCTTCCAAATTTGCAAACTTCAGGCAAATCTCAAAACACCTTCCTCTCAGCACCAGGCATTCCTGAAACCTCACCAGTGAAACCAAAAGACAAGGGAAGGAACAGCTCTGTCACCCAGATAGCCCTGAAAATCTTCCCTGCCAACTTCTGCAGCCATTTCTCACTAGATGTTCACACAGATGGCGGGGCAAGATGACTAAGGCATTTTCCAGAAGGGAAACTAGGCTCAGGGGAACTTGAATGTATTGCTTTTGGCAAAAGGATAAGACGTTTTAGGTGAAGCTAGGATGTGAGAGTCAATTCTCTAACTTCTGAATAAATGTTTCTCTTATACAGCATTGCCCTTTTAGAAAAGAGCCCTCAAGATGGCAACCACTGGCCGAAGTGTTAAGGGACCGGGATGCATACTAGAAAGAAGAGATAATTCTTCACTCCTTAGCCCTTGACACAAAGCAATGGATGAAGACACAAGGGAGTTCCGGCTTGTGGAGACAGGAGAGAATATATTTTACTTATGACAGTAGTTCTGCTTGCAGGAATGAGGCTGATGCTAATTGTCTCTTCCTAGCTATCTAGGAGGCTAGGATGATGGATGAAGTCATAGATGGGAAATCGTTGGAAAGATGGTAAGAAGCCAAAGGATTATGAGCCTCCTGCTTCTCAGAACCCAAACAAAAGTAAAGCTAAAATAAACAGACACTTCTCGCAGCCTTTTATTCTTATGAAAGAGAGAAATGTCAAAGAAATCAAGCTTACATCAGACAGATTATATATAAATTTTCCCCCAGGGGGTCCACGTGTCAGCAAAGGCTCTGCTCAGCCTCCTATATCCACCCAGTTGGTGTCCTAAATAATGAGAACACTCAGAATATAACAAGTTAACAAACCCACCAGCCTATGATGGACCTTTGGAAACACCAGAAGCACATGCTCAGATTTTTAAATACACTTCCCTGTATTGCAATGAACCAAGCATTGGCAGTCCACAGGAAGTCTATATAATAGCGTCCTTTTAACAGACCTGTAGCTTTTCTCACTATTGTGAATAATGGGGGTATTATTCTATTAGTGAAGAATTATTTAGACTTGAAATTTATTTAGTTTGAGGAGAACAGTGTAGTAGAAAGAAAAAAAAATGTCTAGTTTTCCTGAGGCTTGCCTCTTTGTCTAGCTCGCACTTTCTACTCCATGAGTTGCTGCTCTGAACCAGACTTCGAGGAGATGGGATTTGGAAAGTCTCATGAAGAGATAGGCTTTGGGGGGAAAAAAACAGAAAGCAGAGGAACAGGAAAAGTGCATATGGGGGATGGGAAGCCTAAGCCGACAGAAAAGCTTCTTTTAGGAGAATATTTGACTATTGAGTTCTTAACCTGTCAGAAAAGAGATTCTGAAGTCCCCAGAGTTCACAGGGTTTAGTTCTCACAAAGGGAAAGTCTGCTCCTGTGTAATGGCCTCTCCAGCACTCCAATTCCCATCTAACAAAGCTTTCCTGAATCAAAGACAGGATGGTGGTGGACAGAACCAAACCGTTTATCTAATGCAATTCTGCAGGCAGTGTTTCTTCACTTTCTTGATGGGTCTCATTGCAGCTCAGGCCTATTGATCCCCTGCCAGACGAGCTGCTGTGAGTTCTGAGCTGTTTCCATCAGAGCCCTGGACCAAGCACCTTCAGCCAACGAGAATCCTTTCGTTTCCTTTGGCCCTTGGCATTAGAACTGGAAGTGTAGCTAGGGGCTTATAGTACACTTCCTGGGAAATGAGTCTTTCCCTGAGGCACTTGTTTTTCCAATGTCAAAAAAACCCCACTGGTTTTGGTCTAATGATCCCTAAGAATTGAATCTAAAGTGATTTCTCTCAAGACTCAGTTTTCCATGGAGAATGGTGGGATTGGTAGTAATCACATGCAAGTGTAGCTTACAGTCTGAAATAGATGAGGCACTGTGGGTGTGTCCTAAATGCACACTTTTCTAACTCATCTGGATTCCAGAAAAGAGAACCAGTGGTCCTTCTCTGGGAGGTTTCATCTGTCTGGTGATAACATCTCCCTTCAGAGACCCAGCTGGACCATGTAAAAGGATGTGAAGCATTTGCTCCAGGAGATGTCTAGACCTCACTAGGGATCACCAGGAGAGAAACAGAGAAGACAGGTGATGTAGATGCCTTGCAAGGGAATCCTGGACCACATTCTATCATCAACAGAACCCAAGAGCAAAGCCACCTGGGCTCCATTGCAGGCTGGCCACCTAGTCACTACTGACTCTTCCTGAATACACTTAGCCTTTCTGAGCTCAATCTGATCTTCAAGAATAAATACTACCATACCTGTAAAAGCACATCAGGCCTCGCTGTTACAGTCAAATTTGGCTACAGTATATTGTGGTGACAAAAAGTTCCCCAGAGTCCCCTTGGTTCTATAATACCCATGGCTGATTTTTTTTCACAGTGCATTCCCTGTGACAGTGGGGTTCTGAGAGTCCAGGGAACCCAGGTGGTGAGAGTTCTGTGTTGACAGCTGCTTCCACAGTCCCCACACAAGGTAGAGATGGACATGTCACATCACACACAGGCTTGAAAGTCTTTCACCACAATGTAGCAGGTATCGGTTCTGATTATAGTACAGGTACTAACTCAAGTTAGACAGCCATACAGAGATTTTTGAAAAGATGAAAACACAGGTTTCTACTCTAGCAGCCAGGTAAAGTGCTCTAGGAAAGTAGTAAAGCTGAAGCTTCAGCCCCCTATATGTACAGAGCTCCTTACAGTGCCCAGGACGGGCCAAGGCAATGTGTTTACACAATCTTGTGCCTTGTAAATGTTGTAAATTGAGACTTTTTTTTTGAATTTTACATTTTAGTATATGCTTTAGGTCCCACGTAAACTGAATCTTTCTGGACAGAAAGAAATCCTTGAATATTTGTCAATAGCCACAATGACTAGCACAATGACAAAGTCCATGTGGCACTACTCTTCCAAGCTAATGCAGGAGAAAGATGCCATTTGATCATAAGAGAAGGCTTGGGAAGAGGGTGAAGACATCTACTGTCTCTCCCATCCCCTCATCCTTCCCTTGGTCTCCATCTATATCCCCAGCTCTTGCTTTATAGAAGTCAGCATCCTACCTTCTGAGAAATCTTAAACTCCCCGAGAACATAGCCCAGTTTATGGGCTTCTAGGATTCCAGTGTGAAAGTGACCTTAGAGGACACAAACTATCATTCAGCCCCACTCAAGCACTTAAAGAGGAGAGAGCAGCCAAGTTCATACAACTAGCCAGCAGGAGCGAATCCCCAAACTTTGACCCTCTGTACTTTTCCTTATAGAATTTCACATAGCTCATTAAACAGGTATTGCTTGACTCCAGTGCCAGTGTGACCTGAACTTAGAGCCTGTCGCCATGGAGAGCTGCCATTGCTCTCTGATCCTGAGCCATCAAGAGATATCCCAAGTCATGCCATGAATTTCTCTATTTTCTATTTTCTCCAAGTTGACTTTCAGTGCCTTTCCCCACCCCTGCACCACACGCTAGTGCTCTCCACTCTCCACTCTATGCATAAAGCTGTTGCTATTCATAAACTACTCTACAGCTTCCTTCTGTGTCCCATTAATCACTTATGTGTCTGTTAGAGCTAAAAGATCATTTAAGAACGATGTGACCCAATCCCTATATTTTATCAATGAGGAAAGGATGGTAAGAATGGTTCAAAAGAATTAAGAGGTCTGCTTTCCTGAGCCATGTGTGTCAAAACAAAGCCTGAGGATCCAGCTTCTAGAAGATTTCTATTGTATCTTTCCCTACTCCCCAGTATAGTTTGCCTTACTAATGTCTAATCTCTTAGGAGATGATAAAAGTAAGAATTGATTGTTCGTTTATGGTCTGTCTTCTATACTCTTCATGATGAAGTTACAAAGAGATTTGTTTTGAAAAACATTTTTTAAGAAAGAAGTTTTGCCCAGAGACACTGGTCAGTTTTTCTTTTAGAATATTTTACCTTACCTTCTTCTACTTCTTTAGAAGTTCTCAGAATTCAGAAAGAGAAGCATATCATACATCCTTTACTTCACCTATCTAGACAGGTGGATCTGTCAGCATATCGAGAAAACTAAATATCTCTCTCTCTGTCTCTCTCTCTGTCTCTCTCTCTCTGTCTTTCTTTCTCTCTCTCTCTCTCTCTCTCTCTCTCTCTCTCTCTCTCTCTCTCTCTCTCTCTCTGTCTTTCACACACACACACTGCACGCGCGCGCGCGCACACACACACACACACACACAGGCTGGATGGCCATAGTATAACAAAGGGATTATTTACAATGCTGTGTCCAATAGAGAGAACAACAAGATGAAGAGCAACCAAAGACCCAAGGTCAGCAGCAACCAGCAACAGCTGGGCAGCTGCTGCCCACCTCTGGGCTTCAGTGGTGAGAAAAGACAGTGAGAACCCAGAGGCAGCACGCTATGCCCAGAGAGACTATGGTATGCTGTTCGTGGAGATGCCACAGCAACAGAGATACCGTATGAAACACCCTGACCTGGTTTACCTCCTTCTGCACTGTTTCTAATAGGGCTTTCCACCAACCGAGGATGCAGAAGTTCTCAGGTTTAGTCTAGATCATTCTCCTGAGTCAGAGGATGCTACGCAAGCCTCCCAGAGAGGCAAACACAAACTATTCCACTCAACATTTCCAGAACTGCTCATGAATGCCTACTTGGAGTCAGAGATTCTTACTCTCAAAGGCCATGTACTGAAAACTTCCCACGAAGTCCCCAAAGTCTGAAATTCCCTTCTTAATTGTCTGGCCAGGTTCACTGTCTCACAAGTATCACTTACGGTGAAGCCCCTTCTTATTTAAGATCCCTCGGTGCACTTTAAGATTAGTGAAGCCGTACCTTGGGAGGCTGGAACATGGCGGTCCCGCTGGCAATCCAATGAGCAGAGGGAGGGGGCTGGTTCTTCTCCTCTCCACAGCCCAGCCAGTGGCACCAGCCAAAACTCCTCCTTGTTCTCACAGCCTTTGGGTATTTTGCCAGAAGAAAATTGGCACCTCATGGATATAATGGAGAAATCGCTTACAATAGGAAAAGGTTTTGTTGTTGCTGCTGTTGTTGTTGTTGTTTTGTTTGTTTGTTTGTTTTTACATCATTATGTCCTAAAATATAAAGTTCCTACAGATAACCTTGACAATAATTATGAATACCTTCTCCCTCCAAGCCAACTATTTAATATGGCCTAATACTACTTTCCTAGGTTTTCCCAAATAAAAGATATATTTTCAGCTTTCTGGAATTTTCTTTGCTCCTCACTAAGGCAAACTTACTCCTCATGAACTCCCTTCCTTTTTTTGGTATCATTTTTAAGGAAACCAGCCTTATCTGTTTAAAGCATGTGTGGTGTTGCTGTGGAGACCCTGCAGAGCACTGACACCCCTGTATGTCCCTCTCCATGCACTTGAAACAGGGTGTCCTTCAGTCAGTCCAGCCAGACGTGACCCCTTTCAGACCTGGGCATAAAAATACCAGCAGATGTTTGTCTCCTGTTGTTTACACCCTCCAAACTGTCTGTCTACTCTCTTCCATGGGACAGAGTCAGCCTCTCTTTACAGCCATGTATATTTTCAAAACCCATCTGGCTCCCCAGCTAATTTGGCCATGTTGTTTATACATGAAGAGAGTGAGCTGAGAGACACCCAGAGTAGCATCTTTGCGGAATGATTTCCCCAACTGTAACTATTCACAAATCCCTCAAATCACTTAAAGGTATTTTTTTTTAAATCAAGGCTAAGAACTTGGCTTAGTAGTAGTGTGCTCACCTAGGATGTATGAGACCTGTGTTCTGTCCCCAGAAGTGGAAGGAAAAAGAACTGGTTAAATGAATCAATGTTGGGGGCAGGGATGAAGGCAACATAAAAACTCATGCATGATAAAAAAAAACCAACAACAAAGTAATAATGCACCATGTGAAGATCTACATAGCAAAATCAACTTGAATGTCAAATAGAATCACCTGGACTTTTGGATACTTTGTGGGTTCTTTTTTCTTCCTCCCTCTCAACCACTAACACTAGACAGAAGAGAAAAAAGGAGAGCGGGGAGAGAGAGCATCATTATCCTTAGACTACTTACTGATGACTGGAGAAATAAGTTCTTTGGGGCAAGTCTGATATATGCTATCAGGATATCGAATTTCTTCTTATTTCTTCTTTGCCCAAGACTAGTTAACAAACTGCACCTAGCAGCATCCAACCAACAACCCATCAACGAGCCACAACCTACCGGGGCTCTAGAATTTACATATTCTCTGAAACGTTCCCAGAATTCCAAATATCACACACTGAAGGAAACTATCTACAACTGGCAAAAACACACCTCTGCTAGAGCACAAAGCAAATCTTAGTCACCTACTGTGAAGCAGCCTCATACCCTGTACACTTGGGATTAAAAAAAAAAACATATTCTTCTAATATTGCTACATTGTTTAAAGAAAACAAAATCGTCATTGCAGTCAACTGTCAAACTGATAAATAGAATGTGAGATATATGCACAGTAGGATATTATACAGCCATGAAGAATGAAATCCTGTCATTCGTAGCAACACAGATGGGCCTAGGCAGCTGATTTAAGTATATAATATACTGATTTAAATATACTTATTTAGGTATAAAATCAGAGACTGAAGAGAAGCTATTGCATGCTTTCCTTACATGTAGAATCTACAAAGCTGATCTCAAGAAGTGGGAAAACAATGTCGGAGAGAGTATGGCGTGTGAGGGGCACAGAGACAGGATGGATAGAGGTGAGGCTGGCAGGAGGGAATAGCCTCCCAGTAATCTGGAACACATTAGGATAATATGGCTCACCAGAATGAGTTAAATATCTTGAAATAGCTAGCAAAGAGGATTTCCAGTGTTCCCAACACAAAGCAAATGCATTTTCCTGCGGACATAGATATGCCAATTACCATTAGCTTATCATTACACATAACATATAGATGTGGAAATACCATACTGTATACATAAATATGCAAAACTTCTGTATGCTAACTGAAAATAGAAATATTTTTAAATTAGTGCATAATTTTCATATGGGAAAGGTTGTAAAAAGTAAGATGGATAAAACTGTTCACTTGATTAGCTAATAAAATCAGGCAAATTTCAAGGTCCCAAATTCAAGTGAGTAGAGGATGTACTGTCTTGGCCAAGATTGCATGGACCTGTTGCTTCCTAACCCTCCAAGCTAGGGACAGCTATAAAGTCAGAATGAAGACACGGCTGAAGAGTTTGGAATGTGCAAAGAAGAACTAGTTAGAGAACTCAGAGCTGTGCAAAGGAGAAAGCACTGCTTCTTTTGACCTTCCATCCGATGGAAAAAATGCATTCCCAACCTCCTGGCTACCAACGGAAAGTCATCTGGGTGCCTCACTTCTCCCCTGGATTAAATGAGAGTCAGACACTCTTACGATGCTCAATAGCATCACAAAACAATCAAAGTGCTCTTGCTGGCCATTATCAATGGCCAGAAAGGTGATCTTCCCCACTGAGATTATGACTCTCCTCCATGGATGATATCAAGTGTTCAGGGGACACCAGCAAGAAGAATTCTGTCAAGACAGGTGGCTCAGCCCAGAAAGCTTTTCACTCACATGCACCTGAGATTTTCTCACCTACTGACATGTCTCCGTGTTCAAAAATCCAAACCAAAACACAATGTATTTAATGTTCTGGGAGACAGCTACTATAATTATTTTAGAATAATCCACAGAAGAATGTCTCTTAAGAAATCAAGGGAGGCACTTCAAACAGAAGAAATGATAAAAGACAGAAACCAGAGGCATCCTGAACAGAAGACCTAAAGTGGGGCTTACGTGCAATGGATTATATGTCTTGGTGAGTTGTACTGTTAGGAAGGTGCCCAAGAATCAGTGGGCGTGACCTTAGCTGTGACTCACTACATTAGAGATATGGAACCTGAAGAGGCCACCTCCTTTAGCCAGGCAGGAGCCCCACTGAAGTGATAGAGACACTAACCCATCCACAAAACTTTCAACCCAAAATTTATCCTGTCTACTAGAAATGCAGGCACAGGGGATAGAGCAGAGACTGAGGAGGATGGCCAATCAACAACCACCTCCACTTGAGACCTATCGCATGGGCAAGCACCAATCCCAAACACTGTTAATGATGCTCTATTATGCTTACAAACAGACGCAAGTCCTCTGAGAGGCTCAGCCCAGAAGCTGAATCAGACAAATACAGACACCCGTAGCCAAACAGTGGATGGAGCGTGGGGACTCTTATGGAAGAATAGGAGAAAGAATTGCTGGCCCCGAAAGGGATAGGAACTCCACGGGAACACCAACAGAGTCAACTAACCTGAACCCTTGGGGTTCTCAGAGTCTGAACCATCAACCAAAGAACATACATGGGCTAGACCTAGACCTCCCAGCACATGTATATAGCAGATGTGCAGATTGGTCTTCATGTGGGCTCCAAACAATTGGAGCAAAGGCTATCCCAAAAGCTATTGCCTGTCCGTGAGATACATACTTCTAGCTGGGCTGCCTTGTCTGGCTTCAAGTGGGAGAGGAGGCACCTAGCCTCACAGAGATTAAAGTGCAGGGGAGGGATACCCAGGGGGATAACCAGGGGGTCTTGCCCACTCAGAGAAGAAGGGGTGGTGGGATGGGGAAAGAATTGTGAAAGGGGGTGACCAGGAAGGGGACAGTGAGCAGAATGTAAAGTGAATAAGTAAAAAAATTAAATTTAATTTAAAAAAACACTATTTTTTTAATAGAATTACAATCCCTCCAACACCAGTATTGAAAATTGGTGAAGATAAAGGGAAATAAACAGAAGGCAGGATTTCACAGTTCACTGGAAATAGTAAAATGTTGAAATCAGTATATGTTAGCAACTCAAATATATGTATTAAAATAGCAAAGGAAGCTACATCAAATACATCAAATCATGTTAATAAAATTCACAAGGTTATCATACACAATTTGCTAACACGTGAAAAGAGAAAGAGAAAAAAACAAAAAAGAAACATAACAATTAATTTAGGCCTTGGATGGAACAGGAGAAGGCAGTACTCTTGCAATGAAGCAGGGTTACAGCTGCTGAGATTCACATTTGGGTCGCCTGTGAGGTGGCGGAATCCCCATGCTGCCCACCTAGAGGAACAGGAACGCTAGTAGACTCTACAGCCTTGGAAAAGAGAGGAAGCAATGCTTTTATTTATTGGTTCGCTGGCCTACTTGGGTTGTTTGTTTCCTCGGTGTTGAGAGTTGCGTCCATGGTCTCTCGGATGCCAGACAAGGGTTCTTCTACTGGGCAACAGCTTCAGGCCAAGGAGATTAGGAATTGTCTTGCACTGGTAATTTTCCCATTGATCCCCACTGAGTCCCCAGATTGCTCAATGTAAAATCACTGTTACAGAAAGTGCTGTCAACCGAGGCTTCCTGGGATCCTATGAAGTCTCACTGAGGATAAATTCACAAAAGTAAAACTGTAACACTGGATGGAAGAACTACGACATGAGAAAAAAATTACAATAAGCCACGGAATCGATTGTCTGCTGTTCTGTTTTATGTATTTTGATTTTCATCCATGGTTCTTGGCTCATAGATTCCATACCCCTTGATATTTCTTGAATCACTAGAACAATAAGAATAATAGATGATAGAACAGTATTTGGTCTTTTGATCTTGCTTCTTGGATCAGCTTTGGAATACTTCAGAATGATCTTTTTTGTTGGTTTGTTTTTCAAGACAAGGGTTCTTTGTGTAGCTCTGGCTGTCTTCGAACATACTCTGTAGACCAGCCTCGCATCGGACTCAGATATCTGCCTGCTGTCTCCCTAGTGCTGGGGTTAAAGATGTATGCCACTCCCTCTTGGCTCAGAGAGATCATTTTTAATACATTTATAATAATAATTAGTAGTAATATTGTATTGTTTGCATGCACAGTTTTGCACCCGACAGTGCATGTATGCAGGAACTGGTTCTCCCCTTCCTACATGTGGGTCACCAGGGGATCAAACTAAAGTCACCAATTTTGGCACCAACACCTTTACCCACAGAACCATCTCACAGGCCCAGAGTGATTCTTTTTTTTTTTAAGTTAGCATATAAAGTAATGGATTTAATTATGACATAAGTATCAATATATTTTGTTCCTATTTGTTCCCTTACCCCACTGACCCTTGTGATGCCAGCGAGTGGCACTATTAGAAGGTGTGACCTATTGGAGTAGGTGTGGCTTTGTTGGAGTAGGTGTGTCATTGTGGCTGTGGGCTTTAAGATCCTCATCTCAGCTGCCTAGAAGTCAGTATTCTGCTTGCAGCCTTCAGATAAAGATGTAGAACTCTCAGCTCCTCCTGCACTACACCTGCCTGGATGCTGCCATGCTTCCCACTTGATGATAATGGACTGAACCTCTGAACCTGAAAGCCAGCCCCAATTAAATGTTGCCCTTTATAAGACTTGCCTTGATCATGGTGTCTCTTCACAGAAGTAAAACCCTAACTAAGACAACACTCATACTCTTTTCTCCTCATTGGTCCCCTCCCCAGCACGCTACCTAAGCACTCTTCATCAAAATCTTGGAGCTCTCTCCCTAGCTCGCTGCCTCCTTCCTCCCCTTCTTCCCTCTCTTACAAGCTCCTGTGTCCCCTTCATTTATTCCTTTCATTTCTCAAAAGTGCACCATTGAAGCTAGAATTTCTTTTCCCCACAGTGGGTCATAGAAACTAAAAGTGCACTCTAACCACCCACTCCCTGTCTTCCTGTTGTAAGCTCTCCGGTCTATCTTGCCACACAGCAGATTCTAAGACTCTTATTCTAGAAAAGGGTCCTGTTCTGTTCCATGGAGGAGGGGATGTTGAACAGATGGGTCCTTTGGGGTTTCCCATTCAGTCTGTTGGCATTAGAGCACACCCTTCTGTCCAATCCCACTTCAGCATAGGTGTCCTTGCTTAAATCCTGGTGCAAAGATGTCTCCGTAAAAATCCAAAGAACAAGTTAGACGCAGAAAGCCAAGCACATAGGGGGTGGAAGAAACAGAGCTCACTTACAAGCCAGGAGGATGTTATGCTCCAGCTGCAAAGAGCTGGGCTCTGACCCAGGACCCTCCCAGACTTCACTTTCACCCGGATGCTTGTTAGCATTTTTTTAAGTGTCCTTTATGATAAATCCAGCCATAAAAGCACAGTGTTTTTATGAGTTCTGTGAGCTGAACAGGGGGTGTGTGGTAGGTATGGGGTTGGGGTATGCAAGCCCCATTGTGTAGACATGGATTAGAAGTTAAGAAGGCCTGGACTTGGAACTGATGTCTGACATGGGATCGGTCTGAGGAACTGAGGCCTCAACCTCTGGGAACTGACACCATCTCCAGGTGCAAAGCAGCAGGTCGGAAATGAGCTGGAGGCCAGCCAGCTGCTATCCTTGGCAGACCTGCTGCCTGCTTGCTGGTGAAGAGCTATCTCCATGCATTCTGGCATCACAGAAGAGCACCGTGTTTTCATTTATGTTAGGAGATACTGAGAATGAGCTGGCTCTCCTGCTGTAACATCAGAGACTTGAAATAAATTAATTAAGCTACAGTAGATAAAATGTATATATTTTAAATCATCAAGGGAGCAGAAGGAAAATAATGTGAGGGAAAAGCCGGGGGGCGGGGGGAAGGCGAAGCAGATACAAAAATTCACCTAAACAGAATTTTGACAAATGGAAACCATATCGCAAGCACACAGTAAGTAGGGTGACATGACTCACGCATGTGAAGCTCTACAACCAAGGGGAAGGTGTGAAGAGTCGCAGCACACTTCAGGCTGCCAAGGGAAGGCCTGTAAAGATGCAGAGGAAGAGGAATTGGATGCCACAAATCAGAAGACAGTGGTAAGTGTGCCATGTGTAGTTTGGTATTTTGAGAGTCTCACTATACAGCTCAGTTGGCCTCACACTTGCTATATATACCCCAAGTTGGCCTTGAACTTGAAATTCTGTCTCAGTCTTCCAAGTTCTGGGACTCGAGACATAAGTCCTGATGTCTGGCTTAGGAGATGCATATATATATATATATATATATATATATATATATATATATACCATTATTTATTGTGAGTGTGTGTTTGTGTGCACATCTATGTGTACCACAGTACATATGTGGAGGTCAGAGGACAATTTATGGGAGTTGGTTCTCTCCTCACACAATGTGGGTTCCAGAGATCAATCTCAGGTCGTCAGATTTGGTGGCATTAAACTTGTTGATAAGCACCTTTAACCACTGAGCCATCTCTCTGGTCCCACGAGATAAATTTTTATTTGGCATTCATAACACATTCTTTAATTTTTTTGTTTATTTTCAGACAATTGTTGCTCATGCGCAGTTGTAAAAATAACATAAAGAATTTTCATGTGTCCTTGACATAGTGGTACCTGACCATAACATCTTACATCGTACAGTCAAAACATCAAACACATCCATCATCACAATAGAGTTACATCTTCACCTACGGCCAGATTAAATTCATTCTGTCTCTAACAAAACAATGGAAATTTTCACTCACTGTGCCCTTCTGGAAATCCATCCGCACTGCCATATACCATTAGTTTCTCCTTTCTCTTTTTTCCTGAATAATATATCATAATATGTATGACCCATAGTACAATTGCTGGACTGAGATACAACTGCATGTTTAGAGCATGTATGCAAGTATGTGTGTACCTGTGTGTAGGTGTGTGAGGGGGAGGTTTATACATGTGTGTATACATGTGTGGGTGCCTGTGCCCGTGTGCTCACATGTAGAGGCAGCGACAGACATTGCCTGTCTTCCTCAATTTCTCTGTACCTTCTTTTTGAGACATCCTCTTACTGAACCTGGCCAGCACGCTCCTGTAACCCTCCTGTCTCTCTGCCTCACACCACTGGGTTTACAGGCAAGTGCCACCACCCCTGACTTTTTATGTAGGTGAGGGAGATATGAACTCAGGTCAGCACTTTGCACAGCAAGCACTGTATCCATTGAGCCGTTTCCCCAGCCCCACACTCAGTAGTTTTTTTTTTTTAAACTGCCCAAGAGTTTCCCAAAATGCTGCACCATTTTACAATCCCACTTGCCTTGTGTACGTGATCTAGTTTCTCTGCAGCAATGGCATTTGAGATTCTTACTACTCTATTATTAGCTACCTCGATGGTTCTGTCATAGCATCTCATTATGGTCCTCGTTGGAATACTTGCCCGTGGATCTACCTATGGATCCTCTTCACTGAAATGTCTGTTCATATCCTTCCAATGTTTTCAAATTGAACATATTTTGTGCTGCATTTCCGGGCTTCTTTGTGTGGTGGATTCTAAGTTCTGACCACATTGGATGTACAGCTGTAGTCATTTTTCTCCCAGATAGAGCTTCTTTCTTCATCTTCCCAACAGCCTCTCACAGAAGTCTTTAATTTTAATGAAGCCCAATTTATCAGTGTTTCCTTTTATGGATTGCGCTGTTACACATTGTCTAAGAATCCTGCCTAAACCTAGATTGTAAAGGTCTCTTCTATTTTGTTCTAAAAGTTTCATAGTTTTTATATTTCTCACATGAAGTTCATGATTGATTTGGGGTTAATTTGTATGTGTAATATAAGACAAAGAGAGAGTTTTGTTGTCATTGTTCTTGTTGCTGTTATACTATGTCCAGGTGCTATGGCGTGGTTCTTGGAAAGGCTTTCTTCCCCACTGAGTTACTTTTGAATCTTTGCCAAAAAGCAGTGGGGTCTGTTTCTGCAGGTCTGGCTCTAGGTTTTCCATTCAGCCCCATTGACCTCTGACAACACAACTAAGACACAGTCTTAACATCGCTGCTATATGCTGAATTTCAGTATCAGATAGACTGATTCTTTCTACTTTATTCTTCTCTTCAAAATTATCTTAGCTAGTTAAATTCTCTTGCTTTACCATGTGCATTTTGGCAATATCCTTACCTATGCCCATAAAAGACATTGCAGGGCTGGTAAGGTGGTACAGAGGTTAAAGTGTTTGCCACACAAGTATACAGACAGAGGTTTGGATCCCTACAATCCATGTAAATGTCAAATGAGCATGATAGCCCAGAAACCAGAGTCAGGGGATCACCTGAGCAAATTGGCTAGCGACATCAGGCACACAGCAGGTTCTAGGTTCCCTGACTCACTGTGTACAGTGGAAGAACCATCAAGAATAATCATGACTTCAACCTCTGGCCTTGACATATACATGGACCCATATACACATACACTCTTCACACATATGCCTACTACACACACACACACATACAGAAAGAAAAAAATCATTGCAGAAATACTGATAGGAGTTTCATTAAACCTGTATGTCATTATATCAGTTGGAGATGAAGTGAAGCTTTAATGTGCTGGGTTTCTGATTCAGAGGTATGCTTGTCTCTATTTATGGGATCTTTGTGGTCTTCCTCACCACTCATTTTATTATATTATATTTTATTATCTTCATACCCAAGTATTTTACTTTTGAGTGATTGTATTTTGCATTTCAGCTTCAGTGTTCATGTGTCCACTTCTGGAAGCCTTTAATGCTTATTTGATTTCTTGTGACCCTGCTTAATTCATTTACTAGGACATCGAGTATATTTGGCTTGGCTTGGCTTGGTAGAGTCCTTAAGAGTTTCCAAATAGTCAGTCATGCTACCTACCAAGGACAATGTTTCTTCCTTTATGCTATTTCTTTTGATTTTCTTTTTCTGTCTTAAGACACTATTGGGTGATCCCAACACAACACTATATTGGATACAGAAAAGGACAGTGGCCATCCTTGTTTCATCCTGTCTTGAGAATAATATTTTCTTCTTCCTCCAGTCTTTCTTTTTGCCTAATGTCCTCCTGTTGTCTTAGTCAGGGTTTCTATTCCTGCACAAAACATCATGACCAAGAAGTTGAGGAGGAAAGGGTTTGTTCAGCTTAAACTTCGGCATTGCTGTTCATCACCAAACGAAGTCAGGACTGGAATTCAAGCAGGTCAGGAAACATGAGCTGATGCAGAGGCCATGGAGGGATGTTACTTACTGGCTTGCTTCCCCTAGTTTGCTTAGCTTGCTTTCTTATAGAACCCAAAACTACCAGCCCAGGGATGGCACCACCCAAAATCGGCCCTCCCACCCTTCATTACTAATTGAGAAAATGCCTTAAGCTGGATCTCATGAAGGCATTTCCTCAAGGGAGGTCCCTTTCTCTGTGATAACTCCAGCTTGTGTCAAGTTGACACACAAAACCAGCCAGTATGCCTATCTCGTTGGCTTTCTGGAACTATTTTTTTCCAAACCATTTTGATTGTGCATACTGCTTCTGATTTTATTTTTGCACAGTCTTCTACTTACTAGTATTATTTTGTAGTAACATTATTCGTACTTATCTTGCCAATGGGGATACCATTGGGCAGTCCTTCCTTTCTGCTACCCCTCCAGCACCAGCCCAGAAAAAAGGTAAGGGCATCCTCACTACTGCAAGTAGAAGAGAAAGCCCAAGCTCACATGTTCCTCAAGTGGTTGCCACTGCTGGCAGAGTTGTGTGTGGGAGGAAAAGGAGGCACAGTTGTTTCTCCTAAGTTCACAAAAGGTGAGTTCCAGTTCTCTTGATTTTGTCTGAAGAGGCCCAAGCGGAGCTGCTGCTGCCTCCATGGATGAAAGCCTGACCTTCTCTAGCATGGGTGGTGGAGGAACTACACAGTCTTTGATACCATTTGACTTGAGCCAAGTTATTCTGTCTGAAAGCTGCTTGTGCTGAGAGGTGGCCTCCCTTCCCAGTATTTGGTCAGAGAGCTTTCGTTGAGACTCAGCTTTTCAATGCCTCTTGGGGTTTCTGGTGTGGTCTTAGGTTCCACGCTAGAATATCTGACATAAGAAGAAAACTAGAGAGCTCACCACTGAGTCTTATCTTGGGTCCTGTGTCACCTAGGTTTCTATTGACTTGACAAAATGTCTGAGATGAAGCAGCTCGAAAGGAAGGAAGTTTTATTTTGGTTCATGATTTCACAGTCACTTGGCTGTCTTGTTTTGAGCCTGTGGGGAGGCTCATCATGGGGGAAAGCCTGGGTTAAAGCAAAACTGTTCATCATTTGTAGCTAGGAAAAAAGCAGAGAGAGAAGGAATGGACCAAAGTTCCTTACACCCTGCTTTAAGAGCATGCCCCCCACCATGTCCTGACTTCCTTGCCTTGCACTAGACCCCACCTCCTAAAGTTTCCATCACTCCCAATAGTGCTACAGACCAAAGACTAAGGTGTAGGCATATGAGCCAGTGGGGGCATTTATGTTCCAGACCATAACAGGTCCCAAAATCTTGCTCTCTTGTTTCCACTGTTCAGAATCATCGTCTATTACATGTATGTATATAAACATGAATATGTATACATATATGCATATATGCATGAATATGTGCAATATATATATTCTGGAAAGTACCTCCACATATATGCATAGACATGCATTTAAATAATATAAAGACTATAAGAATGTATCTATTCTATCTTCCCAAAGGCACAAGTACTCACTGTGTTTCTTTAAATTCTGAATTGTTGCCAATACTTTTAAATTAGAAAATTTCAAATTAGAATTCATTGATTTTTGCTTCTCTTCAAAATACCTGGCAATCTTGGGCCTATAATGGAAAGAAATAGAGTGGACTGTGCTACCCACTCTGCTTACCTACTAGCTACAAGGGCTGTGTGTATTAGTTGCTTTTCTCATCACTGATCAAACTCCCAACCAGAAGCACATTAAAGGAGGAAGGGGTTATTTGGCGTTAGAGAAGGGATCCATCACGGAAGGGAAGACAATGTAGTGGAAACAAGAGGCAGAGAATGGACAGGAAGTGAGTCTAATCTGTAAAACCTCAAGGCCCACCCCTAGTGACCTACTTCCTCCAGAGAGGCTCCACCTCTTAAAGGGTCCACCTTTTTCAAACAGCACCGCCACCTAGGGACCAAGGGTTCAGACACAGGAACCTATGGAGGACAAATCACAGTCAACCCACGGCATGCTTCTGTGTGTGAAGCCCCCACCACTTACTAGTATCATCTGCCCCCATTGACCTCATCCGCTAAAAAGTGTGTGACTATGAAGGAGTTAGTGGGATTTTTAACTGGGGCTCTAGGTGGAAGCAAGCGTGCTGTGGGGAGCACGGCCAGAGCAGAGACTGGGGTGGGAGGAGCTATGGTCCTGAACAATCAGGGTTTGAATAGGAAGTAGCAGAGTGGGAGAAGAAAAAGCAAGTTCAGCAAAAAGAACAGACTGTTTTAATCCCCGCCCCCTCCCCGTGCCTGTAACTCTCTGTATTTTTTTGGCTAAAAAATAAACTTCTGCCATGCAGACCCCACCGACTACACCTTAAGCCATTCTCTCTTTTGACCTCTGTACTTCAGCTACGTTGGTTTTCTTGGTTCACTAAATATCCCGAACAACATATTCCCTCAGGACCTTCACAATATCTCTCTGCCTTCTCTTCTGCACTATGTGCTAGGCCAACTCCACAAAGCCTGTGGATTCCAGGAAAATGTCTCTGAAGCCTTGGCCAGACACCGCCCCACCATTAGAGTCTGCAGTACCTGGTCCCAGTTCGTGGCACTCAGCACAGGATACATTCGCTATATACTCAACTGGGCAGTTGTCTCTGTATCTCTCTTCTGGGCCTGGCTATGAGCTTCGTGGGCACCAAGACCACATGTGCTTTGGCCACTCCTGTATTCCCTGGGCTAATGGAAAGCCTGACACAGAATGAACACCAAAGCAGACACTGATTGCCAGAGGTTAGGTAGTTCTTCTGAAGGTTATTTCAGCAGCATCAAAACGGAAGCAGCAATAACAGTTGCCCTAACGTTATAGATTAGGATAGCTTGTTTTAAACTTGAGACCAAAAATTCATAAGCATTTCTATCATGTAAAGAAAAATGGTAGTTAAATAACTCTCTACCATGAGGCTCCCCAGTGACCCCATTAAAAACAGACTTATCTTAGACCTTGGGAGTCAGTCATAGGCTGAGGCCTCCGAGATACCGGGAATGAGGCTCAAGGAACTGCTATGAGCTTTGCCCTCGAATCACCCAGTTAATTACTGAATGCCTTGTTTGTCGCTACTTTGAAGTTTAATTTGTTTTCATCTAAAGCCTGATGAATTTCATTCCAGCTGGAGGAACATTTTCTGTCTTAGCTAATCACCTCTAAATCAATCAAAAGGCAACAAACTTCCCAGGCCTTACTTTCCCCGTCTATTAAACGAGAATAATAATTATCATTCTATGTAACACACAGGTTTATAAAGATCGTGTGAGGCAACTCTTGGTAACTCAGCCAGCAAATTCTGCAAGGCAAGGAGGGAGCTCTTTCAGAAAAGTAGTCTTCTGGCTTCTTCTCCCAAATTTCTGTGCCTACAAATGAGAACTAGCCCAAGCCAATAGGGGGCTTTACCTTTAAGAAGCATTCTGATATTCTGAGCTTTGACCGCCAGTAAAGCCAAAAAGATAAAAGATGGAATTGCCAGAACTTTCAGCCTCTTCAGACGCGACCTGGGGGTGGCCCTGGGGCAATAGCCGATCTTGCTCACAATTGAGCCCCCAAGCACCAGGTGTTCCTGCTCTACCTAAAGTGCAGCTAGGAACATCAAAGATGGGGGTGGGGGGGACGGGGCGTGACCTCAAGAGGTGCAGATCAGCTGATGTGCAGCTTTTTACTCAGTGTCCACCCCGACCCTGGCCAAGGGGAAGCTGCCGTGGAGCAGATTCACCTCAGTGCAGCAGAGGGCAGTGGTGAGCTCATCTCGGCCCATACCTAGGGCAGGTTCTTCTGGGTGTGTTCAGAGCTCAGGAGCCACGATCTGAGCTGAATCCTCCTGCCCGTCCTCCTTCTCCCCAACCCTGGTGAGCCCTTCACCCCAATTTAAATATTTACGCACACAGGCATAGAGACGCGCGGGGGCACATGGCGCCATATATTATTGTTAATAGAATCGCCGTAGGCTCTCTCATACAGACGCAACATGTAGCAAGGGCTGTCCAACTTAATCCCTATGAATTACTTATACCATTTAGCATCTAAATTGACCACTTCCTGTTTCTTCAAAATAAGACTGTTGCCTAAAGTTAGGGACATGAGTCCATTTTACCAGGTCCTTGGAGACTCCGTATGATTCTGTGAGGACGGAAGTATCCTGTTCTAGGCCCAGCATTGATGACGCTTATCTCTCTATGCTCCCGCTGCCTCTAACTCCTCCCTCCCCCCCCAAAAAAAAAAGAAAAGAAAACAAGGACTCCGGTCTCAACACTCTGTTCATATGTTAGGCTCTGTGGCTGTGGGTTTCTTAGCCTCGTTCGTCATTCAGCGACAGGCAGGGAGGTGTCCTGTTCCACTTCTAATCCAGTGAGACAAAAGTGCTGCAGAACAGGGGTTTGGCTGAGCTGGGAGAGAGCTACTGTCCTCCCTTCAGCCGATGCTTAAATGAGTCACAGCAGGGCACAGTTTTAAGGTATATGGGTTTATTTGACTAAATTAGAATGAGGAAACAGGTCAAAAATGAAGTCGGATGATGACTTTAAAGGAAACTGGATTCCTTCGGTCTTTTTTACCTCTGGTAGGTAGGATCCCAAAGGAGCCAGAGTGTCCAGAGGGATCCGCAGCTGGGATATTAAACCTGCAGTTTGGCTGCAGGAAATAGGTTTAAGAGGGATGGGCTAGGGAAGCAGCCAAATTATGAGGCTGATGACATTTCTGCTCTGCGTTTCTCCACCCCATCCAGGGCACCTTGACAACCCATTTTCAGGGCAGCTATCCAATGGCTTTGTGGCAGACGGTCCCTCCTGACCACTCCCAGGCTCTTCACCCCCGCCCCCACAAAACTGCCCTGGTTTACTCCAGATCTCCACTTGATTGCAATGTAAGGAAATGCCTTTGGGTCCCTAAAAGGCACTTTGTTTCAACAAATTAGATGTTACTATCTATAAGGGCCAGTCTTATGCTAGGAAACACTAGGTCATGGCCCTGCCCTTCAAGAGAGGAGTGTGCGCCTTCCTGTGTTTGTTTCCTGACTGTTCTTCACCTGAGGCTGTGAGTCTGACCACTTTGGGTAGACTTGAGATTCAAGTTGGATGTAGGCCTGCCCTTCAAAAGTCCCACACTGGTCCTGAGGAAACAACCACTCTGCCAAAACCATGGCTGCCCCACCTCCTCCACACACTGACTTGAGCATCTGCACCCACAAGCTCAGCACGTCTTGTCCACATCGTATCTTAGGGCTCAAATGCCCTACTTATTGATAATGCATTTGGAAGTCTGTTTTCTTCCCTCTCCAAGAGAATTGTGTGAAATCTCCTCAATGGAAACCTTTCCAAGAGAATTAGCCAATTTGTTGACTTATTAAAATTAACAACATGGTAAGGGAAGATACTTAGACTCTGCAGGAGATAATCAGAAAATTAATCCTTCACAGATTTTTTTTTAATGTTCAAAGTACAGTGTCCTAGTGCGACAGAACAGTGATATGTTCCTATATTGTACAACAAAGTTCTCTCTGCCACTCCAGGGACCCACACAATCAGACTCCATGTTCCACTGTTGCTAGAGGTTTTAGATTTTTACCTCCTTGTTTATTTGTTTATTGTTAGGCAAGGCCTTGCTACTTGGCCCAGGCTGGCCTTGAAGTCACCATCCTGCTGCCTCAGCTCTCAACTCAGGAGTCTACAGGTATGCACAGCAATGCTTGCCTTGAGATGATTCCACCAAACAGAGCCATTGGCCTGGTGATTACCATGGCGGCCATTCTAAGTAAGCTTGACTGTGGCTAGGGGACTGGGCAGCCATTCCCAGTGGCTCTGATTCATACATGTTATCTGGGAAAAACAGGGTGCCAGGCCTGTCACAAGAGCATTGCATAGCAACATGAACAGAGGTCCTTAGAATAGGTTCTGGTCCCAGCTCTGAGGTGAGAGCCAAAGACATTCCCTTCTCTGGGGCTCAACTGCTTCACCTGTGAAAGTTTGACCTTGGCTTGGAAGCTGACTACTGTCTAACTAGAATTTAATGAAGAAAGATTAAGACCCTGAAGTAAATTCCTCTTAAGCCAATACTCTCACCATAAGAACTACCCTTGGCTTTATTTCAGGCCTGTTCTATATGTAACATGTAAAAACTTCATTTAAAGATCAACTTTTATTTCATGTGTATGAACATTTCGGTTACATATATGTATATGTACCACATATGTGCCTGGTATCCTCAAAGTCCAGAAGAGAGTGTCAGATCCCCTAGAACCTGAGTCCCAGGTGGCTGTGAGGCCATGTGGGTGCTGGAAACTGAGCCTAGATCCTTCTGAGCAGAACAAGTGCTCTTACTTTTGAGCCATCCTCCCATCCCTATCATTTAAACCAAATTACAGAATGGTGTAGACAAACGGTGCTTGGGTTGTATTTTGTTTTCAATGCCTTAGCATAGCAAAATAAAAAGAGGGCAATAAATAGATAAATAAATAAATAAATAAATAACAGCAACTTTGTCAGTCCTAAAATATCTTTTGCAATAATCTGCTCCAAAACAACTAAATGTTGAGGACCCTCTGGGTTGAATGGCCTCTGGGCCCCTAATGGCAAGGATGCTCAGTGTCTGGTTGTCATAGCTGCAGTGTCCAATTCATCACTACCTTTACTAAGGAAAGGGGTAGCTGACTGTTAGGTTTTTCAGGATTTTTTTTTCTAGTTCTTCACTATGGCTATACCTAGATTCACTTGGCAGCCTGTGATGCTGAGTCTGCTCAATATACACTACATGCTTGTAGGAAAACTTAAAAATAAAGAGAACTTTAAATCCGAGTGGTGGTGGCTCACACTTTTAATCCCTGCACTCAAGAAGCAGAGGCAGGTGAATTTCTGAGTTCAAGGCCCACTTGGCCTACAAAGTGAGCACTGGGACAGTCTGAGGTACACAGAGAAACTCTGTATCAAAAAGAAGGAAGAGAAGCAAGAGGAACAGGAGGAAGAAGATGAAGAGGAGAAAGAGGAAGAGGAGGGAAAAAGCATAGAAGAGAAGAGAGGAAAGGAGAGGAGAGGAAAGGAGAGGAGAGAAGGGGAGAAGAGGGGAGGGGAGAGGAAAGGAGAGGAGAGAAGAAAAGAGAAGTCTCTAGACTCTTCTACCCAAGTGCGTGGAATCAGTTTCTGGAAGCACAGCTGAGATGCAGTCACCAGTGAGCCCTGACTGAGGGCATTACAGGCCTGACTCTCTGGTAGAGTTACTTTTGGAGAACTTGAATAAAAATTTAGATTCCTTAGCTGTACTCCAGACATTCTAAGTCACAAATCTTAGAGCCAAAGAGTCTATATTTTCAAGTTTCCCAAATACAGCTACTGCTCTCATGGTTCAGGCTGGTATTTAGAAATTTGACAAATTTTATTTTATTTTATTTATAATAGTAGTAGGTTGTGTGTGTGTGTGTGTGTGTGTGTGTGTGTGTGTGTGTGTGTTTGTGTGTGTGTTTATATAGGTACATATGTGCCACAGGCTATAGGCTATCACGGATAGAGGGAAGCTACCTTCTAACAACAGCACTTAAGTGAAATATGCAGAGATGCCAGTGTCCTCGATCCATATCTCTGTCAACCTGAACCTCCCTTTGAGATGCTGAAAACTCTGTTATCTTCCTAAGCAAAGCCCAGTGGACTCAAGATCTTCAAATTTTATATGAAGCATCCAAAGGCTTTGGCATGAAAGAGCAGCTGAGACAAGATCTCCTCGAACACAAACTGGCGATCACCGAAATCAGTCAACTGTATCCAGAACAGAGTTTGTGCTTGTGTTTTCGAATCCTCATGGAATCCTCACGAGTTATCCTCAGTTAAGGTTGAAGGAATACCCGGGAGGAGATTATTATGCTCCAAAGCCCTCTGGCTAAAGCATCAACCTTTATAGGGCTGCCCTTCTTACGCCAGCTTCTCAGCCCTAAGACTTGACTGCGTAGAATAGGGTCTAATACACTGAAGGATACTGTGCTACCTCCTGAGGGGGTAGTCCTATAACCTAGGCATTCGTCCATCCACTCAGTCAACATTCATGAAGCCCTAGTACAAAAAAGACACTTTTCTAAATCACTCCAAATGCACTAATTCATTTACTTCTTACAGTGTACACACATTTGAGATGGCTGCCATCATTAGCTATGCGTCATAAAGAAAGTGAGAGAAAGATATTCAAGTCTCTCCACAAGCAGCACGTGTTGGAATCAGTATTCAAAAAGACACAGACTGATTTCAGGATCATGTGTCAGGCACTTAGCTAGACATTTGGAAATAGAACAGTGAACAAAACCCCACAATCCCAGGGTAGTGACGTCTGAGAGCAGAGAGGTATAGAGAGAGGTTTTGGAGGCAAGTCTTCCACTGATCTGGTAGCCTTAAGAAGGTCTTTTCCATCTCTAGCCCCAGTGCACTCTGTAAAATGTAAAAGAGTCTCTGAGATATTCCTAGCTCAAAGAGGATCAAAAAATGCAAAGTATTAGGCAAGGCCATAAAACTCAGTGGGTTAAAGGTTTCTGCCTATGTATGGAAGGAGTGGTTTTAAAAATGGGAAACAAATCCCTAAATCAAGGTGGAAGTAGTATCCTATAATGTGGAAAGAGACACAAGACACCCTTCTCTATCTGAAAAGCTCCTGCACGACCTACAAGAGGGTACGAGAACTGCTTTCCTCTGTGTTCCCTTGTCAGCTTCTCTTTAAGTGATATATCAGCTGCATTACAGAAAGAATTAGAGACACAGGGACTCTGAGTCACAGACTTTGCTGTTCATTTGAGTGTGCATGTTCCCAACAGCCAACAGCATCAAATATCCATTCCCATCTGAGAGCAACCGTGCCAAAGCATCAGAAAAGTGCATTTGCTAAATACATGAACATCTGGACAGAGCCCTTCCAGAGGAATCAGAGCCAGAGCTCAAAGTGACAGTGTAACTAGCTTAGGCAGAGGAGAGGACAAAAAACGGTCAGAAAACATGATCCCAGCCAAGCTTGCTGTTCTGTGGGGTGGGCTGGTACAAGGACAGGCTTGGCGACGAGTTCCCTGGTCACAGCAATTGTCTAGGCTAACAAACCCAGTGTATCAGCCCCTCCACAGTGTGTTTGCCCTAAGGTCAAAAATGAACTTCCTGTTCTAGCCTCATCCCAATCAAAACATCTGACTCTGGGACATTTCTTGAGCCTGGCAAAACATAACCAACACCCTTTGTGCTTTGTTGCACTTCCGTAGATTAACTTGGCTCAGTTCCCATGGCAGCAGTCAATCTGGGACCGGATGCTTTGGCTGAACATATACAGTTCCTGGGGCCTTGCCACCCTGAACCTTTTTTTCGAGGTACACTCCCCCGAACCACATACCTATCATGAATTTCTTTTAAATGAATATACTGAAAACAGTCTGAAAGTTTCTCAAAAGTGTAAGCTCGTGTGTTACATTCAGTCTAGCCATTATACTCCCATGTGTGTACATGTAAGAAATCTGAGGGCCAGCAAAATGGCTCACTGGGTCACCAAGCTTGACAAGCTGACTGTGAGCCTCAGAATCCACATGATAAAAGAAAAAAACTGACTCTTAAAAATCGTCTTCTGACCTCTGCATGTACACCATGGCATGCGTGCATGCATGTGTTTACACACACACGCAAACACATACACACACACAGAGAGAGAGAGAGAGAGAGAGAGAGAGAGAGAGAGAGAGAGAGAGAAATAAAAATTTTAAAAACAGAAAACTGAAAGCCTATGCCCACACAAAACTTGATACAAATGTTCTTAGTGGCCCCAGTCTGTTATCATTGCCACAAAGGGGAAACACCCCCAATATTAGCGGCAAGGGAAAAGCAAAATGTGGTCAATTCACACAAGGAAATATTATTCAGACAATTACAAAGAATGAAGTAATGATATATGTTACAATACCGCAAACCTAGAAAACATTAGAAACAGCCTTGAAGACCATGTATAGCATTCCACTTGCATAAAATGTCCAGAGAGGACAAATATCTAGAAATAAAGTATATGTGAATGCTCATTGGTACAGGACTTAGGTTTGGTTGGTTTGGTTGGTGGTGGTGGTGGCAGTGGTGGTGGCGGAGGTGGCGGTGGTGGCTTGTTTTTGGAAACAGAAGTGCGACATAGCTCAAGCTAATCTGGAACTTGCCATTCAGGTTGCTTCTGACTCTTGATCTTTCAGCCTTGGCCTCCTGCACACTGAAATTACAAAAACGTGCTGCTGTACATAGTGAGTGTTTCTTTTGAAAGAAACACAAATGTTCCAAAAGTAGTTTTTGACAGTCTGTCCACAACCATTTGAATGAACTAAAAAGCACTGAATCATACACTACACATGGGTGAACTGTGTGGGACATGAACCATGTCTCAGTAACGCTGCCTTAAATGCACACATCACACGCAACCTACCCTAGAGTATATTCATACAGGCCATTTCAATGGACGATGTTCTTACACATCTTTAGAGAAACAGAAGCAAGGCTTGGGTTACCTGTCTTCCTTTTCTCACAAGAGAGATGTTCTCTTCAAAGTGGGAAATAATTGCCTAATGCCTTTCCCTTCAAGCTTCCGTCTCAAGCAAATGGAAATCAGATATCTTTACAGCTACAGAGAGTCAAGTCAAAGAAAGGACATGACTTTAACAAAAACAAAACAACAACAATGAAACCAGAAATGGTACCAACCAGATATGCTAAGGTACTTTTAATTTTTTTTTACTTACCATGATAAAATATAGAAACTAAGTTGAGCTACAGAAATTTTACCCTAAAGAATAGTTGGAAAGGGGGAGAAAAATCTATCATTTATTGTTATATATCTACCTGCTGAGAGGTAGAATGAGGGTCCTTTGACCTCAAGGATTTTCTTCCCTAGCCACACTTCCCAGAAGCAGGGACAAAATGTTCAACTTGTCTCCAGGGCTACTGAGATGAACAATATCATTACACTGAAGGGTTGGACACTGCCTTCACTGTGACTTCCATATCCTTGGTGGAATGGCTCTCAAGAAACAGAGGCTATTTGGTGCCATTAATGCTACAGAACCTTGGCTCATGACCTTGGCTGGGTTACCCTGAGATGATTGCTGGGCTTCAGTGAAGATCAACTTCTTAGTAAGAAAACACAGTAAGCCTCTGTCTCTGTGGGTTCCTTAACCGAAGATTCAACTAAACAATCAGAAACACCAGAAAATACTTGGGTCCCCACTGAGCATGTTCAGACTTTTATTCTTGTCCTTATTGCCCAAATAATACCATGTAACAACTACAGTGTGCTATGTATCATAGATAACCAAAAGATGATTTGAACTGTAGGCAGGATAATTAGGATGACGCTCCTTAAACAACAGATATCCTTCAGCAAAGATTCCTCAACGACAACTAGAAATAGGTCTGGGGAAATGACTCACTCAGTAAATCTCTTGTCTTTCAACCTGACTTCTAGAACACACATAAAAAGCCAGAGTGATGGTATGTGCTTGTAACCCCAACAATGATGGAATGGGAGGCAGAGACAGGAAGAACCCTGGCACTCACTGGTTAGCCGGCAGAGCGTACTTGTCAGAATCCCAGGCCAGTGAGATTCCCTGTCTCAAACCAAAGATAGACTGTGACTGAGGAAGGATTCCAGAAGTTGTCTTCTCAGCTCTACAAATGGAATTCATACTGTGGTGTGGTGGCTTTGAATAGGAATGGTCCACAGGCTTGTATTTTTAAATGTTTGATCATTATGGAGTGATGACACTCCAGTAGGATTAAAATGTGTGTCGCTGGAGGTAGGACTTTGGTTTTCAAAAGCCTAAACCAGGCCCAGTGACTCTCTCTTCCTGCTGCCTTTTGATCTGGATGTAGGACTCTCAGCTACAATGTCTGTCTGCAAGCCAGCCAATACTCCCCTCCATGAGAATAGTGAACTAAACCTCTGAAACCATAAACAAGCCCCAATTCAATGCTTTTCTTTTTGTAAGAGTTGTTATGGTCATGGTGTCCCTTCATGGCATTAGCACATTGATTAAAACAGTGTAAGTCGCACACACACACACCCACACACACACACCTAGAAAAGATATACCATGTAACACAGAAATTCCACTACCTACTATATATCCAAAGATATTGCAACTGAAAGATAAAAAAAACACTGGCCCCCAATGTTTGTTGGAGCACCCACTGTTTATCTATTGCTATACATATACATACACACATACACACATACACACACACACACACACACACACATACATATATAGATATGTATGTTAGACCAAAGTGCCCATTGACAACCAGAGAAATAAGAAAAATGTGGTGTATATTCACAATGGAATATTATATAGACATAAAAACAATGAAACTGTGTCATTTGAAGCAACTGGGGCCAAGTCCTTAGTAAAATAAATCGGCTATGGAGACAAATACCAGATATTTTTGTTCACCTGTGAAGGCTACAGACTTGATCTCAAATAAATGGAGAGTAGGATAGTGAGGCTTTCAGGTACTGGGAAAGGCATGGGGAGGAAAGGATAGGGAGAGTGTGGCTAAAGAGTTCAGGGAAACAACATAATACGCCAACAAGTTCTAAAATTCAATGGAACCGTAGATAACATTGACAATTAACTGAATGGCTCAAAATAGCTAGTATATAGTAAAATAACTAGTATATAGGATTTTGAATGTTCCAAACACTAATAAATGACTTATGTCTAAGGAGGTAGGTATACCTGTTAACTTGGTCCTATCATTCTGTACCATACATATGTGTCAAAACAGCACATTGTGCCCCAGAAACATAATTGCTGGCTGCTATAACAAATCACAAGAAAGACTGGCGGTTTAAAGCAATATGTATTTATTCTCTTAGTGTCCTGGAGGCCAGAGGTCTGAAACATATTTGCTAGGAAGGGACTGGCAGGGGTGCAAGTCTTCTTTGGGATATGGTGGCCTCATCCAATCTCTGCTTCTCTGGCCATGTTCACTGGTCTTCTATACTCAAATCTCCCTCCATCTGTGACTTCCAAGGGCATTTGTGATTGCACCTAAGACCCACTCTGTAACCAGAATAATCTCGAGACCCTTGGTTTAGTTTAATCTCCTTGGAAAAGTCCCTATTACCATATAGTAAAAGATCAAGATCAAGTCTGTAGCCTTCACAGGTGAGCAAAAATATCTGGTATTTGTCTCCATGGCCGACTTATTTTACTAAGGACTTGGCCCCAGTTGCTTCAAATGACATAGTTCCATTGTTTTTATGTCTATATAATATTCCATTGTGAATATACACCACATTTTTCTTATTTCTCTGGTTGTCAATGGGCACTTTGGTCTAACATACATATATATATATGTGTGTGTGTGTGTGTGTGTCTTTGTGTCTGTGTGTCTGTGTGTGTATATGTATATGTATAGCAATAGATAAACAGTGGGTGCTCCAACAAACATTGGGGGCCAGTGTTTTTTATCTTTCAGTTTGCAATATCTTTGGATATATAGTAGGTAGTGGAATTTCTGGGTTACATGGTATATCTTTTCTAGGTGTGTGTGTGTGTGTGTGTGTGTGTATGTGTGTGTGTGTGTGTGTGTGTGTATGTGACTTACACTGTTTTAATCAGTGTGCTAATGCCATGAAGAGACACCATGACCATGACAACTCTTATAAAAAGAAAAGCATTGAATTGGGGCTTGTTTATGGTTTCAGAGGTTTAGTTCACTATTCTCATAGTTCCAGTAGAGTCATGGAACCAAAGACAGTACGAGGCTTTGGGAGAGAAGAAAAATAAACAGGAAGGATAAAGGGGTGAATGCCTGGTTTTCAGAAAATGCCAAGGGGTGGGTTTTGAGGAGGAATCTGGCCAACTCTGAAAGAAAATATCAGAAAAGCAAGATAAATAAAGCTGGAGAATGAGGTGGTATGCAGGGAGTTCATTAACAATCTTTGCTTTGGCACACTGTCCCTAAGACTAGAAGAGTAGCTGGAAACATGACTCTAAGACCATGCTCCCCTCTTCCTTGGTCTCTGTGTGAGAATAGAGGGACTAAATCCTGGTGTCTTATTTTGACATTGTCCTCAAGTTCTCGGAGTTCCTTTAGAAACAGGTTTTTTTTTTTAAGCTGGCTACAAGTTCTAGGAATGGGGGAGTTATCCCTGTAACTACCTTGCCTCACACTAGTTCTAATGAGGTGTCATCTCATTAACAGTTAAAGTGCTTTATTCCACCATGGCTTCAAGTTCTTAATAGACAGTAAAACAGTGGCCTTGAGTTCATGCGTTAACAACATTTTTTTCCAGTTCCCTGTAGACTATGGTAAGGTGTACTGTCAGACACAGAAGGAATTAGGAGATAATTGGGAAAAGATAGATTAGAAGATGTTCTAGGATCTCTGGTGACGGATGGAACCCAAGTTATATCCCCAAACCTTCAGCCTACACACCACTTGAGGTTTCAACTCAATTCAGCAAGCCTATATAAGGATCTACTCTGTGTCTGCCACTCTGCTGGGTATTAAAGATACAAAAGTGGATATTTATATGGTGGTTGTAAAAAAAATTAAAAAAAACTGCATCAGAATTGCATGTTCTGTATTCATCGGACCCTGGACTAGACAGAGGGAGGTATGCGGGGCTCCCTGGAGACACTGACAAGCTGGACAAAATCGGGCTTTTGTAGCATGAAGAAAGAAGGAGAGAATACAGATTTGGGTATCTAACTAGTCAGGGCAGCAACAGCTGACTCATTATTTGGGGGCTACACCAAAAATGGCACCAAAGTGTTACAGAATCAGAAAGAAAGTAGAAATTGATTATTGTGGACCTTGGAATGGGAACAACTGATACAGTAAGACTCATCTTACGTACAGAACTTTTTTCATGGTGGGAATGACAGTTGAACCAAATGCCCCTCTCATGGCAGGAAAGAACAAGCAAGCAAGAGGAAATGTCACACGCTTCTTAAACCCCAGGGCTTGGAACTGGCACATCATTGCGTTCACTACACTTTATTGACCAACACCATGGTCAAACCCAAAACCAATATTTTCCTCCACTCTATTAGTAGCAATTACAAAATCAAAGCTTTCAAGGGCATCTGAAATATGGAGGATGCTGCTGTGACCTTCCACACTATGATGTGTCATTGAAAGCATCTCTGTCAACAATGTAAAGAGTGGGAGAGTGGGAGGGAGAGAGGAAGAAGGATGGCTCGAGAAATGAGCTGGGATTATGACACCACAGATGTCCCACTTATTCCACTGGCAGTTGAAAAATATCCTAAGTGGGGAGTGTATTAATGCAACTAACCTAGCAAACAGCATAGCTTAGCAACACGTAACACTGCAGAGTATCAGTTGTTTGCTCTCATGATCTCATGGCTAACTGGGAGCGACGGGCTCAGGACTGCTGCCTGGCATCTCCTGAGAGTGCCACACCATCTATCACCAGCCCAGGAAAAGATCAAGATTCAAAGTTCAGCTTCTACAGAACACATATCACTTTTGTACCTTTGTGAAGTCAAAACATTCTAAGATGAACCACTGTAAGTCAGGGACCATCTGGGATACGCTTAGAAGACAAGGACAGTGTGGTATTGACAATGGAGGAGAGAAAGACAAGAAAGATGTCTTAACTGTCTCTCCCTGGGGGAGCACATTGGATCTGAGAAATGACTAGATAAAAACTCAGCGATCCACACTGCCCAGGGATATCGATTGAGCTGCACGGGGCTCTCGGTTCCTAACATTTCTTCTTCAGGTTACAAGTAACATGACTGTTTATCTGCTGTCTTCATCCTAGGCAGGATAATTCTTTGCTTGAAAAGTCTGAAAGATAGATGTAAGCCTGTGGATGGCCACACAGCAAGAATCATAATAGAGTTATGGCTGAGGTTAGAAGGCATGACAGTTCTTTTACTTCTCCCTTGATAGCTTTCCCACATACATCCCAGTCTGTGATACTGCCTCAGCCACACTTACAATTCGTATTATATTTGTCCTCACTATTCTGTGAGGGAGCCTTTTCATATTGGATATCTTCAGTTTCCCTGTTACACGAATTCCTGCTTCTTTGGTTGGATACAATTGGTTGCATGACCTATATTTATTGTGAGATCTCCTTGTCTTTGTTCAGTCACCCTGACTGTATCATACAGTCAAATGTTATTTACTATTTCTCACATCTGAGGCACCTGTTGGATTCAATAGCCATAGTGCAACGTCTTGGGTAAGTGATGATATGCTAGCTTGCTATTCTTTCTGGCAGTGATACTGTCAGCCATACTGGGCAAGCTCCAAACTCCACATCTCTGTGTTCAATGCAAAGCACTCTTCAAATCTCCAACTCCTTTCAACTTTGTTGACTGCAACACACTTCTCTCTCTTGGGCTAGTTCCACACCCTCTTAGCAGCTCTCCTTGGCAGGTATTCCACAACTCAGGCATCTCTAACATCTTGGGGTCACCAATGAAATCCAGGCTTTACCTTCATAGCTTCATGCAAAGACCTCTTTGGGCCTCCATGCAGAGATCCAATGTTTGGAATGGTTAGTATGAGCCATGACAGAAGTTTGTTCCTACATTATTAAATTACCTTAGTCAGTGTGCTATCACTGCAAAAAGGTACCATGACCAAACAATTCTTATAAAGGAAAACATTTTATTGGGGTTGTCATATAGCTTCAGAGATTTAGTCCATTATCATCATGGTGGGAAGCATGGTGGTGTGTAGGCAGACATGATGCTGGAGAAGAGGCTGAGAGTTCTACATCTGGATCGGCAGGCAGCTGGAAAAGGAAAAGGCTCTGGGCCTGTCTTGAACATTTGAAACTTCAAACTCCCCTCCCAGTGACGCACTTCCTCCAACAAGGCCACACATACTTGAAGAAGGTCACACTTCCTAACACCTGTCAAGTAGCACCACTCCATAATGACCAAGTATTCAAATCTATGAGCTTCTGGGGTACATTCCTGTTAAAGCCACCACAACTGCTAAATGTATTGGGGATTTGGTATCACAGAAATGTTGGAGACGGGTTCAAATCCTAATCAGTCCACTTATCAGCTTAAAGATATATTGAAGGCACTGAAAATCATTGACCTGTGTATGAGATGAGAAAAGTCACCATTTGCACGGCCCAGTGGTTGTTAGGATCAGGTAAGATAACACAGAACAGAGTGTTTTAGATGCAGCAGTGTGCACCATGTTCAGATTCCCTTTCCTTCTAAAGCAACAGAAGAGATGACTTCCAGTTATGATTCTTTAAAAAGCAATACTTTTTATTGTGCGTGACATTCAATTCTCAGCAGTATAGTTGAGAGGGGTGTCAACAAGCACCCAGTTTAGAGAAGAAAATTCAAGATGGAATGGAATAGAACACTTAGAAATAAGAAGAAAGGGGCTGGGGCATGACACAGTGGTTAAAGTGCTTAACACACAAACACAAGCATCTGAATTCAGAGCTCTAGCACACAGGTAAGAGTTGTGTGTGGCGGTGCTTGCCTGTAGCCCCCAGGGGAAAAGAGCTGAGGTGGGTGGAACTGTCTAGCTGAAATGGTAAGCTCCGGGTTCAGTGCATTAATGAGGTCTCAAAGAAATAAATTGGACAAGTAATTGAGGGCATAATACCCAGACATCAACCTCTGCCTCCACCCATACCTGCTTGAGCAAACCTAACACTACTTTGCAGGGAAACATTCAATGAGAGCTAAGGTCAGACTCTCAAAGGACAGCTGTAGTCTGAAGGATCCGGTCCTGAGGGCTTCTGCTGTCCTAATTGCTGTTGCTCTTTTCCTCTACGGTATCTGTCTCAGATCAAGATTCCTCTTCAACAGAAAGGGCGAGATAAGAATTAAGCGCTCAGAGTCTACTTGAGAAGTAGGATTTTTCTGACACAGAGTGAAGGAAAAAAAGAAGCAGAAGCCACATGGCATGTAATATGAGTGGGGGTTATACACGGTGTGAGGTCATGTGTGATTTTGCATCATGAGCTATGAAGAGCCATGGATGGTTACTTGTTCAGTGCATTTGTCTGTTCAGGAAGTATGCTCTTAAGAAGGCATGTTGGTAACCTGTGCCTTGGAACAGTCTGAGAGAGGAGGGGAGGGAAGGAAGACTTCGGGCTTCCTGTCATTTGTTCTCCATTGGTAGAAATTTGACTGCTCGAGAAATTGCCTTCCCTCCATTTCCAGGTTGAAACATTGTCCCCTTGGCAGTCACTAAGACTGTTGTGTCACGAACCTCACAGCAGTGGCAGGGGTGGTAACGTCTGTAAGTATGCAAGTGCTTAGCCAAACCACAGAGCAACAGCCCAAGGAGAGGAACGAGATCCTGGACAGGCAGTAATGAAACTCAGGAAATAAAGATATGTAGAACCAAGCTGAGGAGTGGTTGTAGGGCCTTTCAGAGTGGTGTCTGTGATTAGTGTCTCAGAAGGGGAGGCACAGTAGGGCTGAAGTGAGCAATAAAGGGGATATCCAAGAGACTAAGGCACCAGGAGAATCAAAAGAAAAAATATAAGAAATGTTCCATATAGGGTTCTTTGTTTGTCATCTTTTGGTACTAAGAACCTGCAAGACAATGAGAATTTACATAGATAGATAGATAGATAGATAGATAGATAGATAGATAGATAGATAGATGATAGAATGCATTAAGTCATGGCTGTTTCCCCAAAGGTACCCATGGTTCTATGCATACAGCAGATACCATCACTGCAGTATAAAGCCAGATATATATGTAGTCAGGACATAATAAAGAGGTGCAATGGAGAAAGTGTCACTTCTCCCGTAGGTAGGCAAATGGAGCCCACTGATGAGGGCTGGGCTCCTTCACCAAGTGGTGGATGTCGCATCTCTGAGGAATTATCATAACTGCTGGCCAGACATAAAACTAATATTCTACAGAAAAAGATAAAATCACCCAGAAGGGAACTAGATGACTCCTGAGGTCACCCTAGATCAAGAGCTCTATGTTCTTGTGACGCGTTGACAGCTGACCCCCAGAGACATAGAGCTCAGTTGGCAAGAAATTCTCATTAAATGTGTAACTTGAGGGTCCGATATAAGCTGACAGCTTTATTTCAGTTTTGCTAAGACTGTTTCTTAGACAATGCCCACTTATATCATAAGCATATGCCCTTGTCACCAAAGTAACAAAATGCAAGGGTTACTGACCACCCTATAACTTCATACCAGCAAGGACCAGCAGAAAATAAAATGCCAGCCAGTATAGCAACAAAATTGTAAAGATCTCTAAGCTAACCTTTTAAAAATCCATGACAATGAATACAACTTTTATGCATTTAACAAAGTTCGAGCTGTAGAGATGGTTCGGTCAGTAAAGTACTTACTGTACAAAGCATGAAGACATGAGATTAAATCCTCAGCAGCCACATAAAAAACTAGGCCAGCAGTGAACACATCTAATTCCTGTGCTGGAAGGACGAGACAAAAGATCCCTATAGCTCACTAGCCAGCCGATTTAACTTAAAGCAGTAATATCCAGGCTCTGTGAAAGATTTTGTTTTAAAAACTATATTATTGTAGAGAACAATTAGGAAGACATCAAATGTCTAATGTTTTACCTTTGACCTTACAGGCATGTATACCTCATCCCTAACACCAACTTCTGTCTTAATTACTTTTCTGTTTCTGCGAGGAGACACCGTGACCAAGACAACTCTTAAAAAGAAAAGAATTTGATTGAGGGCTTGCTTGAAGTTTCAGAGGTTTATTCCATGGTCACCCTGTCAGACAAAGAAGGCATGGTGCTAGAGAAGTAACTGAGGGCTTTACATCCTGATCAGCAGGAAGCAGAGTGGGGGTGGAAAGAGAGAGACTAGGCCTAGTGTGGGCTTTTGAAACCTCAAAATCCACTCCCAATGACACGCCTCCTTCAGCCTAGTGTGGTAGGTCACATCTATAGCTCTAGCACTCAGGAGGCTAAAGCAAAAGGTTCATGAGTTGGAAGTCAGCCTGATTATATAATGAGAACTTCTCTAAAAATAATAAATAAAAGACATCAAATAATATATTTTAATAAGTTAGGAATTAGGCACGTTGTCAGACAAAAGAGCTTAGTATAAAAGATCAATTCTTATTAAGTTAATCTATAAATTCAATGCATTTCTAATTTTAAAAAATGCAGACTACTTTGAAGCAATTTAACAACTTGATTATAAGATCTGTGTTGAAGAAGAATATGCGTGAACAACAAAATCAACTTTGAGACAAAGAGGAATTATCTGTACTATATGATGGTAAGATATACTGTAAGTCAAAATATTTTTGTAAAGATAAGGAAACAGGCTGGAGAGATGGCTCAGTGGTTAAGAGTGCTTCCTGCTCTGGTAGAAGAAGACCCAGGTTTAGTTCCTAGTACCACATGAGGTGGTTCACAACTTCCGATAACCCAGTTCCAAGGGGTTCAACTCCTCTGGCCTCTGTAGGCACCTGCACTCATATGTACACACCGATACTTATAAACAATTAAAAAGTAAATCTTTAATTTTAAAATACACATGAACAAAGTGATCAATGGAACAGGATAGAGAGCTCTGAAAAGAATTCCAGAGAACGGGAAACATCCTGAGCCAGTAAGAAGAAACCCTATGAAATCAGAGTGAATATGAGAACTAAAACCAAGGAAATGCAGAAAGGGATGGGGGTAGGGGGAACTCGGGCCATTGTTCTGCATAAGCTGGGCATGCAGTTACTTCTGAGTTAGTAAAGAAAAACAGATCTATTCATCCCCTACTGAAGATAGGATCAGAGTGTCATCCTTAATTGTGACAGTCATTCCCAGGGACAAGGCGGGCACCATTTATGTTCCTCAATTTGCAATCAGTATCGAAAGGAGAAAATGTCTGATTGTTCTAGATTAGTTTAACCATCTGTGGTCAGGAGCATTAGGCTGCTCAGTGTTTATTCCTCTGGGGTGGAGGAAATTACTCAGGAAAAAGGTTCCCAGCTGACTGGTGAACTTACACAGATGACTCTTGTCATATATCCGAGGACCTGGAATTTAAACAGAAACAGGAAGTGAACTAAAGTCATATCACTTAAGACTCCATAATCTTTCCTTCTACTGCATAGCTTGGAAGATTGATTTTTAAAATATAGAGAATGTTTAAAAAGCTTAGCTGGGACTCCTGTCCCTACTCTTTGTCCTGTATCTTCTGCATTTTTGTCTTGTTACTAGGAGTCTATGGGGCTAAAATCCAAGATAGCCTGAAGGCAAACACACTATGAGTTGAGAATTCCCATTTCAGGACCTCCCGTCTTACCCTGAAGCTCTCTTAGAATCAGCCAAGAGTCTCTTTAGCCTAGCACACTAACTACATAGACTCCTGAGCAGAAATTAAAATCATATTATAGTCTATATTCTCCCTCAAAATTATATCTCTCGGTCCATGACATATTTAGTGAGTTTATCAAGGTGAAGATCCCAGTCAAGTGTGTTTTAAGAATTCAGCTAACGCTCCAGCTAGCTCCCTGACCTTCTAGTTTCCAGAAAATTTCTTTTACATGAGAAGCTTCCAGTCTCTGCTCTGGCCCTATGCCTCCTCCACATCCCAACTGGCTCACCAACACTCACCAAGAGGCACACGGGCCAGTGTTCAGTCTGGAAGATGTTAGAGTAACAATTCTAGAGTTGAAAGAGGACTTGGAGGTAGGCCATCATGCAAGCCCCTTCAATTTTACAGATGGGGAAACTGAGGCACGTGAGCAGTTGAGAGGTCCAAAGAGAAAAAAACTGAAGGATAGCAAGTGTTCTGATACCCTTTGTTGTCTTCACCCTAACTGTAAACAAGCTGCTATCAAAAAAAAGGGGGCTTAACCAAAAGAAATCAGTTATAGTAGCCTGAACAGCCCAGAAGTCCACTCTGGGTTCTTTTATGCTTTTTAAAATAGTTTATAAAGATGTTGCTGGTTGGAAGTTGCTGGTTAGATGTTGGTTGCTGGTTGCAAGTTCTGGGAGGCATCAGAACTTCAACACGGTCCAGCCCAGTTCCAACTGCCCTTGTGTGCCTCTTCTCAGTCTGCCTTAGCCTAAGTGTCATCAACTTCTTGGGCTGGGATATTAAACCTCTGATTCCCAATAGCCCTGATCAAAGACTGGCAGAAAGAGACATATTCATACACTGGCTGCCTCCCCTTGGATGGGAGAACTCAGAGGTGTGCTTTCTATTCCCGCATGATTAAGCTCCAGTTGTGCACAGAAAGTAGCTGGCCCCATAAGTACCCTTTCTAGCTCCTTCCCATTCCCGTCTTTCTCGCTCCACTTATGCTCCTGAAGGTATTTCCTACACCTTTCATATAAATACGTATACTCAGATTGGAGCCTCAGGGCCTATTTCTAGAGAACTCAAAGAATGATTCTTTTATGAAATCTGAATTCCCTCTGACCTTGAGAACAAAGTGCACTCTCAGGTAGACTAAGGTATGTTACTACAATAAAAAGGATCTTAACAATTTAAAAAAAAAAACGCTCTCACAGTCTGGGTGACTTCTCAGCCTCCAGATGGCCATTCTGGGGTTCCTGCCCCTCCCATCACCTGGCTCTAATGTCTTGAACCTATTCTATGAGAAATATGGAGGAAAGTGAAAGTGAATGGAAATTTCTGAGACTTGCTTAGAGCCAAGGCTTTAAGAAATACAAACATTGTATATTACTTCCTTCAACCTTGTATTGGACACAGTTCAGTCATGTGATCTTATTGAAATCAGGAGACTAGGATTTATAACACCTTGTGCGTCTGGGGAAAGTAAAGAGCTTACTGCAAACACACTCTCGTCTTTATGACCGGCTTTCAGCACATCCAACTGGAACTTAGAATTGTGGACTCTGATTTGCAGGGTATCACCCCACTCAAGGAGGAGTGTTGCTCAGCAGCAGCAACCTTCCCCAGCCTTTTCTCCATCTTCTGCTGATTCCACTTACAAGCCCTATATAGCTTTCAGTCGTTCACTTAACATATGGTATTTGAATGCCTTCTATGCGCCAAGCTGAATGCTGATCACTAAAGAAAAGCCAGTTACTAAAGTGAGCAATGGTTTTGGCTGCAGCAATAAATGCTTCAGGGACCCTTGCTCACCGTGCAGTGGGAACAAGGGCCTAAGTGTCCAGCTCTCCTGGGAGCCCTGAACGTTCCTCCAGCCCTGCTAACTCTCTATACTCAACTGTCTGTGAATCTGGACTAGTGCTAAGCTTCGCTCTCAGGTTTTTACCAGGGCTCCCCATTTCCTTTGGGATAAACATCTGTCAAAACCTTCTACAAACCTAGATGCTATCCGAAGATTGCACCATTATTCTGACTCACTCTGACGCACTGGTCAGCACACTATGGCCCACAAACCAAATTTGGCTCTTCTGCACCTATTTTTTTTTTCCTAGCCTGTGAGCCATGAATATAATTTTTTCCATTTTCAAATGGATGGAAAACACAATCAAAAGGGAAATATTATTTCAGGACATGTGAAATTGTATGAAATTCAAATTTGACTGTCCATGATAAAACTTTAAGTCAAGCTATTAAAATATAACCATGCCCATTCATTTGCATATTATCTGTGGCTGCTTTCACACGCATTGGAAGAGTTGAATATTTCCTGACAGGGACCATATGGCTCAATTGATCATGATCAGGACCTTAACAAAAAAAATCTGATGGCCTCCATTGTAACTAAAAATTAATATTTTCTTCAACTATGAAGACAACAAACCACTGGACACGTGACATTTTTACCAACAGAATTTTCGAATGTCTTCAGTTGTCATGTACCAAAGGATGTCATTTTAAACCATTTTTCAAAATTAGAACAATTGTTGCAGCATTACTTTTTTTTTTCTCATTTTTTATAAAGGATCTCACAAAGTCCAGGCTGGGTATGAGGTTTCTGTGTAGCCAAGGATGACTTTAAAGTAATCCTTCTGTGTCCGCTTCTCAGGTGCTAGGATTGCGTCTCTGTGCCACCATACCCAGCATACAAGGTATACACATTAGGCATGCATATTACCAGCCAAGCTATAACACCACACCTACTATTTTACCTAGCCACTTTAAAATGTTAAAAAAAAATAAGTAAATTAATAAATAAATACAGGCTGAGATCAAAAGATCAACTTAGGGATAGATCATATGCTTGGCAGCCTAAATCCAGTCCACAACATGCAAAAATAAATAACATAAACATGCCTTATTACATAATATAGTTGAAAGTTTTTAAACATTTCTATAACCATTTCCAATCAGAATGCAATCTTCTATGTTTTGGTTCTAAGCATCTGAAAAGAATAAAATATCGCTTTAGTTAGGTGCATTAATACATGTCTCGGAACTTGGGGAGTGGGGTTAGCTCGGAAGGACCACTTCAGTCCAGAAGGTTAAGTTAGCCTGAGCAACATCATGAGATCCCGTCTCGTAAAATAGTTCCCCAGCAAGAGGAAGAAAACTCATCTGTCAGTGGCCTGATTCCCACCCAGTCATGGCTAGCGCCGCACACCAGGCTCAGGCCACCTACTTGTATCCCAGTTAATCACTGGGAACCCAGAGTGTTTCCTGAAGCACAGTTCCCGAGACCTCACTCATCCTACGTTGTTACTTGACGTTTGGAATTATCAGCAAAACTCATTTCTTCCTTCCAACTCCATTGTGGTTCCCATCCTTGCCTGGGCCACGGTACTCCTGCCATGCCATTTGACCTTGGTATCTGTAACTTTCCAGCTACCTTAATCCAGAAAGACTCAGAAGGGCTTTTAAGACTGAGCCCATGGACTGGAACAGAGACCCTGGAAGTTCACTTTCAGGATAGAATTGAAGAGGAGTAGCAGTGTCAAGGCCCAGAGACTGTTGTCCCAAATGGATTCCACCTTCAGTAACTCCCCATTTCCTAGGCAAACAGAGCCTTTATTCAGCTAAAAAAGCTGACACTCACAGGGAGTTTGTTTGTTTGTTTGTTTGTTTGTTTGGTTGGTTGGTTGGTTGGTTGGTTGGTTGGTTTTTCTTCATAGGACAGTCCAGGCTTTCACTGGCCCAAGCTTCTCCATCCACAATAGCTATTTGATATAAAAATCTCCACTTGAGAATGAAAGGTCAAGGTAGTGCTTTCAAATGGTCAAATGATGACATTACCCTTCTGTTTGTTTCAGTCAGGGCCTCTTGTTTTCTGCTGTTACACATGCCAAGCTAGCTGGCCCAGGAGCTTGCAGGGATTCTTCCGTATCTCCCTCCTACCTCACCACAGAGGTTATCTAATAGCAGAGATTGGCAACCTGAGGAAGTAGGCTGTTGTTGACAGACCCTAGAGAGCTTCCTGACCCTACCTCCAACTCCAGTTCTATAATAACAAGCCTCTTCATAGGTCTCAGTGTCTTTCTAGAAAGGAGAAACTCCTGGAATGGTCTTGAATAGAAAGTGAACTTGGTGAACATTAAGGACTCCAACATCCATGACTAGGTGTTGTGGCACCTTTAATGCCAGAACATGAGTGATAGAGGGATGTAGACCTCTATGAATTTCAGGCCAGCTTAATCTACATATAAAGTTCCAAGCCAGACAGAGTCACATAGTGAGACCCTGTCTCAAAAATAAATAAATAAATAATAAAAATTTTAAAATTTCAACATCCAAAAGGATGGTGATGGAGCTCAGTTTGTGTCTGCCTAGCACTCACCCAGAAGTTGACAAAGAATCTTCTGCCCCACCTTAGGTAAATCATGTCTGAGAATGCTACCCATGGTTGTCATGAACATCCTCAGTCCTGGAAGGGCAAAGACAGGGGGCTCTAGACTCAGGGATGTCAAACAGCCATCAGATCCTCTAGGAAAACCTAAGAAAAGCGAGATGAGCTGCTTCCATTGCCTTAGGTTCTACACCGGAGGCCTTGCCATTTGTCTCACTGAAAGACTTCAAAAGCAAGTCTTAATTTCTTCACGATTAGATTTTCATCTTCTTTTGCTTTGTTTTCTCAGATAGGACTGCTCTCTATAACCCTGGCTATCTTGGAACTCAATATATAGACCAGGCTGGCCTTGAACTCTCAGAGACGTCTCCACCTCACCTCCCTACTGATGGGCTTACCAGCCCACCCCACCATGCCCAGCTCAACTTTAATCTCTTTGAAACCGTCCATCTAAATAGATGCTCAAGTCCGTTTGTTTGTACTCTGACCTGAATGATGTTCCTTCTGTTTTGTTGCTTTCATGGACACCATTTTCACTTCTCATTTTACCCCACAAGTTCTGTAAAAGAGAACAGAGAACAAGTTAAGATGGCTTCCTATTCTGCAGAGTCTCTAGCAGAATCTCAGAAAGAAGGGAGGTTGCAAGGTCACTGGGTGAGTAGGCAGGTGGTCCAGTTCCCTAGCTTGCTGCCTGCAGCACCTTCTATGAACTCCTTAAATTCTGACTATGTTGAGGGTGAATAGATGGCTCAGCGGTTAAGAGCACTGACTGCTCTTCCAGAGGTCCTGCGTTCCAATTCCAACAACCACTGGTGGCTTACAACCATCTGAAATGGGATCCAATGCCCTCTTCTGGTGTGTCTGAAGACAGCTACAGTGTACTTATATACATAAAATAAGTAAAATCTAAAAAAAAACCATTCTGACGATGTTCAGCCTCCAGATATTTCTTACATAACCTACCTGAGTTCTGGCTTCACTCGCTCTTGTGAGAGCAGTTTTATTGTCTCATGGATAACACAAAGTCACAACCTCAAAGTGGGATACTGCTACCATAAGACACTGATGCGACTTTAAAGATGGAATAATTGGCTGGTAGATAATGAGCCTGAAAGTGGGCAATAATACTGTGCACTAAGGGGGATAATAGTATTGATCGGCCTGCCCAGGCCTGTTGGGAGGATTAGCTCACTGGCAATTGTAGAGATCTTCACCATGAAGAAACATAAATGATAGCACATCTGAGATTCACCTCAGCCCCTTTGGGATGACTCTTGTTGGAGTGGGTTAAATGGCTGTCTGGGTGCCATGGCAACCAAGGTCAGCAGCCTGATGGAGTCTTCACTCCTTGACTCCATGTGAAGTTCTATATTTTTAACTCAATCATAAAGCAAAGACTGTCTTTCTTTAAGAAACCAAAAGGTCCAGTGAGATAAGTTCTTCTTAGGAAAGAGTGACACAGAGAAGCTGTCAGATGTCTTCAAAGACGTCAACTACATTCAGCATTCTGCTCTGTCACTCCAGAAACCATGGACAAAAAAGTCACCCTAAAACAATTAAAGATGACCAATAGAAACTCAGCATAATGGGGGTGGCAGACAGGCCATTCAGGAGGTATGGATTTAATGGTTCTCTTCACTATCATAAAAAAACCAAACCAAACAAACAAAAACCCAGCTCCCTCTCACCCTCATAAGGACAGGCTTCCATGGGCTGTTTACACAATGTCATTGTGACAGTAGTGCTATCTCACCAATGTTCCCACGTTTGTGTGGGCACCGTGTGCTCGCCAAGCAAGCCTTCCTGATTTCTGACAATATTTGTGCTGAGCCACGCACTTCTGTCCCAAGTCACTCGTGAAAAGCAAACAAATGAATGAAATGATTTGTTCAGGGTTTTTAAAAAGGGAGGCAGAAAGATTGTCCCAGCGCCTCCAGCCTCGAGCCTACAACTCCGTCTGTTCTTGCATCCTGTCCTCCATTCCTATCGCCTGTGTTTGTTTTCCTTTCTCTTTGCTCAACCAGCTAAGCTAAGCATGCACCTACCCATAGAAACTGCTCAACCAGCTAAGCTAAGCATGCACTTAGCCATAGAAACTGCTCAACCAGCTAAGCTAAGCATGCACTTAGCCATAGAAACTGCTCAACCAGCTAAGCTAAGCATGCACTTAGCCATAGAAACTGGTCAAGGAAAGCTGTTGTGGAGGTAGGGGATTCTTCTGATGGTGCCCAGGGCAACCCAGCCTTCCCAGTGTCCTGAGAATACCTCTGGGAACACATGGGAGTCTTTTGACACAAAAATTGAAGTTCACCTTGGAATTCTAGGTGCCTGCATGTCCCTCCCATTCCCTCAGCTCCTTCTTCCTCAAGGCATTTTTTTTTAAAGAGAAAGATTTTAAATTGCTTGGAAATTGAAGCAAGATTGCCTGCTTATTGATTCCGATTCTGCCAGATCTGACTCAGAGCTGTCTCCCCTGTTACTGCCACCAGCTCTGATGGCTGAGGAGGGATTTTGAGGATTTGGTTTGTAATCAAATGACCCAAGAATCCTTCCTGCTTCTCTACTCCAACACAGAGAAATGTAATATTTTTTCCATTCCAGCTGAGCCTTCACTGCCAGGATGGCAATTGAGATTTCAATTGGTTCCCCCTGCATTCAGGAATTTTGCTTAACATAATATGTTTAGTTACTTCTTTGCTTTTGCATCTTAACAGAAAATGATAAACAACATTTGAACAGCCACAGGATAATGGGGTAGGTTATTCCATCAGTGTGGCGGATAAGCACAATGATAATTGCCCTGGAATCACTGGCACTGGGGCTATGATAGGGACTGTGCTGTAGCAAAGAAATCCTATACTTTGTCATCTTCCTCATAGAAAAAAAGAACCCAGGTCTGTTGCATCTTATAGAAAAAAAAGATATTAAGTAAACAATACGATACTTGGAATAGCGGTCTGCTTGAATGCTAAAGGGTTGAGAAATAATCATACAGACCTGAAGCTACCTATTTTCTAGGCTTCTCTTAACAAATTTTCTCTGCTTGGTTTCTATGGAAACTGGAGAGTGCATACGAGCTCAGTAGTCTTTCCCAGCAGATGTGGCCATTGCGGATTTCTCTAAGTGATGTCGTATTCTAACCACTAAGATTAAAACAAAAAAAATTATCTATGCACAATACTCTGAATCATTGACGAGGAAGGTCAGCATTGACAGTCACACCTACTAGACACTTGCTGTGTTCCCAGACAATATTAAACACTTACATACCTTAACTCAGTCCTCCTTGGGGATTTGTTATCTTTCAGAACCACTCAGCTTACCTCCAGGAAAATAGAAACCTCGTCAAGTTTTTCCAATATACAGAATTGAATAAAAGGACACGGTTGTGGCAGAAATGCTGAGAGACCTGAAGCTATGAGGCAGCTCAGAGAGGAGCAAACTAGGAAAACGACATCACCCTTGAGGCTAGGGAACCAGTGCATGAAGACAGAGTCTGTCATGCTCAAAACCTGGGACCAACCAACATTAGCCACAACTGCCGTGAAGACTGCACATAGAAGCTGAGACCATGGACGAGGGCTATTTGGTAGGCACTGGTGGAAACTCCAGCACACCACATGAACAAGAAAGGATGCCTGCCTTCTCCCTTTCTCCTATTCAAGTCCTGACCAGGTCCAACCCCACTTAGCTTATAAGATAGGGTATGCTCAGGATGGTCTGTGCACAGACCTCACCTTCCCTTTCTGTTGCCTGTCTACCTTATGTCAAGGCTTCCTATTGGCTAACCCAGGTGACCAGAGGTCCTGGGAAATGAGCTCTCCCAAGAGAACTGAGAAATTCAGGGATGGACTCAAAGACAAACCAACAGTTAGTTGACTTGCAGATGTTTACTACACTTATTTCAGGGATGAGAAACTGAGCACACAGAAATAATTTTGGTGTTTTTTTTTTAAAAAAAAAGTATTAGCAAGGTAATTGTGTATACTATTATCCAACTTACGCTATCTCTCTGAAGAAGACTATTTCTTCATGGCTCTTCTCCATCGTGTGCCCTTCACATAAACAAGCTCAGTTAAATGTCAATTGGAAGAGACTGAAGTCTGAAAGCTACCCATCTGTGGGGTTCTAGACATTTACGTGTACTGACATTTCTAAGTGATTCATCCTGATGAATCTAGTTGTAAAGGTATGGAAAGGACCATTGGGTTACTGGTAGCATAGATTTGGGAGTTTGGGAGAGACAAGGCTGAGGAGAAACCTCACCTCCTATCCCATCTGCTGGAGGACCAGACTGTGAGTCTGAGTTAGACTTTCATAGATGATGGGAGGGAAAGAGTAAAATGCTCAGTTCCTATTTTCTCTCCGAATGCTTGACCATCTGCTGCTGCTAAACTAGCTAGCAAGATACATAAAGGGAAAGCTGAGATTTCTATGGCCTTCGTCCTTTCTCTGAAGTTCGGTGAGGAAACTCATTGAGCTGGAGACACCTTGTCAAACAGAGAGAGAACTGTTCCATCTGATAGGTCTTGAAGGCATCATATTTTCAGACAGTATATAAAGATTATTAGTGACTACCAATGGAAGGGAACATTTTCAGATAAACGGCAACACGTGTTTTTCTTTCAATTCATGCTGTCCGTGGAGGAACTCCTGTTTGGTTAGGCCAGCCCTACCTACATTGAAGATGAATCCACAAGTGTCTTAGTCAGTGTTTCTATTGCTAGGGTGAAACACCACGAGCAAAATCAAGTTAGGGAGGAAAGGGCTCACACTTTCACATTGCAGTCCCTCTCTGAAGGAAGCCAGGACAGGAACTCAAACAGGGCAGGAACCCAGAGGCAGGAACTGGTGCAGAGGCCATGGAAGAGTTCAGCTTGCTTCTTTTCATTATAGAGTTATATAAGCATGGGCAGTAGTGACCAAGCAACACAGTAAATACAGTTCAGACAGTAAATGTCTGAAAATATCCTCTGGCAAAGCTGTTAATTCAAAACTGTTAAATTTAGTCTCAGTTAGAAGTTTATCTATCTATCTATCTATCTATCTATCTATCTATCTATCTATCTATCTATCTATTTGACGAGGGCAGAAACCAGCCACATTCTTCCCCCAAATATCACAAGAATAGTCTTTAGACCATATAGTAATAGTCTTCTCCTCTGAAACCTCTTGAGCCAGGCCGGCACAGTTCACCAAATCACCTCAGCACCACTGTCTACCATGCTCCTACTAGTATGCTCCATTAATCCCCACGAAGAGCCTTCAACTGCTTTCCTAATTCAAAGACCACATTCCTCCTAACAAAAGTATCAAGCCTATCACAGCAATTCCGGAGTCCCTGGTACCAGCTTCTGTCTTAGGGTTTCTGTTGTTGTGAGGAGACACCATGTAATTTGGGCTTGCTTACAAGTCATAGGTTTAGTTCATTATAGTCATGGTGGGAAACACGGTGGCATGCTGGCAGACATGGTCCTGGAAAGGTAGCTGAGAGTTCTACATCTGGAACCACAGACAGAAGGCAGAGAGAAACCACCGTCCTGTCTTAAGCATTTGAAACCTCAAAGCCCACCCCCTAGTGACACACTTCCTCCAACAAAGCCACACCTACTCCTACAAGGCCACATCTTATCATAGTAGTGCCGCTCCCTACGAGCCTAAGAGGACCATTTGGACTCAAACCACCACCACAAGGATGCCCTGTCTTCCTTCCCAAGAAATCTAAAGTTAATAACCCACAGGGGCGGGGGGGGCGGTGTTTTTTATCCCACTGAAATCCAAATACTATTAAGGAAAAAAAATGATTTACCTTTCTCCTTGCAGGTATGGAGCAGTTTGGACCAGCAACCTAACTTTGATCCCAGAAAGGAAGCAACTTCTGGAACTGAAGTAGATGGCATAGAATCCCCCGTCCAGTCCTTCACCTACAATGTCTGCCAGAGCTGCTGAAGTTGAAAGCAGCTTTGCTGAAACAGGAATGGGTATTTAAGGATGAGGCAGGCCCACTCTCTCACATTGATACGTAACACCTTTAAGGACTGGAGAAGATCTTTAGGTCCTTCCTGCTGACTGACTGAATAATGAAAGAGAAACCCACAGCCTCTATTTTCCCCAAGTTTCCTCCAGGACTATGTCCAGCTCCATAGAGCCTGATATGGATGAAGAACTAGGAACAACCTGAACCGGGAGCTATGGGTGCCACTGAAGAATGAAGTTCTTATGCACTCAGAAACAGAAAAGAGATGAGGATGCAGCTTGTTGAAGTGAATAAATACAGAAAACATCATAAAACCTTGAGGGTAAACCTTCTGACAATGCCCTGCTGATACACCTTTATAATGTGCTTCCCTCTGTCTTTATGCTTTCAACCATTCCTTCAAAGGACAACAACAATTTTTAGATTTTTTTCTATTAATAATCAGAAAAAATGAAATATACAAAGACAGCCAGCCCCTTTATCTTGACTAGCTGGTCAAATTCACTTTCTTACTCTTGATATAGTTCTGGGAAAAAAAATTTCCTTCAGCATTATGACTTGTTATTTATAGTGAAGTATCCAGTCTCAGCGCTGTGGTCAAATATGGAAAATCCTCTAAGGACTCTCTTTTCCATGTAAGCTAAGAGAGTTCAGAATACTTAAGGTTTTCTCATGGTGGGATTATTCTTCAATTCATTCTGCGAGAACAGTGCCCACAAATCACTTGTTGATTACCCTTGTTTCTGAACGCTGGATGACTTGGCCCAGAGGACAGTGGGAATTTCCCTAGATGACATAAGAATACCCACTAAAGGCAAATTAACGCACCTTGCACTCAGCTTCTGCTTAGGAGCACAGTGAATCCATTCATGGTCACTACAAACCCACGGGATAGAAGTGAACTTTGACAAGGGAAGAATTGACATGAAAAGAGACAGCAGACCTCGGACTTTAGTGAAAATACTGTTCTTTGGCAAAGTTCACAAAACATGAGACCACATAAAAATGCTGCCGGAGTCCCTTTCAGGTCCTTGAGTGGGGTTTATGCAAGTGACGGAGCCTGAAACTTAAATCGGAACCTTTTTAGTTTTGTGATTCATTTGCATCTGAATTCATCATTATCATAATTGCTATTGTTGTTATCGTTATTATGATTATTATTTATTGATAACTACACAAACTTGGAACACAACAGGCTATCAGTGTCTCACCATCTTGATCACTACTTGATTCTTGGAAGGCTTCCTGGAGGTGGTGGGCTTTATGCTGGATTTTGGAAACTATTATTTTACTTTAAACACTTATAACTGTGTCTAATTTTTTTTCTGGCAAGAAAATATAGGTACAAACTGTCAGGATATAGAAATCAAGGGGAAGCAGAGGATATTTGAGACATTCTTATTTCTACTGTGTTCAGACTAGAAGGAACAGGGTTTGACGGTTAAGATAACAGTCAAACCAATTTAGTTATTGAAAGTGTAAGAGTGATAGATTTTCTGGTTTTGTTCTGGTTTAGATCATGTTTGTTTTAAAAAGGAAATAAGAAAGAACTACAAACCTATTTGTTTAGGGTATTTTAGTTTCTGGTCATGTTGGTAACGTGATTTCCCTGCCTGCATCCTATTATTCTATAGAAGAAAGCTTCCTCAGTGGATACACAACATCAAAGTTAAATCTTTCCTCCCCAGGCTAGTGAAAACTATAGCTTTCTTTTTTCCCTCGGGAAGCTGCTCACCTTAACCCACTAAACTGGTACAAAAAAAAAAAATGAGACCATGGAGGAAAAGTCAAGATTTTCCTATGACAAATTGTAACAGAAGGAAAATCTGGGACAGAAGACAGCAGATTCCTGCTACAGGTAGAGTACAAGTCTCCCGGAAGGTGAACAGGGTGTCAAAGCACCCCATAAGCCACCATTGATCCTTTTCTCTCAGTGAGCCCTGAGCAGACATGTCGACAAAGATGCTTAAACATATGGCCTTGATTGAATCCTGCCCGTGATGACACTGTCAGGTCTCCCAGCTTTCTAAGTCCATGAGTCTTCCTATCTTCTTGGGTCTAGAACTACTGTGTAAGCCAGTGCCTTGGCCTAAGGACAGGAGAGTCCTTGTGCCATGAAGATGTAACCGTGGAAATCCTACCTCCACTCCCAGCATCATAACTGAGCATAGATAACACGACAGTCTAGCCGGATAACAAGACATGAAAACTGGACCTCTCAGAGTCTTCCATCACTGTACAAGTTGAACCTTCTGCTTCTCCCTGCAAGAGAAACCACACCTACAGCCAAATCTGCATGCATTCCTTCCAGACTATAGACAGAAGTCCACTTCTTTACCCATCTACAATACCCACAGGGGTTTTCCAGACCTGGTCATAATGGTCACACCTTCTTCATGACTCCCCATTTCTTTTAGGAAATGAAAAACAAAGTTCCAGGCACAACTGTATGAAAAGAGCATATAGAGGGTCTCCGGGGAGCTTGAAGGGTCCTCAGTGACTCAGTCAGTTGTTTCCTTGTCCACTCTGCTGGTTTCTGTTCCCATTGACTCTGTGCTCTGTAAACACTTGCTGGGCAAGTGTCAAGGCTCTTTTTCTGATTGACCAGATTTGAAATCACATAGGAGACACACCTCTGACTGCCATTGAAAGAGGCTCCAGAGACTTTTAACAGTAGAGGGCGGATCAACCCTGAGTGTGAGCAGTACCACCCCATGAGCTGAAGTCCTGGACTGTGTTAGAGGGGGAAAGAGAGGAAGGCAGTGGGGTATCAGAGTTCATCTCTCTGCCTCCTGGTTGAGGACACTTGTGACCAGCTGTCTCACACACCTAGCACTAATTCTTCCTCATCATGCTGGACGATACCTTCAAATTGCAAACCAAAATGAACGCTTATTTCTAATTCACCTACTCTGTCAAGTGTTCTGGTCACAACAACAAGAAAAGTGATTAATACAATGGATAAATGAACAGATGACACTTTAGGATTAAGGGAGAAGATTCAGGCAGGCACAGCTGGGTGGAGAGAGGAAGTAGGCTCCAGGGAGCTTGGAGGGTCCCCGTGATCCAGGGTCTTCCTATTAAAGGCCTTAATAATACACGGGGCTGTATGCATACACTGACATCTAACTATGCCTGGGAGCTCTTGATTAGTAGCTGGGACCCTACCACTCACAAGTAAGAGACAACTTGGTTTAAGAAGGAAGAAATTGATGGCTTTATTTGGGTAAAAAGGACACTGAATTGACTCATATAATAAAGGAAGAAATTCTAGAAACCAAACCCCAGAATGAGAAATGAAACCCACTAAGGACCCAGAAATCCCTCTCCTCTCCTCTCCTCTCCTCTCCTCTCCTCTCCTCTCCTCTCCTCTCCTCTCTTCTTCTCTCCTCTCTTCTTCCCTTCTCTATTGCTTTCCTTCTCCTCCCAGTTCCCCTTAAATCTCAGACACCATCATTCTCTCTCTCCTCTTTGCACTTCATTTCCATTGTATCTATTTTAATATCCTTCTATTTTACATCAGAGAACTTTTCTCCATATATCAGAGAAAATAGCTCCTAGCAACACTAGACAAATGCTTAATGTTTTTAAACTAAGAAAAACAACTAGCTTTCTACCTCCAGCTGAGATATTCCACAAGAAACCCCCAATTAAGCCTGGATTCTGTATACCTCCCTTTGGAGAATCTCTGTGCCCAGCCATGTCACACAAGTCTTGGCCAAACCGTGTGAAGAAGGAAACCAGCCATCATTACCGACAGCTCTTGTCACGGCAATGTAAATGTTTGAAATAAGACCTTTGGCAGCTTGCCACACTAGAAAAGGGAGGAACAGTGGGAAAAAGTCCTGCTGGGGGTAGAGAACATGGAAATAATTCCAGGTACTATACCACTATGGGACATGGTAAAGAGAAGCCTTCTGAGACTCCACAGGCTTCTGGCTCCTGGCTCTCAGATGACCTGTGTTCAACAGCTCCTGTGAATCTTTAATTCTGGCCTGAGAGCTGAACTTCAAATTGCAGCTCCACTTCCTGTGAACGTTGGCTGTAGGCCCCCGAGACCCCGAGCATCCCTGGGATACGGAGACGTTCTCTCTTTCCTGGCCTATCGAGCCTCACTTGACTGAGTCTGAGGACCTGATTTTGACTCTTGCCTTAGTGCCTGATTTATAAAGTGACTGTGCGAATAATCACCGTTCTCCTCTTGGAGGTCATTGTGAGAATCACTGAGAATGTGTGAAATGGCAAGATGCAAACTGTAAAGCACCAGGCAAGCTGAATTTGCTATTTTGAAGTTACTCACCTCTCTTCCCTTTGAAGATCTCACTAAATTTGTTTGCACTGGTCTCTTCTCTCTGATTAAAAATAAAGTTATGCTTTCTAATTATCTGCAAAAATGGTTGTTCTTTCTAAAACTGATACGCATATGTAATTTTCAAGACCACATAGTTGAATAAACAAATGTATGATTAAACTTATTCTCCTAGTCACCAAGAAGACGTGAGGCATTTAAGTTGCATGCATGCTGGTGCAAACATCTATCACATTATTGGTGCCACTGCTGCTGCATGGTGACAGGGGGTTGCTTTTAGATCTGATGTGACTGCTTAAAACCTCACATCACTGTGTCAATATGTTGTCGATTATCTCAATGTAACTGGCTCCTGTACATTTCATATAGTATGTGAAAACATTACTGTGTTTTTAACCCTTTCATCTCCTCCCTTCCAATTTGCAATAAACTCCAAACTGTTCTAAAAAGAAAACCTATTGATGTCAAAAAAGAAGTTTTTTAACTAAACAAAAAAAAAAAAGTCTATTTGAAGAGGGATCCAAAGGCCTTACCAGATTACCAGAGGAGCCTGCAATGCCCCCGGAAGGATGCAAACCTTTGTTTTGATTGAATGTCACATGTTGAATCTCTCTTTTCTAGTCATTTTCTCCATTTGGCTTTTTATATGTGTACATACAGAGTCTCCCTTTGCAACCCTGGCTTGTTTTGAATGTTTCATCTTCCTGTGCCAGCCTCCTGAGTGTTGGGGTTACAGGTGTGCCCCATCATTTCTGGCTTGTATTCTTGTTTTGTTCTACTTCTGCATGGTATCCTAAGACTGGTCTTCTGATCCATCTGGTGACTGTTTTATTTCTTCTGTGGTTCTTTCTATTGCTGCTCTATCTTTCCATCTCTCTAAAGCTGACAGGCATAGGGCATGGTTATGCCCGATGATCACAAGTTATCTTCTCACCAGGGGAGACGTGCTACTGTGCTATGAGCCCTGAGTTCAAACACTGGGATTTCTGGTGGGTGACTTGAGGTGTGGTCATTGAGCAGGGACTAGCCATTTCATGCTTAAATCTGTGGGGCCTTCTTCTTGGGATGCCTAATCTCCAGGAGGGACACATTAGTCCCCTGCTCGTGGGCTGTGATGACTTACCTTGAGTGTCAAATTGACAAGATTGAAACTCACCTAGGAGCTTAATAAAAGACACTCTTAGAAGTGTCTGTGAGGGACAATTTCCAGGGACAATCGGCATGTGGGACAGAAACTGAAGGAGGACCATGTGCCCTAAATGTGAATAACACCACTTAACAGGCTGGGGGGAGAATGAAGATGGAGAAAAGCAAGAGGCAGAAACATACTAATTAATGTAGACATACTGTCTCACTGGGTCCTGTCTGCCACAGGCTGAACTGTTTTTGCTTAACCAGATGTTCCCTGCCACGAGGCTCTACTAACTACAGGCCCAAACCAACAGAGCCAGTCTATCGCTGACTGAAATCTCTGAAGGCTTGAGCCGAAATAAAGACTCCCACATTTTCAATTGTTTTTCTCCAGTGTCTCATGGTGACAGAAGACTGACTAACAGGGAGTGGGGATTTAGGGATCAGATCTCAGGAAACATCCAGCGGCAGATTCTCAGACCTGAACCATCCAGCTCAACGCTGGTCTCCTTGGTTCCCACTATTCCCTCAACTCTGGTCTACCTCTGCTTCAGCTATCCAAGTAATGGAATGTGTTTTGGAAAAGAACAAGGGAAGGATAGCTATTGGCTGTTTAGACTTTGAGCAGGGATCTCCTGCGATGAGATCTTCCACCATCCACTGATGCTTGGTCTGCCTGCTGCTGGTTTGTGCATCCGTGGCTCTTTGTCATCTCCAGACAAGCTAGGGGGCATTCCATGAGCATGTCACCTGCCCATTGGCTCAGTTAGCTATACGTCTGGAGAAGAAACCAATCTCTTAGCAATTACTTCAGCCTTTGTCCAGTGTCTGCCATAGCCCTACACAGCAAGGGAAGTTCATCAGTTCTCTCTTAAGAACTCCTCCGACTCTTGAGAGGTTGGCCTTCCCCTAATTTCTTGCTTTCGTTGCTATCTCTTAATAAAGCTTGCTTCTACTTTGCTTACACCCATGAGTTCCGAGCTCCACTTGTTGTTGGCGAGAGACAGTGAGCTCAGGAGCTGCTACTGTCTCAGGTTCATCTTCGGTAACCACAAGTGTCTCTCACACTGGGTCTTTGGATCGAGCACAACAGGGCCTAGGAAAATCTATCACATTCAAAGAGTCTTAATCACCATCAGCCCCCAGCTCACTGCCAGACAGCAGACTACCAGGCATGAGGGAAGAGATGTGATCCCAACACATCCCAAGACATTTACCTTCATAATTCCTTGATTGTTCCAGAAGCTACCACCCCGCACTTCACCGAGACACAATGGCTTGCTTCCCTCTTTGCATACGTTGGGTTTGTAGTGGTTATTGGAAGACAAAGGACCGCTGGCACATCCGAGTGGCTGCCCCAGGGTCCGTGCACAAGCAGACTCCTCAGCGGACTTGCGTTCACCATCATGTCCGCATCGCCATGGAAAAGCTAACAAACGGCACAGATACGGGTTTTGATGAAGAGATCAAATTAAGTTGAGAAAGACAGATGAGAAATCTGTCAGCTTTCCTTGCTAAAAAAGAATGCAAAGAGCTGGAAAAACAAATACGAGAGAGACCTGGGTAAATGTATAGGTTTCCTGAAAGTGAGAAAGAAAAAATGTGTTTCCACAGCACTTTTCTTCCAAGGGATGACACCTCTTTAGTGTTTTTCCACAAAGAAAGCAAAGGTGCAAGACACAAGTACTCTTGCCCTGAGCATCAGGCCCGTGGCAGCCAAGCTGATATTTAAAAACATGCAGACGGGGCTCTGTAGATGAACACAGTTGAATATACTTCAAAGGCTGCAGCTAGGAGGGATGGAGGATTTCTTCTAAAGCCCAGGTCTCATTGATGGGTTGTTAAGTAGCTTCCAGTTGCTGGTCCCAAAATCTGCTCCTGCAGCCCTGCTCAGTATCCACCTGATGCTGGGTTTAAGAAATGAAAGATGGACCAAGCAGAGAGAAATGAGACAGGACACTAGGCCTAGACATTGCTCCTATTATAAGTAAGTGTTTTCTGGTCCACGATTTCACTTAACCCTATATGTGCTACTCAGAGACTACTTCTGAGCTATCTAACCCTGGCTTCATTTTATTTTTCCTTTATTTTTAGACATGGTCTTGTTAAGTCCCCCAAGCTGCCCTAATCATACTTACTAGCCCACACAGCCCTCAAATGTGGGATTCTCTGGTCTCAGCCTCTGGAAAAACTAGAGTGACAAGACTGCATCATGATACTGGCTTATAGGTTTTGTATAACAGGTATTATAGTTGTAACGACCATGTTCTTGGAGGAGAAGCACTTTTACAAATAATACTGTATTTGGTTGAAGGGCTCTTTTGCAAATTATATCGTAATGGCCTAGCATCCAAAACTGAGAAAGAAAATGTCCTGATCACAAGGTGCAAGGCTACCAACTCTAATCTAAGTCGCAGGCAGGCCTGCTTTTACACAAACAGAGCAAAAGCAGCAGAACTGGTCTTACCACCTTGGGGAACTCAGTTGTTTCTCTTCTGAAATGAAACACTCCTTTCTGTCCAGAGGAAGGAGGTTTACTAGGCTCAGGGAACCAGAGGAACACAGTAGGTAGAAGAAACTCGGAAAGCATAGGTAGAGTTAAAAAGGCCCCTCCCCAAGGACATACAAGCAGCAAACAGTTCCTCTGGAAGAGACTCCACAGTGCAGCTTTGTGCAGGTGATGCCGGAAACTCCAGGGATGCCGCTTTCACACATGCAGCAGTGCATTTGGGGTAATACAGCTGTCTTCTGAGTCAACATGGTCTTGTAAGTAACCCAATAAATTCACTGGCTCACCAAACTAGACTTGGGTAGAATCCCTTCTGTAGTCATTACTCATCTTATCTCGAATGAATGAACATTTGTTCATAATAGGCTTTCTGCCGATGCAATATAAACCAGATTAGACCAGATTAGAAGCAGATAAAGGCAGGTTTATTAGACGCTTCCACCAGTCCCAAGCAACAGGACCAGTGAAACTGCACCCAGGCTCAGGGAAGGGGGTTTTATAGGTCTTAGGCGAGGTGTGATGACATATCAGCTAGGAGCTGGGATTGTGTCCAAAAGCTGAAACCCTGGATGGAGGGGTTGCGGGAAACACAGAGGCTAGGGATGATCACAGTTAGCCTAGAGTTTTTTTTCCATGGGGGCAGTGAGGGAAGGAGAACAGAGTAGGGGTTGGGAGGTCCCAGTTTCTGTAGGGTGAGCAGGAGTTCCAACCAATCAGCTCACAATTCCTGCAAGAAAAGGCACACAGCACAGCTGCCTCAGGACCTCCAACAGAAAAATACAAGTGGAGAAAAGTCACAATTCTGCCAACACGTTGGAGGTCAGTGAGAACTGTGGACAGGGCAGTAGATACAGTTAAAATCCCCTACAGGAGTAAAGCCTCCTGTCTGCACTACCAATCTTAGGTTAAATGACTGAGATTTCCCCTGCCCAAGAAACTCACCCCAAATACAAGCTACACAAGGGGATGCTGATGCTCGCTACTGTGGACCAAAATGGTAGAAAACAAGATGATGGCTATCATGTTTCTCTTTTCTATATTTAGGTTTAGTTTATTAAATTTCTACCCAAAATGGACTCTTTCCCAAGACTAGGGATGCCATGTAAGGATATACAGGTTGTGCAGTGAAAAACTCTAAGATACCTTCCCTGTGTAAGATATAGACACAAAAGGAACTCCCCCGTCCAGTTTTGCCTATTTCCAAATGCAGTGGTCTCAAAGCGCTCTCTAAAATGTCTACAACCAACAAATAGGCCACCCTGGTTGATGTGGCTAACGTCTGTGCCCTCCAGGCCTCTGACTAACCATCATTCCACTGTCAGAAGCAGGAGGCTGGTACTGTGGGTGCTGCAGGTTCTTGACAACTTGCTGTCTCATAGGAGTGGCTTTCTTCTGAAAGCACAAGGCCACATTGGCTTCTCCCACAGACTGATTCTGTGATATAACTTCAGTAAGAATCCAGCAGGCCACACCTATCTCTAAAGACCCGAGAGGAAGATCCTGGCATCTCAGAATTCCTCCCTACTCTCCATCATGTGAAGGTAGACACCATTCCTGGCTACATACTGGGGGCACACAGACTACATTTATGCAGCTAGCATTTGGCCAGACATTGTCAGAAAAGCCAAAGGAAATCCGTCTTCACTGGAGCACACTCCTTCTGCACCTGACAACACACCACCATGGGGATCCCCAGTCCTCTCTGTGGGGCACCAAGAGATATGATCAGAAAAATAAACATCCACACCTATAGCACACCCAACCCATGCCCTGGCACATTGCAAAGATACTTTCCCAAACCCAGCTCCTCTTCTCCTCAACTGTGATTGGTCTCCAGCAATGCTACCTGTGGGATGAAGGATTCTTACCCCCACCTTTGTTTTTTTCTTTAAGATAAAAGCAGTTTGAAATAAGCAGTCAAAATTACCAGAATATCCATTTAGACTTCTCTGTTGGAAGCTAAAATCTCCTTGTTTTCCTTCTTGATTTCTCTATGTATAAATTGTGTTATATATAGTTGCCTTTCCTGATTAGAGATAATAGTGATACTTCCCTAAAGAACAAGTTGGAACATTGAGGACGACGACAACAGTGAGGCTTTGCTCCCTTCAGACTGGTCTAACTCAGTGTCACTTTACCCTTATCAGATAGCAGAATGCCCTGGACCCAGGTTGACCCCTAGTCATAGTACGGTCATACTATTGTGACCAATAGTCATAATAGTCGTAACAGTTAGCTCCTTTGAGCATAAAAGACACCATTCTAAGCAACTTCCATATACTATTGTATTTAATCTTCCTGAAATCCCTCTGAAGTATTGGTACCATTCATATCCCTGCTTCATACTGAAGCCGTGAGGAGTAAACACTTGCCCCAGGTCATACTACAAGAACTTAGACTCTATGCAGTCTAGTCCCAGAGCACATGGTTGCAGCAACCCTATGAGACTTTAACAAGACACACCTAGCTCAGCTAAGGTGCATGTGGAATTATGGGCAGCTCTTCAAAGTCAAATGGGATTTAGGATGCTTAGTCCACTCTGACTGTTACAATAGGTAGGGACTGGTAGCTAACCAACACAGAAATGTGTTACCACTCTGGAGGTCGGAAAGCCCAAGATCAAGTTTATAGATGTTGCCTTCCTATTGTGTTCCACAGTTCGGAAGGGGTGAGGAGACGCTCTTGGACTTCTTTGATAAGGGCGCGCATTTGACTCATGAAGATTTTGTATCTTAATTGCCCCCCAAAGGCTCCACCTCCAAATACTATCATACAAGGCATGAGGATGCAACATAGGAATTTTGGGTGGTCACCGACACCCAATCTACAACATGGAGTCTCTGGAAATAGTGTCAGGGGTGACAGTGGTTTCTCCTCCATGGTGGCACACTGTTGCTACCATGCCATTCCCTCTGCACATGCTTAGAAGGCTATCAAACAAAAAAACATCACCCTGGGCCCCCCAAGGTGTTCCCACATGTTCAGTGCTCCCTCCGACAGCCTCCCTCCCCACATCGCTCTTTAAAACTGGGTTGGCATAGTTGACACCAGGCAGCCACAAGCGTTTTGACAATCCATTACCTCTCTTCTCTCCACCCCACAATCCTCACACTCCCAGCCATTCCACATGTCCCTATGCTAATTGCCCTTTCCAAAGTTAACATTTCCAAATGGCAAGATAAGTTCAGCGTCATTTAAAAGAAAAAAATACGCATACTTGAAACATACCATGAAAATGTTGCCCCTCCCTTCTTTCTTCAGTAATGCCATCCTTCCCCTTCCCGCAGTAAAGTGAGCTCATGGGGCCTCTGGCTTCTCCTTTTTCCCAGGGAAGTCAATTTCAGTTCCGTCCCCAGTGTTTTATAACATGGGAGCTCAACTTACACACTTCCAAACAGAGGGATGGCTGCTTGGTTTTGTTTTTGTCTTCCCTCAAGAAAAAGCTGCAATCTCAGTTGAAGGCTTAAGCAGACTTAGCAGCCATCAGCCTCATAAGCTCTGGCCTGCCATAAATAGTCCTTTTTTCGTCAGAAGCTGCAAATCACTGCACGACTATAAACCAGAGCCACTCGGACAGCTGCCCACAGCACTGAGCATGGAGCCCTGCATTTAGTGGCATTTAATGAAGATTTGTTGATGGACTGGTTGATCCAGGTCTTCTACATCAGATGCAGAGACTGTATCTTAAGTTTCTGTCAAGGGATTGTAGCTAAGATTTAAAACCAACTCTTTATGCCACCACTTCTTTATCCCTACAGCCTATTGAGCCTAGAATCTTAGAATCTATCTATAATGTTTTGTTTGGAAGGTTGTATGGCCCCAAAGACTAGGAAGGAAAATAAGGAAGACCCAGTCAAAGCCCCTTAGCCAGAAAACTATGACTCTGTGGCAGTTTGTCATGGCTGCTTGGAAGAAATAAGAAAGCCTCCAGAGCCCTCTGGATCATAAAAGGAAAATTAATTGAGAATTGATACGTGGAGGGCATGGAGGCCTAGTTCAGTGGCAGAGCATGTGATCAGCATGCAGGTGAACTGAGTTTTAGTCCCCAGCACTGTGGAGGGAAATGTATTCTGATAGTTAAGGGCTTTGGAGTCAAGAATTCTGACCCTGAGGACTTATGAAGGTAGCATTTCTGTGTGATGATTTCTTCATGCAAACCACCTTGCTGTGGGATGTCTGCCAGGACTATGTAAGAAATCACGTGACAGTCCTTGCAAAGGGACCAGGTATTTGGATTGCATCCCTGCTGTTTTGAACAATTAGTCAGTGTGTGCATCCCTGTAGTCAGCTTTTCATCCCTGTAACCAAATGCCCAGGATAACAGCTTAGAAAGGAAAGGTTTGGCTCATGGTTTCAGCCCATGGTCAGCTGGCTCCATTGCTTTAAGCCTTCAGCAAAGCAGAATATCATGGCAGCAAGAGAGTGGTAGAAGAAAGAAGCACAGCCAATGGCCATGAAGCAGAGAGAAGTAGTGATGAAATAGGGATGGTTCCTCCCCCTCCTCTTTTTGTTCCAACTGGGGCCCAAGCTTAGAGCATGGGGCTACCAACATGAGAAGCAGACTTTCTCCACAGAGTTTACCCTCTCTTGAAATGCTCTCACAGGCACACTCAGAATCTTCTAGAGGTCTCTCAACCCAACCATGTTGATAGTCAAGATTAACCCATAGAAATACAATGGAGGAACTTGTACTGTGTGGTTAATTTTATGAAAATCAAGTGTATACCAATTATAACTCAGATAGTCAGAATATTCAGTGTAATAGAATGCCATTCTCTCCCAACAAGCCAAAGAGATTAGCGCACACAGTACTGATGAAGACGCTGAAGCGAGCAGAAATGACATTGGAGTATGTAATAAGCCAACGCCATTGGGATCCCAAAGCACCAGCCGTGCTAAATCATGGCTATGAAATCATAGCCAAAATGTATAAAGTAAGATCTCAAAACAGGCTACCCTCCTTCTCTCTCTCTCTTTCCCTCTCTCTCTGTCTCTCTGTCTCTCTCTCTCTCTGTCTCTCTCTCCATTTCTCTCTTTCTTCCCATCCTCCTTCCTCTTTTCTTTGATGCCATCCCACACCCTTGTACATGTGAACATTCTAGTCTTAAGCCACACCCCCAGCCTTTTCTTGATGATGCAAAAGAAAAGGGGCTGGCTGAGTTCCTGTCTTGGCCATTAAACTTTAGTAAGACAAAATGAAAGCAGAAGAGTGGATTCACACAGTTCGGAAGGAACTAGGTTCTTATGAACACAAATATTGATTTTAAAACACAGACAAGGACATTCTTAGAGAGGTAAATGTACCAAAGCTGCAAGGCAGGCTGAAACGGATCCCCAGGCAGTGAAGAAACATGGTAATAAACTCATTGAACCACCAGCAACTCAGAAATCATGACTTAGGACAATGAATCACTGTGTTAAGATTTATAGGAAGTCCAGGAAAGGACCGGTTTTTGGTGGCTGTGCAGGGAAATGACAGCGGTAGAAGTGGTGAAAGTGTCCCTTCTCAGCTCTTGGGTCATCTCAGGTCTTGGCATCATGTTTGAAGTATGGCTCACAAAGACCTGGATTATCTGAAGAAATTAATTCTCCAAGTCTTTCTTGAGCCTTGGAAGACACGTAGATGAACAAGATTGGTCCTCAAAGTCAGAAACATCTGGACCTCAAGCACACAGCTGCTGTGAACACAGTAGAGAAAGGAACAAGATGGTTGCAGCCAGGGCAGCCTCGATGCAGAGAACAGGAAGGCAGGGGGAGGTAAATTCCCACCAGGAGGATTGGAGAGGGCAGCATCTGAGTGGCCTGGGAAGGGCAGGAAAAGAAATGAGAAAAGTGATTCTTGGGCAGAGACATTCTGCTGCTTTTCATCCGTTTTTCCTTCCCACTATCCATTGGCTCGCAGTAGTTTAGCAAGCATCCTTCTATCTACTGGCACACAAATACTTATCGAACACCTCTCTTCTGTCTGGCTCTGTGTTAGAAGTCTATAGTAGAATTTGAGTACAAAGCAAGAATCTTGGAGAACCACTGAGAAGACAAACATCAGCCAAAGTACTCAACCTTCAGAAATAGATGCGAAGAACATCATGAGTGTTCAAACATTTGTTGCAGAGACAAAAAAAAAAAAAAAAAAAAAAAGCCTTACCAAGAAGCAATGAGGGAGGAATTCCAAAGGGTGAATTTGAACCATCTAAACACAAAAGTTGACTTTAGCATGCCTGACAGAGAGAAGAGATGAGCTCATGATCAGAAATAGTGCAATGGGAATCAGGGGTTACACACTACAGGACGGGGAATTTCACGTGGAGAGCACTGTGGAAGGCCAGCCAGCAGGAGTTAGCAGGGCAGATAGGTTCTTGAAAGCATAGATGTGAAGTTTCTGTGCCTGATTCTTCAGACACTGGGAAGTTCTGGATGTAGTTCAGGTGGGGTCCCTGCATAGAAACAAGACTCAGAGTGGCAATGTGAGAGAAATAGAAAGATTGTAAGAGATCTACAGTGGATAAATCAGGGTTCCAACAGGAGACACAGAAGAAGAGGGCTGAAAAAGTAGCTCTCAGTGTCTTCGTTAGAGTTTCATTGCTGTGAAGGGACAACATGACCAAGGCAACTTTTATAAAGAACAATAGTTAATTGGGGCTGGCTTACAGTTTAAGAGGCTCAGTCCATTATCATCACGGAGGGAAGCATGCTAGTGTGTAGGCCGCATGGTACTAGGGAAGGAGCCAAGAGTTTTACATCTTGACCCACAGGCAGCAGAAGGGGACTGTCTTTTGTAGGCAGCCAGGAGAAAATCCCACCCCCACAGTGACACACTTCCTCCAACAAAGCCACACCTGCTCCAACAAGCCCATACCTCCTTAGAGTGCCAGTCCCTGTAGGCCAAGCATTCAAACACATTAGTCTGTGTGAGCCAAACTTATTCAAACCACCACAGTTAGGCTGAGGAGAACTTGAGTGAAGAAATACATGGGGTAAACCAATCAGACTAGAAGACTGTGAGGAGTTGATAGTGGGAATGTTAAAAGAACTTCTGGCTTCCAGGACTTGTTAGCTATCTAAATACCTAGACAAGAACAATGGTAATGGGCTATTTTGATAGACAAATGAGCCGTGGGAACTCAGAGGTGCTAAAATTTGTTCTTTTTCATTAGACTATATGTTCCCAAGGGCAGGGACTCTTATTTTGCTGAAAATTATTCCCTTGATTTATCGTTCACTGATGCAATACTTAGTAACTGAATGGGCAGTGGGTTACATGAATGAGTCTGGTTTGGAACATGTAACATTTGAAGACCTTTAAGACACTGGAGAGGTAAAAACCAGAGACATGGACTGTGTCTTGGGCAAACTTCAAAGGGAAAGTACAGGATCAAGATAAGAAACTAGAAGGAGAACATACCCTGAATCAGGAAATCAACCTAGCCAAGCCAGGAAGAGGAAGGAAAGAGACAAAAAAGACCTAGGATGAGCTTCCAAAATCATGAGAGAATTTCAGCCAGAGAGAGTCAGTCATGTCCACTGCAGGTCAGAAGAGAGCTAGGATCATCCATGACCTTAGAGAGCTACTTCTGCAGTGGTGATCAGCAGGATACAACAAGGCCATGATGTGGAGTAGACACAAGTCAAGGAACGTTCCGAGGAGAAGAGGAAGAGCCTGGTGCAGGAGCTGCAAAGATTGGTATGTGGGACCTGGAGAAGGGCCAGCACCCTTGCTGGCTGTAAGAGTGGCTCTTTTGCTCTGTCTGTTCCCTTTTCCTTCTCCGGAATCCCTTGGTGGGAAACAGCACAGGCCATAATCAGGAAAATGTTAGTCTCATCTTGAATAAAAGAAGATTTACAGAGAACTTTGGAACAAAACAGAGAAAGATGTCTATACAAGGCCTGGAAATACAGATCTGGGATAGAATCAGCCAACCACAGCCACAGGGCAAATCCAGCCTTCTGTTTTTCTACAGCTAGCCTGTAAGATAAGAGATCTTGCATTTTCTAAATGATTGAATAAAAAACAGAAGAAGAAAAATAGTTTATGGTGCAATAAGTCTAAGTTGGAACTTCAGTGTCCATCAGTAAAGTTTTATCGAAACATAGCCAATACAACTAGTTACCTACTGTGAAATTTGTTTAAAATTGTATATTAACTGTACAACATAATGCTTTCCTTTTCATATGTGATGTGCTCTGAGCACATGCACTTGTTTCCCTCTGCTGTCTGCTTTCATGACCTGACTTTCTTGGGTTATTTTGTTTTGTTCTTTTTTCTTTCCCATTTCTTTGTTTTTCTGTGTCTGTCTTATTTCACTAAGTGTGGTAAGTTCTTCTTCTATCTGTTTTCCTGTATAGGACAGAACTGTTTTCTTTGTTGCTAAACAAAACACTATGTGGTGCCTGTGTGTGTGTTTATGTATGTATATATGTGGCATATATATATATATATATGTATATATATATATATATACACACATTGTGTGTGTAGCACATATATGTATATATGTGTGTTCAAGAGATGTGTGCGTGTAAACATTTTCTTTATCCACTCATCCAACAGTGGGCATCTTGGCTTGGCTTATTCTATGACTTGCCCCTTGTGAATCTTGTGGTGATGAGTTTGGATGTGCTGAAAACTTTATGGTTATATACCTAGCAGTAGTATATCTGGATCATAGAGTAACTCTTGGAGAAACCTCCACACCGATTTCCCCAGCAACCGGCCTTCCTTATATTTCTTTCTATGGCTGCATTTACTTTATTACAGAGCCGAGGAGTTGCAGTAGAGACTATTTGGCCCACATAGCCTAAAATATTCTCTATTTGGCCCCATATAGAAAAAGTATGTCAATCCTTGGTCCAGGACACAGAAATGAAACCAGAGCAATTGCCTATCGGCCAACAGTATGGAACAAAATTAAGTTTAAAGGGACCAGGTCTCATTGTGCATAATGGAAAGCAGGAGACTGGCTGTTTAGGGGTGATCTCTGTGGTAGACTCTTGTCATTCTCTACAAAGGCTTCCTGTGGCTGATGTCACGAAGAGTCCAGCAGGCTGTGTCTGCCATCCCTTTCAGAAGGCTGCCTGCTGCTGATGTCATGGAAGAGGTTCTGCAGGCTGTTTCAGGACTCACTTTCAAGGAAATATTTCCTTTACTGACTGAGGCAAGCCTGGCTTCTTTACTTCTCTTTTAAAATACTCATCACCATGGTAATTAGATGGTTATCAGTAAAATTCTTGGTTCGGTGCCTATCTCTCCCACTATACCAGAGGCACTGTGGGAGAGAGCATGTAGCTTGACTCAATCTTGCCTCTGCTGTTTCCTGGTTGGTGACTGTGAGTCACCTTCCCCTGGCCTCAGTTTTCTCATTAGTAAAATAGGACGGTAAGAATGTGTACCTCTAGGGTTTTGATTCAGTGAGGTAATTCATGCAAAGCCCTCAGGGCCTGTGCTGTCTTTAGTAGTATTTTGTTGGGCCCTGTGTGGTAAAGGAATTGCACACAAAAAGATAAGACTTGGATTTCAGGGCAAATAGGTATATGGTAAAGCCTTTCATCAAAACAGAAGAGGTATGGAGGATTCCCCATGTCTGAGGTGTCTGAGAATACTCAAGTGAACTTGCAAGGCTGATGAGTAGAAGGAAGTGAAGCTGGGTGAGAAGTAAGGTAGGAGATGGAGGGGTGTGGAAGTGTCTGAAACATCTGAGTGGGAAACAAAATGGTTGTGCTGTTTGGGGGCCTGGGTAGACATGGCCTGGTGTTTGTTATGTCTGTTGTGTAAAGCAAAAATTTTTTAAAAACCTGAACCTGGTTTGTCATTTTAACTACCAGATCTCTAGAACTTATAGGATGATACCAAGAATATAATACATGCTCAACAAACACCTCGACTACATGTTAACATAGTAATCATCTGAGGGGTTACCACAAAAACCATCACCAGCCCTAGATATCACCAGCAGTTTCCTGTTTAATGGAGGGATACTACTTCAAACACCTATGTCTTGTTGCTCAAAGAAATTCTCTAGTGACAAGAACAGGCTAGCCCATTCATGGGTCAGAATTAAAGTTCAGGAAAGAGCCACTTTAAACCACTGAGGGATAAGAATTGGTGGGTAAATATCCGGTACCTCCAGTCATCGATTACATGTTCGATAACCCATGTTTTTGGCTACTAAATTTGGTTTCATGATCACCACATAGCAGCCAGGATGCAGCTTCACAAAAGGTAGAAGCTACATTTCAATCAGCAAAGGGGTTACCAAACATGTGAGCCCCAGGAATCTAAGATAAATGAGAGAAAGAGAGAAAGAAAGAGAGAGAGAGAGAAGCTCTTAGGTCACCTGCTCCTCCAAATCTGGGCCTTCGAGAATGTCACTTCCTCGAAGCAGGGTAACAGATGATTGGTTATTGGTGACATCATATCAAGAGATAGCACTATGGCAAAGCACTTGGCAGTTAAGAGCAAGGTACCTCAGAGTTAGTTTTCTCCTCTGGTCCAAAGGATAAAATTATCCCACTGCTTCCTTCAGAGGGCCCAAGAGAATCAAAGGCAATGGTGGTTTAGGACAGATATCTAGAAACATAGAAAAAGAGGTCTACCAGAGCATCCTTGGGCCTTGGGTTTCATTTCCTCAAAAGCCTTTTAGACGAAGGACTGGCTCGGCAGTTAAGAGCACCAACCCTTCCAGAGGTCCAGAGTTCAATTCCCAGCAACTACATGGTGGCTCACAACCATGTCTGTAATGGGACACAATGCCTTGTTCTGGTGTGTCTGAAGACAGCAACAGTATACTCACATACATAAAATAAATAAATAAATAAATAAATAAATAAATAAATAAATATTTTTAAAGTCTTTTAGTAGACAATTCTAAGTCACTAATATGCCACGTTCCCTGACTGCAGAGACAGAGAGCAACAGAAAGACAGGGAGGCAGAGACAGAGAGAGACAGAGAAACAGAGATAGAGAGATAGAGTCTTGGGGAAGAAAAAGCATTTTCACAGACATTCTCTTTAATTCATAGCCCTCCCCACTAAGAATCCTGTGTTGTGTGATTTAGTGAGGGACAAAGAACCCTGAAGAAAGGACTAACAGATGCCTACCTGTTCCACCTCTAGCAATCGGCCTTTTTCATATTTCTCTTTTGACTTTCTAGCTAACACTTAAAATAACTCCACTTTACAGGTAATAAATCTGGGTTCTGGGAAGATGAATAACTTATTCATATAGCTAATGAGCTAGCAGCACACTGAGGATTTGTCCCTGTGATTCCCAAGTCCGTGGACTTTCTACTACACTCCGCCCAGCTCTGCCTGAGACAGGAAATCCTCCCCAGTAATGTTATAAGGTGCGATTGGTCCCAAAATGTCCTTCCTAGAAATTAGAAACTAGTATTTTAAGACTGTAAATTGTCACTACAGGGTGAGTTGAAATAATCTGTCTTGTCTCCTAGAACCTTTTTTCTGATATAATCCAACTTCTCTTCACCTCACCCATGAACACATTCTATTTCTGGAGTGGTAAAGGGGACCCCCCTCCCCGGACATTAAGGCCATAAGGAAAGGAAAGTCAGGCTGAGGATAAGAAAATGAAACTCACCAGGATGCAGACAGAGAATAGGATGCAACCATGGAAACCACCCAGGAACATATGCCATTTGGCTTCTTCCCTAATTACAGGGAAATATATGTGTGTCAACAATCTCTATCACTGAGTACACTGGAAAGTGCCCATGTCAGCGCTTAGTAAACTACAGGCACAGAAAATATTTAATGGATGAATAGATTCTCCCTCTCTCCCATACCGTCGAAATCTAAGTGGTTGTCTCATTTCCCTGTACCTAAGAGACACCATGATGGCACTGTCAACCCCAACTATTTCTGTGGCTTTGTATCTCTGAAGGCTTCCTTGGTGTCGGCCACCAGCCTTTTCTTTCACGCTTATCTTTTCTTAGTTCAAGTTCTCTCGCTCCTGTCACGGTATTGGCACAGAAACTCTCTGAATCTCCTTTCCCAACATTTCCTTTGGGATGCTGAGTCATCGATGGTCTGGTAAGGGAATAAACTTGGATTTCACACAATCACCGCTCACTTCTAATGACTAATAGTCATAGCTCATGGCTGGAGGCCCCACAAACTTCACCTTATGTGACTCTGTTACGATCTCTACAAGTGGTGACTGAGTCTGTGACCTTGAACCTCATGGAGAAAAGCAGCAATAAGTCCCCAAACTTTATAGCTGTGAAGTCCTTCTCCAAAATGATTGGTCTAGCATCTCTAAAACTTTGATCCTCAAAAGAACCCCTGCTCCGATATCATAGCCTACCCTAGAATGTCTGTAAACATCTCAGGTGAACAGACACTTGGTGCTTCTCTATCTGCTTCAGTCCAGTCCTTGTTAACTCTGTGACAACTGGGACAATTTACTTTATAAGTGATTCCTGAAACAAACTCTGGCTGTGATGGAAATAAGGGAGCCAACTTCCCTTGTCACTAAAAGTTTTATATATCCAGTACTGCAAAATCTTATGATATAATTTTTTCAGCTACTAGAAAATAATTTAGACCAGTCCCTGGGTTTCTACTTCTAACCTCGCATCAGACCCAAAAATAGACATGAGGAAAACAAGCAGAGGCCAGGGGCCTCCTGAGCTGAAGAAATGTGGATCAGATCTGGGGGGGGGGGGGCTGGTGGTTGAGGTTTGAGGGACAAGAACACCAAACAAAGAACTTCAAGGAGAAAGAGCATCTGTTAGGTCATGGGGTGACCCTGCATCTTTTGATATCTGTACACCATGACTACCTAGAGAGCAACTACCAAAGAACAGCTTCCAGAGGTCCGTGAGCTGAAGAACAAATAGATCCTACATGTGCCTGGAAGACATTCATGTTAATAACCAACTAGAAAGAAGAAAACTGGCTAAACACCCAGGAAATTCACTAAACACATATTACTTTCCTATCTCAAATCTGGTAGAGTACCTGACATAAGCAATCTACAAAGAGGAAAGACTATTTGGCCTGCCAGTTCAGAGGACTCAGTGTATGGTTGCTCAGCCCCACACACTTCAGCAGGCTATTATGACATGTGTTACAGGGGCTGTTCTTCATGGGAAGCAGAGTGAGAAAGAAAACTACAGCCCCCGCAAACAATCCCACAGTCACCTGCTTCCTCCAAGAAGCCCCACTTCCTAGCCTTCACCACCTTCCTGAATGTCACCATATTATGAAGGTATCAAGGAATTGGCATATTCATTATTTCAGAGTACTCGTGATCTAATCATCTCTGGAAATGCCCTCATAGGCACACCCAAAGGTGGGCTCACAAAGACCCTAGAAAACTCAAGCCTTAAAGTGTGGGGTTATTTAATAATAACAAACTGTCTAAAGCCAAAGGACCTTAGAGAATACCAAACAGTCTAACATGGAATTTAAGTCTCAGAAGAAGGTAGGGAGAGAGATATATTTTTGAAGAAATAATGGCTGAAATTATTGCAAACTCAAGTGCTACATATTCACAGATCCCAGTTCAGTCAACATTAAGGAGGTTAAATATAAAGTCAACAACATAAGTGCGTTACCAGACACTAATTAGAAAAGGAAAAATCTTCAAAGCTGCAGCAGCCGTCAAGGGAAAGGATGAAATACCATAATTAATGTAAGTGACAAGACAATAGAGTGACACTGTTTAACTCTGAAAGGAAAAGGTGTCAATGTAGCTTCAATGGACAACGAAAATATCGTTCAAGAGGAAAGCTCACAATCCTGAACCTGGGCCAGCAGACCACAGCATTAACATATGTGAGGTGAATGTTTTCAAGCCAAAGGTATGTGATTCCAAATAAAACGTCAAGTCTTTGAAACACTCAGCCCTAAATGGGATGTCTCCATCAAATCTCTCCCCTCAGAGCTCAGGGAACCCCATGAAAGAGGGGACGAAGGGACAGTAAGAATGTAAAAGCCAGAGAGGATAGAGGCCACCAAGAAAACAAAGCCCTCAAAATCAGCATACGCAAAGCTCATATGAACTCACTGGGTCTGAAGTGGCGTGTACTGGGCCTGCGCAGGTCTGCCCCAGGGCTTCCGACTAAATTTTATAGCTTCCGGTTTAGCGTGTTTACAGGATTCCTGAGCGTGTGAACAAGCAGGTCTCTGATTCCGGTGTCTTTTCTCAGGCTCTTTTCCTTCTGTTGGTTTGTCTTGTCCAACTTTGATATGATAGTCTTGTTTTCTCTTACCATATTTTATTTTTAACACGTTATTATTATTTCTTAGAAGTCTGTTCTCTAATGAGAGACAGAAACAGAGTGGATCTGGTTGGGAAGGAGGTGGGAAGGAACTGGGAGGGGTAGAAGGAGGGGAAAACATGATCAGAATTCATTATGTGAGAAAATAATCTCTTTTATTAAAAAAGAAAAGAAAATGTCAGGTCTATGCTGAACAGTGAACATTACAGGAAATTACAAAGAATAAATAAATATACTTTTTTATCCAAGAAATCCTTTGTAAGGTAGTTAAACAAAGAAAAACTGGCATCAGTGTTTTGGAACATAGATGTCAAGGAACATAGAAGGAGGAAAGGAAAGTACATTTTTAAAGGCCTTACATTACATGTGAGGTAGTATATGTATTTTCTGTGGGTAGAACTTGACAGTTAAAGATACATAGTATAATCTTTGGCACAACTACAACTTCATACACAGAAAAAAATTAATAAATTTAAAACAAATTTGAATTGATTATAATAAATGAAATGTGAAACTTTATATAAAGAAAGGCAGGGGCTGGACATGTGGTACATGATATCAGTCCCAGCAGGCAGGAGGCAGAGGTGCGGATCTCTATGAGTTTGAAGCCAGCCTGGTCTAGTTAGTGAGTTCCAGGGCAGAGAGGCTGTGTGTGTGCGTGTGTGTGTCTGTGTGTGTGTGTGTGTGTGTGTGTGTGTGTGAGAGAGAGAGAGAGAGAGAGAGAGAGAGAGGGACAGAGAGACGGAGAGAAGGAGGAGGAAGAAGGAAGGAGACAGGAGTGGAGAATGAAAAACAATGGGATACTATCAGAATGATAGATAAATAAATTTCAGTAACTGCACTTCATACAAATCAATAAAAGCATAGAAATTCTTAGGCAGACATTGTCAGACTGAACAAAAAAAGAAACCCTTCTGTACACGTCAAGGAACCCATCTTCTACACCAAATTGTCCACAGCTTAAAGATAAAATCGTGAGGAGATGACGCACTGTGCAAACCCTGAGCTGGAGGAGCTGTGTTCACATCACACCATGTAAATTTTGAAGCCAGGGTCCATGAGAAATAGAGACATGCCTTAAGAAGCTGGGCTAACAGGGCAGAAAGGTATAACAAGCCTGACGAGCATTCACCTAATAACAGAGCGTTAAAATATATGGCACAAAGCTGACAGGCATGAGAGGAGAAACAGATAAGTTTAAATTAAAGTTGGAGTTTTCAACAGTCCTTTCACTAATTCATAAGACAGGCAGACGGAAAATCAATGAAAACAGAGATGGTTTAAGCATCACTGTCAGGCAACCTGACCTAAGTGGCGGTCGCTCCCTGGATACAAAATGCTCATTCTCTTCAAGTGCACATGAAGCATTCAACAAGGTAGGCCATGTTCTGGGTGTACAGCAAAAGCAAAGCTGAAACTTCTAAGGAAAAGTTTAAGAAAACCTGAAAAACCTTGGGTCAGATAAGGTTTTTACAGGGTCAAACCATATTAGCCATTTTAAATGACTACAATCAATAAATTGAATTTCATTATCATCTTCACAGACACAATTAAGGTAGTCAAAAAGGCAAGCTAGGAGAAAATACAATATGTATGTCTGGTGAGACTCAAATATATAGCTGAAAAATTTAAAAACCAAATCATCAGTAACTACAAACATGTATATGTTTGAGTATATTCTTCAAAAATATGTGAATGGTCAGTAAGAACACCTTTCAAGGGTTCAAGATGCTAAAGGTTTAGCATCTTTAATTATCAAGGAAATTCAAATTAAAACCATAGAAGGGAGAACTCTGTACCTCACTCTTACATTCCAAACTGAAAATAACTAAAGACAGTCCAGAGATAAAATACACTGCAAATGACTGGGATTAACAGATATATGCTAACAGTCCACCTAACAGACAAAGAATACACACTCTTCTCGGGAGCAACTGAAACCTTTCCCAAATGGACCACGTCATGCGCCACAAATCAAGCTTTAATAAATACAAAAAAGAAACAATTTCTTGTATCCTAATGGACCAGAGATTTAAAAAAAATGAAAGAAAGTAAAACTATAGAAACTATAGAAAAATGTGTATTGTTGAAATCTCAAAGGAAAATCCCAAAGTCAAATAAAGGAAAACGCACCCTAGCCAACCCTGTGAGGCACAGCCAAGGCAGTCCTAAGAGGAAATTTGCAGCTATAAAGCCTCATTTAAAAAGTAGGAGGAGGGCTGGAAAGATAGCTCAGAGGTTAAGAGCATTAGGGCTCTTCCAGAGGTCTTGAGTTCAATTCCCAGCAACCACATGTGGCTAATAACCATCTGTGATGAGATCTGGTGCCCTCTTCTGGCATACAGGTGTATGTGCAGGCAGAATGCTGTATACATAAGAAATAAATCTTTTTCTTTTTAAAGAGGTAGAATGAGTTCAATAAACAACCTAATGATTCATTTCAAGACTCTAGAAAAACAAGAAGCCAATTCCAAACCCAGTGGATAGCAAGAGACACTAAATACGGGGAAGAAAAGAACAGCATACAAATCAAACACAGTGTTAGTTTTTTTTTTGAAAAAGTTAAGATTGAACTGACAAAAACGAAGAGGAGGAAAATTCAAATTAATGGAAATGTAACAATAGATTCCAGTGAAATCCAGAGCATCGCTGGGGAGCAGGTTGAAAACTTACTCTCCAAAAAGCTGAAAAACCTAAAAGCCACGAATGAATTGTAAGTGTACATGATCTACCAAAACGAAAGAGAGAAGACACAAATGGCTTAAACAGGCCCATTACTCTCAGTGAGACCAAGGCTGAAATCAAGTCTCCCAGCACAGAAAAGCCCAGGGCCACATCGAGTTCTATCAGACTCTTAAGGTGTAAGAGCAGCATTTCTCCGTTTGTCAAAACTCATCGAACTGAGCACTTAAAGCCAGTACACGCTATGGTATGTAAGTTATACACCAATAGGGTTAACTCTTAGATGGCTGTAATCCCGTAATCCAGATAGAAAAACTAAACTGGAAACACAAGGACCTCCCTGTGGTCTCACAGTATATGCAGATTTGAGGAGAGAGTGGGGAGGGTAAGTAACAAGTCAGCGAAGCTCCGAAGCTCCGTGGGGAACTCTGGCGGGATCTTAAAGGTATGCACAGAGAAAAGGCCTCCGGCTTCCAAGGATTCAGCATCCCGATGTAGAGATGTCTGTGATTTGTAAATGGTCCATGCAAAGGACTGCTGTGGCTAGTTCAGGCCGAGGCTGGCTCAGAAAAGGAATAGAGTATTGGGTTTTAGAAGCCGCAGTGTGTAAGCCCGAAAGGGGTGTGCTTGTCAATCTAACATGAGGGCGGGGTTCTGCGGCTAGGAATCTGAAAAGCCTCCTGAAGGTGTTCAGAGGTGGGTTTAAAGGGGTCTGCTCTGGTGTGGTGGGCGTGGGCCCCAAACCGTTCTGATGAGCATAAGCCTATAGGGAAATCTCTCTGCTGCAGAACTTTCTTTCTTTTTCTTTTCCCTGTTTTCTTTTTTAAAACTGTTCTAAATATAAAATGACTTTTCTTTTGTTTAACAAAATAAGATATAATAAGACAAAACAAAGACCATCATATTGACGTTAGACAAGACAAACCAACAGAAAAATAAAAGAACTCCAAGAGAAGGCACAAAAATCAGGGACACACTAGTGGACACATTCAGGAGGCTCATAAAAGTACTAAGCTAAAAGCTATAGTGTTCATGCAGAGGTCCAGGTGCAGACCCTTGTAGTTCCTGTGCAAGCTGCTTCAGTCTCTGTGAGCTCCTATGAGCTTTGCTCAGTTGTTTTAGAAGCTCTTGTTCCCCTGGTATCCTGTCTGCTCTATTTCCCCAGCTCCTTCTGCTTCCTCTTCTCTGGGGTTCCCTGAGCTCTGAGGGGAGGAATTTGATGGAGACACCTAGTTTAGAGCTGTGTGTTCCAAGGTCCCTCTCTCTGTCTCTCTCTGTCTCTCTGTCTCTCTCTGTCTCTCTCTGTCTCTTTCTGTCTTTCTCTCTGTCTCTCTCTCTGTCTCTCCCTCTCCCCCCCCCTTCATGTCTCTGTATTTGTTTCCATCTATTACAGAACATTCTAGCCTAGAAGGGCAACCACACCCAAAGCATGGCGTTCAGGATCTGAAGTCCATAGCTCTAAAAAACAAATTTGATTTCATCTCAGTATAGCAGAGACAATTATTTAAGCATCTTGAGCTGCGGTTTCCTCACTTATAGTATGGTGATAATGTCTATCTGCTTGAGAGAGGCAGAAGTGATGTAAGCTAAGTCCCTGGGACAGCGTGTGTAACTGATAGCCCAAAAGCATGTCAGACTTTTCTTGAACTACTGTCTGAGAGTCTCTGCTCTTTGGTCCTACAAGGTCAGGTCACAACTAGCCTGTAAGAACAAGAAGAAAGAAACCAAACATAACATACGCATAAACCCATACATAAGTTATGTATTTGTCACTGAGGGCCAGCAGCAATATTCATAAATATCATTAACAGGAGGCTTCACATTAAAGGTAGGCCCTTTCACTGAGTGGCTATGATCGGGGGGTGATAATAGAAATTTGAACCAAGGAGTTTGTAATTTTAAGTTTCTCTACTGGTAGAATTCTTACATAGTTTCAAACTGACCAAGAAGAGCCTGCCTCTCTGTTATCTCCGGCCTCCTTGATACACTTGACAACATCTACCTGGGGGTCTCAGGGAATCCCAGATCACTGTTCCAGAACCCTACTTCTAAGAAGGAACATGCATGACTCAAGGGTGTCATGTAAGTACGAATTCAGTGCAGTTGCTCAGATCTAGGGAAGAATGTTTTCCTGTATTGAAAGAGAAGCATTTACTGAGCATCTGTTGTTTACAAGCAGACTCCACGCTGGAAGCTTTACCTGGATAATCTGGCACAATCCTCCACTTACTCATACATTTCTGAGTTCCAGGGTAATACGTCACGAGTGGATTGAGATTGTACGGACAGTTAACAGAGCATGCCCACAAGATGACCAGTACTACCAGCCTGGTCTCGGTAGGCTAAAGTGGAAAGAATCTTCTCCAAGGGAACTAGGTGTGAATGGAATCTTAAAGCACAGCTTCGAAGCATGCCAGGTAAAGGAGACGTGCAGATAGGACTCAGAGGTGTGGGACATCTGAGGAAGAGAGAATATCTACCAGGGACAGCAGCAGGACAGCCAGGGAGCTTTGGTTCATCAGAGAAATGGTCTGTAGTTGAGAAAAACAGAAAGAAGTCTACAGCAGGGAACAGGGGCATGGTCAAAAATGAGTGATAAATGGAATAGAGTTTCCTTACTCAGCAAAAAATCAGACATCCAGGAAGCTAAATCTGATAAACTATCCAGATGGAACTGTCAAGGTCAGCATGGGACATGACCAGTCCCTGTGGGTGGTACCCACCCTTACTAACACAGGATGAGAATAAGAAGATTCACCTCTTCATATCCCAACTTAGTAGAGAGAAAAGCATCAGACCCAATGTAAGGGCTACTCTATAAAGCATCTTGACCAGTACACCTCAAAGCTGCCAAGGTGATCAGAAACGAGGAACATCTGAGACACCCATCACAGCCAAGAGGAACCTAAAGAGACAGGACAGTTGGGATATGAGGTCCTGGATGGGATCTAGAACAGAATGTGATGTCACCAATCTAACCACTGACAGACTCTAGTTAGTGATACTATCTCAATATCCCTTCATTACTAGTGGTAAAAGCAAGAGAGTAATAGGGAGATGAGGGTGTGGGGTATGGCAGCTCTTCATATCATTTCATATTTCCTGTAAATTTATGATGAACCTAAGATCAAAAGTTTATTTTAATGGGTAGGACATTCAGTTAAACCCAAGCTCCAGATAAACAATGACTTTGGTGGAGGGGGAGGTAAATAAATCCCATGAAATACTGGAAGCATAGTTATACTAAAAACGTATCCATGGTTGATCTGAAATACATCCTTTACTGGGTATAGTGGAGACTTTACCTGGAAAGAAATTCACCCTGAGAATTCTTAGGCTGGATCCTAAGGAGGATCATAGCCAGGAAAGAAAATAATGTGCATCCTCCGAGGTCAATGGGCAGGTGAGGAGACTGAGGTGCAATGACTGTACTAGAGTCCTCCAGCCAGCTTAGTGGGAAGCTGGGACCTGAACACAGGCCTATCTATGTAGTACATCTCTATGCTTTACTCTTTCTAGAAACATCCCTGAGAATTCATACTTTTTGGCAATGAACAAAGGCAGGTCAAAACCAGACAATAAGCCCAGAGGACTCCACCAAAGGCAAGCAAGTGCTCCTAACCACCCAAGCGCAAGGCCTTACCCAAGCAAATGGTGGCCCCTTGCTAGAGGGTATTCAGTAGGCTGAGTGTAAGAAACCCACTGTGGTCCCCTTCCCCCTCCTCTCTGGTCCTGGTTGTCATTGTTAAACTAAAGGCACACAGGCCCCTGACTGCAGCACTAGAAGGGTCCTCGGGAGCCACCTAACATCTTCCTGGGAGTAAGTTCACATTCACATTTATCCTATGAATGTGACCTTCTTGGTCTCTTCCAGTACTTTCTAACACTCTCCCTTTGCCTCTGTTCTGTCTCAGCAATTTGTTGGAGTGTCAGAATACAGCTTACAAAGCCAGTTAGAAATCTGTACTAAGTGAGCATCAGAGGTCTCTGAGACAGACCCCCAAAGGCTTTTCTGCCCAGACAGAGAAGTGTGGAAGGTGGGGCCTTACTGCTGAGGGTCATCTCCTCTCTGTCTTGTTCCAATTAGGGGAAGCTGCTTTATAGATGGGGTCCATGGAGGTGAGGCTAAGAAGCTGAGTTTAGCTCGGCATAGCTCAAGTGTTCCAGGGCTTATTTTAGTAACACCTGAGAGAACTCAGAAGGGAGAAAGAAGAGTGACGTGGGCTCCTGCCAGCCACCAGAGTCTCCTGCAGGAAATTAGTGACACCAGCCAGCTGTTCCAGGTCCCTGATGGACTATTTCTTCTCTACCCCAAGCTCCCTGGGGACAGCTATCTCTCTGTGGCCTGCCAGCTCTGGAAGACAAAGAGGACAACTCCCAACCTGCTGTGTGCTTACCTCCAACGTGGACCTCATGGAACTACCCGCGAACATAGCTTTGCCTGAGTAGGGTGACGATGGGGGGGGGGGGGGTGGCGGAAGTGTCTGGCAATCCTCTTTTCTCTAGAAATGGGATTGGAAACTGGGTAATCGCCTAAATGGGGAGCCTCGGCGAGTCGCTAAGCACTGCTTCCATTTTATTATGGTGATGAGGCCCACTGAGCTAACATAATCCCTTTCCTGGGCTCTGAGAGATTGCCAGGCAGCCAGCCACTGCCCCACCCTCCACCCCAGGTGCATTAGTCTGATGGGAAGAGGCCCTGAGCTCTGTACAGACTGCATTTCATAATGGCGTTTAAAAGCAGTGACTGAGGATCTGAGGATTGCATCAGGGCTAGGACACTGCTGTACCAACTCCCTCTGCCCTTTGACACTGCCCTCCTAACACTAATGGGACATATGTCATCTAAATGCAGGGTCATTAAGGTGAAAGGGCTGCCAGGGGAGACCTCAACTTAAAACGGCTAGTGGGACCTGGTCATCACAGAAAGATCATAGGTGCTACCCTTTAGCAATTCCACACTCAGGGTCTCTTACCCACTCATATGTGCTCTGTGATTTCTAAGGCTCTTTTTGGTTCCCCATGTAAAGAATGCCCATATTCACAGTTCACCAACCCAGCCAGGAATTCCACCAAAGCTATTGACTGATTTGTTTTATCTTCTAGTATTTATGGCATATATTATATAATAATATGATACCTTTTATTCTTATAAATTATAATATAGTTTATTAATGAACACCTTATAGAATAGGATGACCTAGCAGTGGTTGAAGGAGAGGATCTCATAGTCTTTGACAATCAGGGAAGTCATAAACCCAGAAGAGGAGAGGGACTTAGGAAGTAGGAGGAAAAACACCCAAGGCCACATCATCTGCAGCTCACCCTGGCAGGCAAATGAACTAGAGATTCAGGCAGCTGATTTCTGCTGATGGGACTCAGGGAGAGTTCAGAATAAATCACTGCCGTGTGTGCCATTTAGATCCTAAATGGAAGCTTTGCCAGGGCTGCAGCAAAATTAAGACAGGATTTAGATTCAGAAGCTGGGCCCTGGAGGCAATGCCAGCATTTACTCGCTACACGATATTGAACGAGGCATTTCGCCATCATGAGCCAGCAAAATGAGGCTTGGTCCTGTTGTACACACTCTATGGGATGGGTTGCCAACTTCTGAACAACTCCAGGGAACTCCATGCCTATGTGAACAGTGATGGCTGAAACTGGGCGACATGCAATTTGCTCAGCCAAATATAGCATGCCTACTTGTAGTCTCCAAATGCCAAATGACATAAGACACATTAGCCATAAACACTAACACGGTGGTATTATTATACCAGTGACATTCTAGAAGAGGATGTTACATCAGTTTGGGAAAAATTGGAAAAGGCTAAAGTTTAGCAGCCTCCAGTTCCACGTATCCCACCCTAGAATCAGCACTGTGACTCAGACTGAAAGAACCAAAGAACAGCAAAATAGGACGCGACCCTAAGCCCAAGGAGAGGCAATTATCTGTTTAGTCCATCCACATTTTCCTTCCACACTATCCTCCCGTCCAAACCCTCCCCTGTAGGACACATGAGATGCCTCCATTAAGACGGGCTGTCATGGACATTACAGACCAGGAAAGTAAATAGAGAGAAGAAATGTCTAGCCTCAAAGAAATGCCCCTGAATTCCATTCAGTCTCACACGACAACCCAACATCTATCTGCTCAGGATAGCTCATCTTATCATGGTCCTGTGCTGTAGGAAGGAAATGTTCGACCCCCCCTTAATTCCTATGCTGAAATGAAGTCTTCAGTGCGATTTAGAGGCAGGGCCTTTAAGGGACAATTGGGTCACAGAAGCAGAGTCTCATGGATGAGCTTAATACTCTTAGAAAGAGGCCCAGAGCCAGCCTGTTCTTTCTTCCATGGAAGGATATAACATCTTACCACTGTCTCAACACAGCAGAGGTATCACCAGAACCCAGCCAGGCTGTCGCCACCGTCTCAGGTTTGATAGCCTCTAAATCCTGTGAGAAACGGCATTTCTGCCGTTCCTAAGTCACCTGCTGTTTGACACTTTGTCACAGCAGCTCAGACTAATATACCTCCCAACCTTGCACTAACCGCATATTCCCAGGAAAGGAGAAAGAGACACAGACTCGTGATCCCCGGTGTTCACTAGCCACCTCGAACTCTTCCCCATGCGCAGTGATCAGGTCAGGCAGACTGACAAATCTAAAGTTTACAATGTCCATTGATAAATGAATGCCTCTCCTAAGGGAGGAAAGTGAAATTGAAAGATTGCTATATGGGTTTCATCTCACCTCTGCACTTCTCCCTTGGCTGCCAGTTCAGGTTGTGTCTATCAGATGCCCCCTGCTTTGTGTCCCAGTTCCCAAGATGCTTTTCTCTCCACACCTCAGCATACTCTTCTCAGAGCTATTGCTTTAGAACGCACCTCTTACCTGGTCCAGTCCTTGTCATCACACAGTGCAACCATCCCTAGAGGGTTCTAACTCAGCCAATTCCCAACCTCACCTCTGGCTTCTTCTCCCCCAAGCTGCTTACCATATAGCACCACAGGGTAGGCTTTCCAGTCCAGAACAACCTTCATGCATCTATTCATTCAATGCAGGTTTAATTTGGCCTAAGGTGTAATCAAGCACTAAGATAGTCATGGAAATGCATTGGGAGGGCAAGCTCACCCAGCATCCAGGAACTCATAGGCTTTTAGGAAAAGCCATCCATCAGATTGACACGAAATAGATGTCTGATGTGTTTATACATAGACTATGATATTTGACCAGAAATTGTACTTTGACATATGTACAAAGCAGAAGGTTGAAACAATCTCAATCAAATGGGAAGAGAAGTGAAATTTGAGCTAATATCTGAAAAATTAGAAGTGACAAATTAGGCAAAGCTAGCTGGTGGTAGGGGTGCTGGGCCACAGAAGAGCACTCCAAGCTGAGGAAGTTCTCTGCCCAGGGCTTGAGAGTAGGCAGGGGCCACTCAAGGCTCTCCGACTAGAACTATATGGGAGAAGCTGGTCCTCCAGGGAGCTAGGGGAGTTACAAGAGTCCAGACCATGAAAAGTCTATAGAATCTACACTAAGGAGGACTTAAGTCTTGATCCTAAGAGAAACGGGAAAGCATTAAGAAGTTTGAGAGAACTGGCCATGTAGTGTATGACACAATTGCATTTTCAAGTCCAGCTGCTCTAAGGAGAAAGGGTTAAAGAGCCAGGGGAGGACACAGAGGGCCACTATGGAAGGAAATGCATTCATTCCAGGAAAGAGAAGCAAAAGTAAACCTGACCCAAGAGCTGGGAATAGAAAGTAAGAAAATTAATTTACCGAACTAGAGTTTGCCAAGCCAGATGGACAGGCTGTACCATCTGGAAAGATGCAACCTCATTAGATAGTGAGATTTACGTGCAAGGATCCTGACATCAGTTTGGGACGGGATTCGTCTAGCAAGCCGCAAGCCTTTGAGGCTTCCAGGTTGTTGCACTGGTTGGAGACGGAGACATGAATTCTGTATCTGCACTGGACCTCAGCAGAGACATGGGCAAGACTATTTCATATCAGCAGAACATACAACCTTGGCTGGATTTAAAATCCTACCTCCCTTCTCTGGCAAGGGTCCTTGTAAAGTGCACAACCGTCATAGTGTATATGTGACATCATTAACCAGTGGCATTCACAGGGAAGTATCAATGCAGAGATGTGATATGGGGAATAGATAGAACTGGTTAGGTAAGAAAAGAACTAGAACAAACAGCCATAAAGGAGGCCAGACACACACAACACAGTCAGGTTTAAAGAAGGCAACAAGCCCAAGGATCCGGTGAGGAACCGAACACTTAGCTGAAGAACAACAGCAGAAAGCCCCAACCCAGGCTGAGGATTTTACACTTGACCTTGCAGGAACTGAGTACTCCCTAGGAACACTGCCTTCTTTTCCATGGTGAGCTGGCTGACAGTATCAGGTCTCAGCGGAGAATGTGCCTCTTGTCCTTAGAATACCCACAAAGGGTTCCATAAAACAAGAAGGAAAAAAAATATTATTCTGCTACCATGGATCTTCAATGAATAAGGTCTAATCCTTTGTACCTATACATAATCCAGACTTTTTTTCTTATCCTCCTCTTTGCTGTTATCACAGGCTCATGCCATTAATAAGAAGAGAACACACACCAATCAAGAGCGTTAAAGAAAAATCCAACATGGCCAAGCGGTGACTTGAACCCAGGTCCCTCGTGCAGAATCCGGTGCTCAAGGGCAGTCTGCCTGCTTGCTTCACAGGGTCCTTCTGTCACCAGCCACCACACTAACTACTTCTCTCTGCCAGCCCTGGGTCCTTTCCAAGGAAAGACAAAAGCTTCCAAACAAGCAGTAATGACATTGATTATTCCAAGCCAGAGGCAGGAGATTTTGGATCATTTCCTTAAAACACTTGCTCAGCAGCACTGACGTCCTCACCCCAACCACCCTTAGTCCTGAGAAATAAATGTACAGTGTTTCATTAACACAAAGGGGAGAGAATTCCCTGTGGAGTTCTGCAGTCTCATTTCTCTAGTTTGTCAAACGCCAGCAACAGCGAGCCAAGCCGGCAGCACTGTTTGCTTGCTGTCTGTGTCTTATTTTTGTAATGTTTTACAGATTGCAGAAGCCCCACTCCCATCCTCAAGCCAGGCAAAAACACTTCACCTCTGAGCCTCCTAGGGTTCAGAAGATTCCCCTGCTGTCCTTGGGCTTTCTGTCATAGTGCCTCTGGATATGATATACTGTGGTCTTCTGTCGTCAGCCATATTTTGTTCCCCCCCTCCAAGGAAGAACATAGAATTTATTTTTAACAACTCTACAAGATATGTGACCAAAATGTAATTTAAAAGACAAGCAAATGGAAAACTTTCCCGTATGCTGTGTGAAGCGTGAAAAGCATTGTGTTCAAAGGCTTCAGTTATTATAGTCACGGCCTTTCCTGCTTCACTCCTCTGTTACTAAGGAGGTTGAAGTGAAAGGAGATTTGTCTCACTTCTCAAAGACCTATCTCTCAAGGCTGAGTTTCTTCATACCTGAATTCACACATCTCCTACACCACGGTAACCACTCATGACGTCACAGAAACACTGTGCTAGCTGAAGAACTGAGAGCTTCTGAGATGTGGCGAAGACAACTCTCTCTGTGGCCTAAGGACTCTGAAGTAATAGCAAATGGAGGGGTTTATTATATTTTATTTTTTCTCAGAAAAGTAACTCTTGAAAACTATCCTTGGATTTTTGACTGCTTATTAAATTTCAAAGCTTCTTGTTACCCTAGATCCTGAAACTATGGTCTGAGGCCCACAAAATTCCCCAGATAACCCTACAGCAAGCTGCATGTTTGTCTGGCTATTATCTTATTTTTGTAATGTTTGGCAGATTGCAGAAGCCCCACCTCCCACCCCATCTGGGCAAAATCACATCACCTGTGAGATTCCTAGGGCAGCACACAAAGATTTCCCTGTTGTCTTTGGGCTTCATGTAATATTGCCTTTTAATACTATAGTATATGACGGTATATATATATGCATATATAAATATGCATATATATATACATATACACATATATATACATATATATAGTGTGTGTGTGTGTGTGTGCATGTGTATGTGTGTGTGTGCATGCATGCGTGTGTGTGTGTGTGTGTGTGTGTGCACCACAGTATATCACATATCCCAAAGGCAAGCTGCATGGGAAAGATACAATAAAACCAAGAGATCTCAGATCTTCAGTAGTCTTCAACCACAGACCTCTCAGGTATTTCAAACAAGGGGCTTTTAAAATACTTCCATGGATGTACAGAAAAACACAGTGTTCCTGGAAAGTCTTTCTCCTATCTTTTCTTACCCATAATAAATGAATTACCCAAAGCCTCAAGCCAAGGTTAACAGCTATAAATAAGTTTGTGGATGACAGCCAAAAGAAGAGTGGACACACCACATTCGTGTGGCGTGTTCACCACACAAGCTTCCCCTAAACCAATGGGAGCATTTTATTACAAGACAGACAGTTGGCCACTTCATGCCGAAAGCACTTTCCTCTGCAAATGGACCCAGCTTTGGATGCTTAAATTTTAGTTTTAAATACTATTTAGATCCACTGGGGCTCTCAGAGTTGGATTTCAAGTTGCAGACACCAAAATGCATTGTTTACTAAAACCACTGCAGCCTCTCCACACATACACATACACACACACACATACACACACACACACTCACTCACTTGTGAAAGTCACAAGATGCTGCTGTAAATTCGGGCAGCCTTAATCTCTGCGGTTGGAGGTGCAGAAAGAAACAAGAAACAGAAGAGAACAATTTGAAAAGAATCTGAACTCACAATCTGGGAGCTGAGAGTAAACATTGCACAGTAAGCCCCTCACTTTAATTACTGGCCTGAAAATTTCAATTTGCATGTGCTTTAATTAGCCACGGAAGGGCTCACCTATTATTCTCTGAATACAGAGATTGAAAAGCAAACAGAAATGGGAGTGGAAAGGCCTTCAAAGATTAATCCTCACATTCTTCTAATTTTTCACCCAAATTTGAGGCTAACATTTTTGTGGTGGGGGAATTTGATCTTAGAAAAGGCTGAGTTTGCATGGTAAACAGACCTCTGTGGCACTCTGACAGGATTTAGTAGGCCGAGGGCCCCAGCAAGAGGGCTACAGGAATGTCTGTTCTGACAAAATAACACAACTAGGTCCCCTCCTAAAATGCAGGAAATCAAACCAAGAGAATTCTGTTGGCCAACTGGGTGAACTGAGCAAATGAGAACCCTGGGTAGCCTTTATTCATCAGATCCTTCATGTCCGAGTTTATTTGCCTTTTAAAAGTATTTTTAAATAGATCTGGCTTGTCCATCTAGGATCACCAGTTTCTGCCAACAGAAAAAGGTAAGAAAAATTAACTTCAATTAATTTTCCTTTCATAAATGTGTCTCGCAGATTTCTTAAAAAGTTAAAACAATAAGATGTTGCCAAAGCTTTAAGTAGTCCTAGAAAGCCCACGAGCAGAGAAAGGTGTTAGCCTAGGACTCACACGGCACCTAAGGCTAAAGCACTCTGGGGATAAAGGCGGATCATTTTTATTGAAACTTGACCTCCTTACTTCAAGCCCACCAGCCAGGTGACAGCTGCTGAACTGAGTCTAACTGAGCTTCTGAACAGAAGGGACTCTGCTAACTCCTCCGGTGGTGAAGACATCCACAAATGTGGAACTGCTTAAAAGAGATGGGGCCACAATGCAATGTATCGAGCACCCTCAGTTACAGCTGGTTCTGGCTTTGAAGGCTCTAAGGGACTGGAGAGGACTAATGTGGGTTTAGCAGGGCATCATCGTCTGTGAGGACTGGGCGAGAATCTGGACACAGACACACGGAGGCCTTTTCAGCCATGGGCCAGTGATCTGAGAGAACAGCTTAAAGGAAGAAAGGTTTATTTGGGCTCACCGTTTCATTGGGTTTCATTTCCAGTCCACTGGCTCAGTTACTGTGGGTCTACGACAAAGCATCAAGCCAGAAAATATGTGGGAGAGCACACTCACAGCATGGCATGAGCAGGGGGAGCAGAGAACCCTTATGTTCCAGGACTGCATCCCTTTGCTTTTGTTCTATCCATGCCCAGAGCCTATTTAACCTTGCTATCATGTTCTCTCTCTCTCTCTCTCTCTCTCTCTCTCTCTCTCTCTCTCTCTCTCTCTCTCTCTCTCTCCCTCTCTCTCTCTTTCTCTCCCTCCCTCCCTCCCTCCCTCCCTTTCCTTCCCCCTCCCCCTCTCCTTCCCCCTCTTTCTCTCCCTTTCCCTCTCCCTCTCTCCCCCTTTCCCTCCCTCTCTCCTCTCCCTCCCTCTTTCCCTCTCTCTCTCCCTCTCTCTCTCCCTCCCCCTCTTCCCCTACCTCTCTCCCCTCTCCCTGTTTCCCTCTCTCTCTCTCTCCCCCTCCCCCCTCTCTCTCACACACACATACACACACCTTAACTAACACTGGGAATACCATTATAGACAAATCCAGAAGTATGCTTTATTAACCCCTAGGTGTTTCTCAGTCTAATCACATTGACAACACTGGCCATCGCAGACACAATGTAGTGACCCAGAACCAGAGTCTTGGACATATTTAAACGCTAAATAAAAGGCTGGTTTTCTTACATCCTTGCTGTGTCTCTGTGCAGAAGACATGTCTTACAAGTCAAGTCAAAACCCAAGACAGTAGGTCAACCTATGGTCCTAGGATCTTGCTGGGAACCTGAGCAGAAAACACAAGGGATGGAAAGAGCCTACGATGACAGCTCAGAGGGAAACTTCCTGAGCTGAGTGCGCCGATACACACCTACAGTCCCAACGAACTGTATGTAGTCAGAGGCTCTATCACAAGTGTGAAGCCAGCCTGGTCTACCTAGTGAGTTCCAGGCTAGCCAAGGTTATATGCTAAGATTCACTCTTAAGATTTAGTTAACTGTGGAGTGCTGAGCCCTAAATGGAATATCTACATAACATCCTTTCCTCTCTTGGCTTGGAGAACATTGCAGAAAAGGGAAAAGAAAAGTTCTAAGAGCCGGAGGTCAGAGTGGACTGCTGTGAACCAGTCTTTGGGACACAACAGAGGTATTGCCCTCATGAGCTCCCAGCAGCTACTGCGGCCCTGCGTAAGATTTAAGCCAGTCAACATTACAGTATAAATACAGAAGGGGCACATGGAGCCTCACCTCTAGCTGAAGAGCTTTAGCAGTTAGAGACTGCTGTGGCAAGGAGAGCAGGTTTTCTTTCAAAATGTGGTCCCTGGAGGGCAGAACATGCTCAAGGTAGATGCCCTTACACTCATGCACATACAGACAGCACTGACCGGCTGGGCTCAGTTAGTTAATGAGGAAGACATCGTGGTGTCTGAGAGGAGTTGGAGGGAGAGTAGAAAAATCAGGATAACACTATTCTAAATTTGCCTGTGGGATACAAGACAATAAATGAAGGAGTAAGCTATTGTTGTCAGACTTTAAGTACTGGCCCAGCTTTTTCCTGTTAGTCTGGATTGGGCTGTCCACTGATGCGGTGACTTATAATAAGCATGTTTTCTTTATTTTTATTTTATATTTTACTTTTATTTTTCACCTTTTCTTTTTAGTGCTAAAGATAGAATCCAGGGCCTCATGCATGCAAAGCGCGTGCTGTACGGCTGAGTTGTACGTCCGGCCCACCATACAGTAGCATTTTACATGCACCATCTTGCTTCTGGTACTTCCACTATCTACGAATACCGGAATCCACTTGGCTGCTGCTTCTGCGTGGCCATGATCCTAAGGGAGCATGTTAGGGGGCCAGTCTTTTCTTGGTCTCAGAGTCTTCAACTCTTCAGCTAAGCTAAGGATTCTTGGCAAGGGCTTTTGTCTCCAAAGTAATGATGGGAAGCTCTGGGCTAGAAGTCAAGAGAGTGGTGCTGGCTAGACATTGGTGCCCCGGGGACTTTAGGGGAGGCTCTTCTGCACTCAGACCCCAAGTTAATTTGTAGGGTGAGGGTGTTGGGTCACATACTTGCTTCTTCCGTATCTTGCGTTCTATGCGTTTGGATCAAGGGACTGTTTCAAGTCCATGCGGCCATTGTGAGGCTCTGAAACAAATTCTAGGTCTCCTGATGCAGCAAAGTTAGCATGTTTCCATTGTGTTGGCCTCCATGATCAGGAGATAGAAACAGGACCAAGCAGCATTCAGTAAGTGCCTACTGAATGCCAAGTGCTCCCTCTGGTTAGTCTCTAGATTGTGTCTAGTTAGTTCTCATGTAAATTAGATAAAATTCACATTTTATAGAGAGGAAACAAACATAAGATTTAGCCATTCACCCATAATCAGACAGTTAGCATATACAGAGCCAGGATTTGAAGTCAGACATTCCAATCCCAGAAGCTCTTATCTTTATCCGTCTTATCTACAGCCACACTACACAGTAGCATAAGGAGCTGCTTGGTGACATAAAGGGGCACAGAAACCTTAAAATAGAAAACATGGCAGCCTTCCAGGGGTGAGATCACGTTGGAAGTATGCAAGCTTTCAGAAGAATTACTTTGGTCAGTGGTGCTTGTCTGCACACCTCTGCATCTCCCTCCCCGCAGATGCCCACATGTACAGCCCCTGGGAGAGCATTTAAGAACCAGTGGTCTTTGGTGTGGTCTGAATGGAATATGGATAATGACCACATAGAAAAAGCAGGAGACGGTGGCATCCTGACTCACTCTCCCAGCTTGTAAGACAGGGAAAACCGAAACCACCACAGATTCTTTTTATTACCAAATAAAACCCAAGAGGAGTTACTCTCATAAGTCTCCAGGGGACCTCAGTGACATCACCTCCAGGTACACATGACGGCTTATTCACTAGGACACAATTCGGGTCACAGCTGTGCAGAGATATTAAAGAAAATAAGGGGAAGGGACACTCAGAAACTCTATTCTTTCAGGGATGTATACATGATCTGTACACCACCTTCTGCCTATCACATGATCTCTATCCCAAGAGACTTTGAGCCAGTTCTCATACTGCTAAGAAAAAGTGTTAGCATGGTGGCAAGAGCCCTGTACACAGTCTGTTCACTTTGGGTCTAGCTCAATGCTTTGAACCAACTGGCTACTTGACACTACCTCATCACCTGGCTTCCCACGGTCCTGCTTCCTTGTCTGTAGAGAGGGAGCGGATCTCTGCGAGTCAGTCACGAGTCAGAAAGCCTGGAATCATGCATGTACTTTGCGCACGGGTCCACCAAATACAATTATTATCCAAGGAGATTAACTCCATGCAGGAAACAGCAAACGCCTTGTTGAAATTGAAAATGATTTCAGGTAACTAGAAGGACCTCTGTTCTAGGAATCTGGCTTACAATTGACTGGCTGCCAGGCCTTGAGGGCATCTCAATCTAGTGGCACAGCAGAGAGAGTTAAGGCTGCTTCCCTGGGGGTCTGTTTGCATGAGGCAAAGCTCTGCAATCTTCCTGATATCCCTGGAGGGAAGGTTTGCCTCTTTCCTGGTAAGAGTGCAGATCACCAAGTTCAGGAGGTAAGGAGCTGGGTAAACAGGAGAGAGCCTCAGGAGAAGACTGGCCCCTCCTGGAGTGTGGATAGAAGCCCTTCTCCTTAACTTTGGCAACTGTGCCTCCATATTGTTGTTTTGAAATAGGTTAGTAAAAGTCAAATCAATAAATATATGTACCACATACTTTTCAATTTTTTTGTGGTAAAAGCACTGAAAATCTACTACACAATTTTCAAGATTATTGGCTGGCATGGTGGTGCAACCCTTTAATCCCAGCACTAAGGAGGCACAGGCAGGTGATCTCTATGACTTTAAGGCCAACTTGGTCTACATGGTAAGTTCCAGGTAGCATAGTGAGACTCTGTCTCAAAGTGTGTGTGTGTGTGTGTGTGTGTGTGTGTAATACATTATTAAGTACAGTTTGATAAGATTAACTTTAAAATAATGATAGGCACCACTTGGAGATGCTTAGATATGGTAGTTGCATGCTGCATATCTTAAACGCACTAGGTCTTTTTATCAACAAGACAACAAGGTTATATAGTCCACTGGATAGATGATGAAACTGAATTAAAGATGCTTTGCCAAAAGTACACAGCTGTTAGGGGTTGGGGCTGGGCTTCCAACATACGCAGTGCAGTGGTGAGACAGTACTCCCAGGCTCTGAGCCTGCTATGTCAACTTCAGTCCTGCAAGAAACTACAGCAATGATCCCAGATCCCAGATCTCGCAGTCAGAGAACAAGATGTTCAAGGCCTGCCTGTGACTTCAGCGTCCCCCAGTCTCTCTGGTCCCTGCTGACTTCTTCTCACAGTTTTCACCTGTTCTTCATAGGAGGATTGGAAGGACATCAAGTCCATTCAGAGCCAGATACAAAACTGTACCAGTTGAAACTGGCAGGTAGAGTGGATTCCATGCAATTAGATCTTCACACAAGCCTTTGCTGTGGAGCAGCTGCTGTGTCTTGTCTGTGATGGATGCTCAACAGTTATTGGATTAACAAGTAATTTATCATATGTCGATACATTTCACTAACAGAAATATTGAAGTGTTGTTGTTGTTGGTGGTGGTGGTGTTAGACAAGAATTCTACCAGATGTGATGACACATACCTATTATTCTAGCATTCAGGAGGCTTAGGCAGTGGGACTGTAAGTTTAAGGCTAGTCTGAGCTACACAGCCAGACTATGTTTAAAACAAGAGAAAAAAAAGAAAAGTTATTGTTCTTTTAAAACAGATGTCTCCAGGGTCTGTGGGAAGCTTTACTTTGTTGGTTCCTGTAGCTGAAAGAGGACCTGTCATAAAGCCTCTAACCAGGGAGTTTTACTTGAGACAAGCAGGAAGATTAAAGCCTCTGAAGCAACTAAACTCATACATACATATATATCCCAAGAGCATCTGATGTTGCCCCATGTTTCAGAATAAAAATCCATTCTTAGCATTTAGCAATTTTTTTATAAATTTTAAAATACAATGTTAGGTTAAAAATTCTCCAATGTCTTTTATAGGTAGTAAATGAAGCACAGAAAAATCGTCCTTAGCCCACAAACACACACTAGGAAGTGTCATGTCAGGATTTGAAGGTAATCATTGTAACTCTATAGGTCTTTTTGAAAGTAGGTAGGAGTCCCTGGGGTGTGAGCCTGGGGCCTTAAGTTTGCTAAACACACGTTCTTCTACTGGGACAACACTTCCAACCTCAAGACTCATTTCATAGTGTTTGTACTACATAGCACAGTAAGAAGAGATAGCTTGGTGACATGGAAATTTACCAAATATATACAAGTGTGTTCCCATGCACAGGTACGGCTTGTTGAATTTTTGTGTGGCTTGATTTAGCATAAAGTGGACTCATACACTCTAAACTGTTTGCTGGGCTGATTTTTCATACATCATCTGTCATGAAGCTATTCTATACAACTGCAGAATACATCAGCGGCCGTGTATCCTACTGTGTGGATAATTCTTTAACTTTCTTCCTACTAGTGAGAAGTTAATATCGTTTCCAGCTTTTTAAATAACTGTGTTGGTTAACACATGCTGCTGTATGATATCTATGAATACTTCAGCCTATGTTTCTAATAGTGAAATTGTTTAGTCCAGGGAAGTTCACAGAAAAGCTACTAGGCTGATGCAGACTCCAAAAGCAGACAGGCAGCATGAATACTCACTACCTCGTGTATGCATATAGTACCTCCCACATCCCACACATCATCTTGGTTAAACATCACAAGAAGTTCTAAGAGAATTCTATTCTCACTTTTGGAGACCGAGAACTAGCAAAATTCAGACCTGTTCAGCGTCAGCCTATGAATTTAAATCAGAGCTGGGGAAAAGAAGAGAGAAAAACAAACCTCACTCTTTTGAAGCTATTTTTGCTAAAACAACATTGGTATGATATTTTGGATTTAACAAAACTGTTGCTCTGTGCCTAGCATCTGATATACCCCGGTAAACAAGCTTTTAAAGGTGGATGACATGAAAACATACTCAAGTGTCAACAAGTTCTGAAGACAGAAATGGGCAAGAGGACCCTGTGATCTTATGATCCCAGATAAATGAAAGGAAAAGCTCTATGCTGATAAAATGCAAGAATTTAAGTAAAAAGAGACCATAACGCACCAGAAAGCCCTAGGAAATGACTCCCGGGAATACTCACCCAAAGGCTCGCCCAAGGGCTATAGTCGAGATCCTGCGGCTGCCGGAGCATCTGAAGCTCAGCCTTCCAGTTTAAGGATGGAAGTCTGCATAGAAGATTCCTCTCTGAAAGCGAGGAGGGGAGAGATGTCAACTTCTTGATCAACAGAGAATCCCAAGTTGAATCTTTCTCAAAGATAATTTACTCCAAGTAAAAGATTTTTCTTCTGTGATGTATTACTTATGATTGAACAATAGGTATCATTAGGTAAGAATTTTGAGGAGGGATGAGTAAGCTCTTTGCAAAAATGAATACAAAACTCTCTTCTGATCAGCCTGATTAGAACACTGACAGGAAGAGGAGGAAGCTATGATGATGTTTTGATAAACGCCCTCACTCAGGTGCCCTAACATTTACATCTTAACTTTCAACTAAGGATTCTACACTCATTTACGATACTTCCTCTCAACCAATGTAAGAGACAGCCTGGGGCTAGCTATATGGGTAGGGGGAAAACAGACCTGCCTTTGAGCATGTGATCACATGAATTCCCTTCCTGGGGTTCACACAGTGGAAAGAGAGGACTGACTCCCTCAAGTTATCCTCTGACTCCCACATGTGCATGAACAAATGTGCAGATGTCTGTGCGTTAAGCACATATGTGTACACACACAAATCAAAAAATGAATACATAGTAACCTTTTAGAAAGGCATCCTGCCCAGGCCCAGCAGTTTTCCCCAAGCTAGTATAGAATCTATCTATAAATCCTCCTGTAGTTCAGCTGCATAAATTACAGGTGATATAATTTAGGACATTACCTAAGACAAGAACCCACACTGAATAATACTGTCAAAGACAGATGTCTATCTGCAACAACAGAAGCCTTCAAACGCTTTAAAATCTTTCTCTGTCAGACCCTGGTTGTGCATTGGGAGAAACAAAAAGGAATGATCCCCTTTAAGAACCATATTGTCTTAAATCTATATTGTTCTGAAGAAGATCTTGGAATATGAGAGAGCTGGCAAGAAACTACATCCTGTTACTGCATGCCACTGGGGGTTTGAGCTAGAATTTACAATTTTGGCTTTAATCAAGACACTCAGTGTCCTGGCTGCCCTGCATAAAAGATTGGCTGTGAACTTTGCCAAGGAGTTATTCACATTTCAGCTGACCCAAGATTTTTAATTATCATCTAACTTCCAAACTATCCATTCCTCTGCAGCAGCCCACCGGGAGATAAAAAGCCTTCGTTTTCCTGTAGATTTCATCTTCGCCTGATTTCAGAAGTGTCTTCTCTGGGTAGGGATACTCTTGGTAAATTTGTAGCTCAGAAGGAGAGCAAAAAAGAAAGGGGTCCAGCCTGAGACAGGAGAGAGAGAGAGAGAGAGAGAGAGAGAGAGAGAGAGAGAGAGAGAGAGAGAGAGAGGAGAGAGAGAGAGAGAGAGACACCTTCACAGGGTTCTCAACAGATGCTCACTGCACAGAGACTTGAAGGAACTAATGTTGTTGCTGTGGCAACCATGCATGCCTAAATGAACAATAAAATTAATAGTCCCTAACAGGCTTTGCTGGCATCAGTAGGATGCTAACACTCTTCTTTACTGGGAAATGTGTGCTCTCTGTAGTGACCCCACTTAGCTATGGTTTCTCATACAAAGAAAAATGGTGTTCAGCCATAACAAATGGAATAAGGTTCACGTATTCGCTCTGTAAACTTCTCCATGCTAAGAGCATGAGGCACATTGTTCTGTCTCCCTGCTGAAGGTAATTAGAACCTCCAAACCCCGTGCCTTTTGGCATTGTGCTATTTAATTTTGTCATGCCGGTGATAGTCTCCTACTGAACTTCTGTTGTAAGCACATCAGGCTAAGGAGGAGCAGGGAAGCAGGATGTGATAGAAAGGAGAAAGAAGAGAATTAACTATAGCCCATAATTGGGCCCTGCTTGGCCTTGAAGAAGACCCAGTACATATTAATTAAGTGGACTAATATAATGCTGAATGAATGGGGCTATTCTAGACAGCAGGGACAAAATTAACCTGCCCTCAGGTAACTTGAGCCATTGCTCTGAAGAATTAGATGAGCTTTATCTTTGAGTAGAGACAGGAAATAAGGGAAGCTTTCTTAGGACACTGGATGTTATTCAAAATCTGTTGGGCTTGGCAACGGATGTGGTTGAGGCTCAGAGTGCCTGTTTAGCATTCGTGAAGTCCTGGGTTCAATTCTCGGTGCCCTTAAAAGTCTGTTAAACTAGAAACTTTAGTGGCATGAGAACTATTAGAGAAATCTCTCAGTGCTGTTGTAATTAAACTGTGTGATTAAAATGTGCCTTTCAAATAAGAGTGACTGCCTCATCCAATTTTAATCAAAAGTTTGATTCTTCCAAATGTTTGCTATTACTACATGAGAGTATTGCAATAAAGAAAATATTTCTGCATGAATAATTTCTATAAGTTTCTAAGGAAAGCCAACGATGGACAAAGAGATCTTTGTCAGGTAATGTTGGTAATGTTGACTTAGTGTTTAAAGCCTGGTGTTAATGGGCTAAGTCAAAGGTTTTGGGTAGCTGGCTGGGGGCAGAGTCAGGCTGACTCAACAGTCAGACATCCTAGTGCCAGTCAGTCTGCTCACATAAGCATCCAAAGGAATAAGCAAGAACTAACTTCTCTGTTGGAGAGACGGTTGCAGGGTTGGAGAGCAGGGACAAGGGGTGGGGAAATGAGTGGGACTGGAGTGTATGATGTGAAATTCACACACACACACACATAAACAAACAAACAAACAAACAATAAAAAGCTTTTAAAAACAGCAAAACCACAGTCATCTCCATGTGTATCCATTGGAGTTCACAGAGTACATGCAGCTAATAAGAGTCAAAGACACTTTCTTTTAAAGAGAAGTATCTACCTGGACACTAAAGATCACCCAAAATAATCAGATGCTGTATATTTGATAATTGCAGAATGAGTGAGACTCACACAGGAACTGCTCTATCTCACTTTACGATATCAGCTTGAAAACACGTTAACTTTTTAGAGAAGTAAGGTGTGCCTTTGTTACACAAAGGAGGCCCTGTGTGATGAGGTTATGAGTCCTACACATGAAAATACAACTGTCATCTCAAAGCTTCCTTCTAGCACTGGAATACGTTTTCTGGGAGTTCATGCTGGAGGCTTGTTCTTCAATATAATATAGACTGAAAGATGGTGCCCAGGAAGTGACTAGGTCCCGAGAGTGCATGAATAAAGTTAGCACAGCAGGGTGTTGACTAGCAGAGGGAATTTGTTATTCAAAAGGAAAAAAGGAGACTCTTGACATTCTCTCTCCCTTAACCAACTGTACTTGGAACTCTGCTATAGGATGACATAGGCTATCTGCAGACATGACATTGAATAGAGAGATGGGGCAGGAAGATCTTGAGAGAGTTTGAGGAGAGGGTCTGAATATGTTCCAGATGCATTGTGTGTGTGTGTGTGAATATATATATATATATATATATATATATATATATATATATGTGTGTATGTATGTATAATTTTGACCATTTTGTGATAGTTAAAGCATATCCAATAAATTTGCTATTTAAGTAAAAATATGGATCATAGACCCATCACTGTGGGTGAGTTTGGGCTTCCCTGGAACTCTGTTTTCTTTCTCATTAAAAAGAGACTAGAGGCAGGGAACAAGCCAGGTGAGAAATGAGAATCCCTTATTGACTTGTCTGTAAAGTGACCAGTCACTTCTGCTTCTTGTTTTCTACCAAAGACAATCTGATGGGGTTCCCATCAGAATTTCCTGGAAATTCTGGGTTTCCTGGAATGAGCAAAAGCTGCATTGAGCAGTAGCCTTGAACCGCGTGACTAGGCCCTACTAACCACAAGAAGGCCTTTATCTGCTCACGTAATTCTGGATCCCCTCCACAAATGAGAAGTCACTAATTTGTACTTGAATCTGAAATCAGTTAGAGAGATTAACCTCTTCCTATGCTGAGAATTGCACAGGATTTCCAGTGGCGTAGCATTCAAAGAAGTCAGGAAGGAAGTTTACCATTCTAAAGGCCCTGGTACCTGCTGAACTCCAGGCTTTTCGGGAATCGTTGGGTATAGAAGCAAGAAGGACATGTGGGATTTGCCCTTGGGGCCTCTAACAAGTTGGGGACACAGACAAGAAAACAAACAGTTTCAGGAAGGGATAGATGGTAAGTGCTATGAGCAGATAAATGGAAGTTGCAGGATAAGCTTCTGAAAAGTTTTTTGAAACAAGTGATACCTAAATAACCAGTAGAAGTTTTTCATGTTTAGTTCACATGCTAGGGGGAGGGGCAGCCTGGACTGAGCTCCAGAGAGAGGTCCTTCAGCTTCCCCTCTCTATGCCTCCACTTAACAGTTGTGTGGGACTGCTCAGGGCTCTTAAATTTGCCAAGCCTCTGTTTTTTTATCTGTGAAATGGGAATAATCATAGTGCTTCTGGTTTGTTGAAAGATTAAGGAAGGGAATCCATGCATGCCCTGTTTTTTTATTCAATACCTACCATCACTAACAGTGAGATAGATGTAGGAGAAGACAGCTAATATTCCAGGCAGAAAGCATGTGGGTAAGGAGGCCCAGTGGGGACGTTTGGTACCCTAAACATAATCCAATTTAGCTGGAAAGGAGAATGGGAAGAATTTGTGAGAAGAGGCAGGCTCAGAGCAAACACCAGGAGGCAAAGGCCCTCCATGCTATGTGAAGGACTTTGGAGTTTCTCCTGGATAAATGCTAAACACTGAAGTATATTATAGTAGAGACCCATGACGTTCATTACCTACATTTATTAGGAGATGAGGCGAGTGCTTGGACATATAAAAATGTTTGTTTTACTCTAAAGCATTAATACTGTCCATCACCAGCCAGTTTCCTCCAAGGTGGAAAAATCCGGTTGGAATTCAATAACTTGTTCCCATACAAGGACTCCCTTCCTGTGGTAGGTTTGTGATGCTAGAGCTCAGATAACAGCAGTTTATTCAGGGGAGGTATTACCCAAATAGTATAATTCAGCCTAAGAGACCCAGCTTAAAAACTAAATAGTGTATCTTTTCATGAGCCATGAACTGCAATATACAGCCAGCCTCTCTTGAGTCATTAAACTTGTTCCATTAGATTACAGAAAGCCCCAATCAACTAGCTGTGCTCTGGCTGGATTTTTGTTTTTAGAGCACAGATCTCTCTCTCTCTCTCTCTCTCTCTCTCTCTCTCTCTCTCTCTCTCTCTCTCTCTTTATCTACTAGAGGAAGAATAAGCATAAAAAGCATAAACCACCGACACAGAGCTTTATGTAATCTGGGATGCAAGATACACACCTTCTATCTCTTCAGACCATGCCTCCTAAGGGAATTTTATTAGGACAACATAAGTTCTCTTGGATGGTAGACATTAAAGCAGAGAGATGATGCATTTGAACACTTAGAAATGACCTGAGCAAACTAATCAGCACATGTTGATACAGATATCCCTAAGGGCTTCTGGGTAACTCAATGCCAAGATGGTACAAACTGTTCATAATGACAGTAGGCAGGAGAATGGCAGATATAATGTGTCTCTGGAAGAGAATAGTTAAAATATTTCTTGTAAGAGGGTGAACTACTAGTTAAAGCCCTAAAATGGAATTGATGGGCCATGGAAGCCAGAATGTTGAAAAGAACTGAAAGCAAGAGAGGAAGCAAACATGTACCCATCATCCTCCAAACCAGAGAGGAGGAACCCTCGCCTCAGAACTTCCATGTGGTCCTGTGATCACACCAAGAACATGTTAAAGCAGAACTGACTAGCATCTCCACACACCACCCCTTTCACTGTCTGTCTGGAGAGTCACTACTAGTATTCTGTATGCAGCATTAGATGTGCATATCAATGACATTTTAAAAGATGTATTTAATTGTGTGTATGTGTATATGTCTATGTGTAAGAATGTGCATGTGAATACAGATGCCTGAGAAGGCCAGTGACACCTAAGTCCCAGGAACTTGTTGCATTATAGGCGGTTGTGTGCTATCCAACGTAAGTGATGAGGACTGAACTCCAGTTCTCTGCAAGAGTCAGTATGTGCTTTTCATGGTTTGAGCCTTCTCTCCATCCCCACCAACGACCATTTTAATGTATCCATTTATCGAATGAGTGTTTATCGCAAGCCAGCTCAATGTAAGGCATCATCCTAGCAACCAGGAACAATAGCAAGAAGCAAGAAGTATATACAATGACCTCAAAAAGATTTACTACCTACTAGATGTGGCGGGCCACAGACTTCATCCATAACATAAAGCACAAAGTAATAAAAGGCACCATAGAGAGTCAGATGAGCCATTACAAGATCATCATACACATATTTAAAGAACACTAGAATGTCAATAAATCATATATTCACAAGATCTGTTTTTATTAGCCTCATTCATTTTAAGGATTAATGAGGAGCAATGCAATTTTACTTACTGACAGTTCCATTAAAGAGCAGAGCCAGTTGCTGATATTGATCAGCAGGTGGTGGTGGCAATAGGAAGACCAGGAATTTCAGAATGGCGCTGACCTCCAGAGCAACTCTCATTAGTGGATGTTCCGTTGATGATCTCTTAGTTTTTTTCTTTGCGGAGAAAGGTAGGGGGAAGGGTTGGCTCAGCATTCCTGTGGTCTTCGTCCAGGAGACACTTGTTTTGTTCCATCACAGTTGCAAGGAACAAGAGCCATGCCCTGAAATGCTCCTAAATAAAGGGATTCAAATCGGGAGTGAGAAGAAAATCTGGTTCCTTTTCAAGTAGCTGTCAGCTGCTGAGCCGGCATTGAGAAGGTTAGGACAACACTGCCTTCTCATTTCCTTCGCCATTTCAAAGGTACTGGTTTGATTTAAGAGCTGAATTGTTCTTCTGGCACTGCCAGCATTTCCCATCCTCACATCCACAGTTCAAGGAGAAAATCACTCCAGTTGTAGAAAGGTATTGGCAATAGACGCCTCTGGGAGTTAGAATTTCCACACCCAGTATGCGAGACATCACAAGGAAACCAGGTATAGAAAAGGAAGTTTTTAAATCTTGCTGCAATTTTACAATTCTAAAAATGCAAAGCTCTCTTACTCCTCCCTGTGTAGCTCTGCCGTGAGAAACGAGGACATGTTGTCAGATAGCTTTGCAGTTATCATGTCTGCCTCGTTGTGAAGCCTCTTCAGTTGATGAAAATAAGAGATGGCCTTATCCTGTTCTCCATAACTTTCACCACGATATTTACTTGTGTGTGTTACATGTATGTTACATGTATACAAGTCGTGTACCTGTGCACACAAGTGTAGAGGCAAGAACAGGATGTTGGGTGTCTGCTTTGTTGCCTTGAGAAGGGTCTCTCATTGAACCAGAAGTTTGCCATTCAGGTAAGTTCATTGCCCAGTTAACTGCCAGGATCTACAACTCGCTGTTCCTCCGTTGTAGGCTACAGGCATATGCAGTCATGCCTGGATTTTTACATGATGCTGGGGATTTGAACTCAGGTCCTCATGAAATTATATACATATATATATATATTCTTACCCACTGAGGCATCTCCTTGAATAGAATTCTTAAATGTGAGTCATATTTTCAGAACAGAGCAAATTTCCTAAGACTTAATAGTTAAAGAAAATATATTCATGTCTAAGACATTAGTGAAATATTTAAAAATGAAATCAGTGAAAAAGAATCAGCATGCTAAGTTGCTCAAGCACCAACATATGCCAATATGCTGTGTAAGATAAGAGAAAACAGAACATATATGCTTTCTTCTCAAACTTATATTCAGTTGGGAAGCTAAGGTTAAAACATATATACACATTAAATGTAAGAATTACATGTTAGAAGAATACCGAGGCTACTAAAACAGAGAGTTCAAGGCATGAGAAAGAATGAATGTAAACAGTGGACTTTATTTCAAAGACCTGGAACATTCTGGAAGACCATCAGGCTTCCCACCTGTTATCAAGATTCTATGTGTTGCCTTAAAGTTGATGGTACTTACTGGCAAGAATTTCAAGTTACTGTGTTTTGTTTTGGCATTTTAAATACCAAAATGTTTAATTTGATGATTTGTTCAAAATTTGCTTGACTTTTTAAAAATGGTATGCAAGTGCACTCCTTTGGAAACCAGAAAATGATGTCAAATCCCCTGGAGATGGAATTACTGGCAGTTGTGAGCTGCCAGATGAGGACCCTCTGAAAGAGCGGCAAGGTCTCTTAACTGCTGATGGCTCGCTCTCCAGCCTCTCATGACACTTTTGAATGCCCTAAAACTATTCTTCCTCTACCCAGGCTCTCAAGATGACTGTTTCTAAATAGGATTTCAATGAATTAAGGAGTCCCTGTTTTATTGAAATATTGTTTGATTTCTTTCATTTTAAGGATATGAAATATCTCTCTCTCTCTCTCTCTCTCTCTCTCTCTCTCTCTCTCTCTCTCTCTCTCTCCACACACATCCTATGCCTCATAAATAGATAAGAAACTTATTTTGTAGAAGTTGGGGTTTGATTTTGTGGGTGATTTAATGAACAGTTAAATTTGTAACTTTAATAAAAGCAAATCTTGTTAACCAAATTAACTCTTCTTTTGGCTTTATTTTGGATTTTTGGTACTGAGATTTCAACAGTGGCCTTGGGCATGTTGGGCAACTATGCCACCCTCAAGCCTCAAGTTGGCAAAACAACTTTTAAACTTGAGTTTTAAGATGTCGTAGTTTAGAGTTCTTAGTTCTTTTCTCTCTTTATTAAAAAGGACATGAGACTCAAAGCTGAGCACGAGGATTACTCTGTGGAGGAAAAGTGGAGATTCTAGAGAACAGCAAGGACCTAACTATCGTCATTGTCTAAGTTAGCTAAGGCACACCCACAGGCCGAGTGAGTGCCTTGCCTTGTTTCTTTTACTTTCGATAAACACAAAGCTAGAGTCTTAGATGTGTAGTAAAGTTGTTGATAATTGTTTTAGTTTTACAACTGGGAGTCAGCTATGTACCAAATTGGTGCATCAGCAAGTCACTGTGAAGACAAAGCACTCTGTGCATTCAGAAAGGATGTAAGCAGCAGGCATGGTGGTGCGTGCCTGCAACTGTTGCACCCCAGAGGCTCAGGCAGGAGGATCTTGAGTTTCGGACCAATCTAGACTATCAACAACACACACACATGAATACAAACACACATACTCATACACATGCATACACGCACACACACACACACACACCAGTAAACCACCTGCTCCTTTACAGCAAATCCTAACTAATAATTTTTAAAAACACTCGTCAGTAAACAATAGAGTATTAATTGCCATTAATTACAGGAACTATTGGAGAAATATGTATGAGAAAATGGTATTTGTTTCCTTCTGAGACATGGGTCTCATGCTGCCCTGTATTTGCCTAGAATTTGTCATGTGATCCAAGATGTCCTTAAACTTCTAATCTTTCTGCCTCTGTCTCCCAGCTGCTGGAAACACAGGCATAAGCCACCTGGTTTATGCAGTCCTGAGGGTTCAGCCTGGGGTTTTATGTATGCTAGGCAAGCAGTCTACAAGTTGAGCTAACCTCCAGACCTTGAGAATGAGAAATAGGATGTTTGTATGGTATCAAATAGCTCCCATAAAGGTACTTAAGTACAAAGAAAACAAAATAACTTTTCAAATGATAGAGTTGGCAGATACCACCTTAGCCATGTTATCCAAATGAACACTGCCTTTAGTAAGACATTGCCGTGAGGGATTCAGCATCAGTCCTTTGATCTGCTTGCCAAGATGCATAAGCTAAGACCATTCATGAGGAAACACCAGACAAACCAGACTGAGAAACATTCAGATAACTGGTCTATAACTCTTTAAAAGCATCAAGATTATTCAATTTAAGCGAAGACTGGACAAATGTCCCATTCTAAAAAGGATTAAGGAGGCCTGACGAATAATCAACCAATGTTCCAAACAGTATTAACTGTATAAAATGATATCAATGGGACAATCATAAAATTGTAAGGAAGTATTATCACTAGATTATAATAATAGATCAGCATTAATTTTCTGATTCTTGTGGTTATATCAATCATGTAGGAAACACCCTATGTGTAGGAAATGCACACAAAAATATTCTAACAGAACATCAGATCAGAAGCTTATTTTCAAACTGTTGAATAAGGGGCTTGGGAGATTGCTGTATTGCTAAAGCAACAAGCATAAAAACCTGAGTTCAGGTTCCTAGCATCCATATAAAAGCAGGGTATGGCAGCATGTTTACAACTTCAGCACCGGTGGGAGGGACAGAGACAGAGGATCCTAAGAATTCATTGGCCAACCAGTCTAGCCAAACTGGTGTGTGTCAGATCCAATGAGAGACCTTGTCTCTAAAAATAGGTAGATAGTGTCTGAGGAAGACACCATATAAACCTCTGGTCTCCACATCTGTGTGCACATACATGCTTCTGTACCTGCACACACCTGAACATGCTACATACAAACAAATTTCTTGGGGAGCATTAAGTTATTTGTACTTAAACACAAATATTCAAGATCACTCAAAATAAAAAAAAAATGGCTATTATATTTTTATCTATGGTGAGCAATAAAGATAATTGTTGCAGTAAATGTCCAACCCAAATAGGACCAGTCAATGAAAACACAACTCAAAATACAAGGTCGGGGCTATCCACAACAGATAATGATTACAGAAAAGGCTGGAAATTGAAAGTATGGAAGAAAACTCAACACATGTATCAGATAATTCAATGAGAAACCAAACCAGAAGGATACCAGTAGGAGAAATAACATGTGAGGGCTACTAAGAATTTTCCAGGCTGAGGAATGGTGAAAGAACTGAGCTCTCATATCAAATATGTCAACTACCCAGAGACAAAAACAAAATTAAATCCACATCTAAGAACGTCAAGGTGTAAATTCAGATTCACAGGGAATTATGGGTGGACCAAAGCCAGTGTTCTCCCAACTACAGTAGATCAAGAAGGGGTGCATTTCAGCAGGACACAAGGAGAGCCGGCAGAAAGGACTGGGATATGAGGGACATGGGCATAGGGAAATGGCCACCTGGGCTGGGATACAGGATGAAGGATTGCATGCTAACCATAACTGACCTGTAACTTGCTCCAACCGAAATCCTACCTAACCGTGAAGTGGCAGGCAGGGGTAGACATTCTGTGAGAAAAAAGAAACCATGAAACACTTTGCTGTATTTGAAGAGCAGGGAGAGTGGGAAACTAAATAAAATCTGAGGAAATTAGGGAAAAACCACACACAGAGAATCTCAAATTTAAAAATTACCAGTGTAGAAGTGAGAGGAATAATAATAATATAATAATAATAATAAAGTTTGACTCTAAAATAAAGCAAGAAAAGATTAGAAGTATATAAATCCAGCTCTTTAATGAATTATAGTCTCTGGAAACAGATTAAACTTGGTTAATCAAAGTAGGTACTGTAACTGTCAGTAAAGTAGCAAATGTCAGCAGTGGTCCACTTCTAAGAGATGCCCAAAGATGAGAGAGTACTGATAATAAAAAGATGAAAAGAAGACAGATCAGGAAAATGTCAATAAAAATGTCATTTAAAACTAAAATTATTAACATAGATAAACACTTTATTTTTAAGTGATTTTTTTTTAAGTCAGGCTGAACCCTGTAGCCCCAGCTGGCCTAAAACTTGCTGTGTAGACCAGGATGTGTTCAAGTTCATGATCCACCTGCTTTGCCTCTCAAGTGCTCTGCCATGCCTTGTTCTAAAGTGACTTTTTGAAGTCTTCAAGGAAATATAATTATCACTAACCTATATGCATCTACTAGTATAGTGCACATATATATGGTAAAATCTGGAATCACAGCAAAATCTGAATACATGCACATTCCTAGGGGAAGATTTTAACACAGTGCTCTCAGACACTAATATATAAATAAAATAACCAGAAAATAGATAAAAAAAAAATAGTATCTACTGGACATAAAGATTAAGAGAATACAACACCTTACCCCAAATAGAGAACATATATTTATTGTGTTATATTTATTTAAAAAATCATAATTACAAAGGAAATCTGAATAAAGCTTTTTAAAAATAATTGCTTATATTTAACCTTGTGCAACTAAATTAGATCAAGGAGAAAAGTGAAAAAATAAAAACACTTCTATGTTTGGAGATGAAGTTGTTATTTCTATAGAATCAAAGGTTAAAGAGGACGTTACAATGGGAATTATAAAATATTGTGAACTGAGAACAATGTAAGTTCTCATTTCTGAAAGTGCTCTTTCAAAACTTATAAGACACTGCAATACTAACTCAGGGCCCTGCCTACCCTGAGCATAGTCACTTGCAGCCATGGCTAAAGGGAACTTTCTTCTCTGCCTACCTTGAGAGTGTGGGAGAGCAGGTAATGTTCTTCTCCACTGACTCACTAACCAGGTCACGTTGCAGGTCTGGATTTAATCTGGAAGGCTCTGGGCCCATTGCCCACCTGGCTTGGAATCTTAGCTTTGTCCCCTGCACCCAATTAAGAGATATTAAAACTGAAGCTCAGAGAATGAATGCGACTGTCAAAGAGTCCAAGGCTTGCCCTACTTCATTGCAGGTTCACAATTCATTTAACTCTTCTAATACTTTATTCAATCTTTTGGTGTTTTGTATTAGGAGAGTTTGGGGTGAAGCCGGTCTGCCATTTTGTTGAACTGAAGTGCTACCATTGGGCAAGTTCCCTAAGGAGGGCTCCTCTCTGCACAGGTAAGTGAAGATGAGCATAGAATCTACATACAAATCCTTTGTTGGGAATCAATGAAGGAACTGTGTGCTAAGCCCCCGGGGTGCTTGTAAGCACTCGGTAATAAGTGCTATTAAAAACAAAGTCTGTTGTCTGAACTGGATGTCAGTGAAGAGAGCACAAAAACCAACACGATACAACAGTCTCCTCTGTGAAAACGGGGGAGATTCCTGAGAACAAGTCGAGTAAATGAAATTCAGGATGGTGTAAAGGAGTGCAAAGTGGCCTGGTTGATTCACTCCAGGATACATAGATAGATACATAGCTGGATACATAAATAGATACACAGACAGACAGACACATAGATAGATGATAAGTTATAGTTGTGTGTGTAAACAACATAAACATAGAAAAAAAGCACTGAGAAGAAAGAGAGAGATCCATAGGAAGGGGAGGAAAAAAGAGAGAAAATAGAATATATGTGACACAAAAGCATAAAAGAGGTAAGAGGGGATATGAGACAGCAGATGGGGACCAATAAGAACAAAATATAATGATATATATGTGAAAATGTAGAAATAAAAGTCCATTACTTTGTACACTAACTACAAATGAGTTAAAGAAAAAAATCAATCAATATAGTTGATCACACCAAAAGATTAAAGGAAGAAAATGATGTTAGCTTTCCCAGACCACAGGACATTGTGTGTCTTGATGATCACGTGTGTCTTCAACATCAGAAGGTCCCTCCTGAGTGCCAAGAGTAATCTTTCAAAATTAGCAGGAAAAAGTGTTTTCCCTCAACTCGGCTTGGAAGACATTGTGTTAGTGACACATGTTCCTGCCTCCAAATCAACGAAGCATTCTGTACGCTAAAAACAGCTTTCCTTCTTTTAAGTAAAACAAAATTCTTCCTTTGTATAAAGCATGATAAAAGATAGTATTTCAAACTGCATTTGCCAGAAACACAGTTATCACAAATGCACACACTCACTTGGCACCGCCAGCACTTTCAGCTTTCTGTGCCTGATCTACGTTGGTGTCTCCGTCTTCTGCAGGATCGTTCGGGTATCCTTCCAACATTAGGTTTCCCCTTTCCCCTTGGGTAAATTCTCTTTTTCCTTGTCTTTTAGGCCTGGGCTCTAACTTGGAAGGGGTATGTTTAGCAACAATTCTGTCGATCCCTGTTGCTCATTCCTCACCTTGGCATTCTCACCTTTAGCATACCCTTCAGCCTTCCTTATGGACATGGGTGAGGGTGGGAGACCAGGGTGTTGAATGCAGGGATGCAGCTTTAATCTGTCCAGAGATCATCCTCGCTGCTTCTTCCTGGTGTATATCTTATATTCAGACTAACTACATCTCAGATGTTCAGAGGCACATGTGGCAAGACAAACCCATTATGATCGACTCAGCTGTCTGTGAGTGCTGAGCATTGACTCCGTACAGAAGTTTCATATACTGCTATTAGGATCATCTTGCAATTTGGTGAATAATAATCAATAAATATCAAAGTATGATTAATATTCAGATCAGAAATTCTACCTCTGAGATAGATACATTTGAGAAAGTTATCTCTAAGTGTTTAAATAAGTGATTTTGCAGCCCCTTAGCCTGCTTATACCCCAACAAAGGTGCCCCAGTTTGTGTCTCTGTTGCTGTGATAAAGCACCAACCAAAAATAACCTGGAGTGGGAAGGGTTTATTTGATTTACAGGTTACAACTCCATCATCTAGGGAAGCCAAACAGGATTTCAAGGCATTAAAGTAGTTGCAAGAACTGCAGCCGAGACCATGGAGCAATGTCAGATACTGTCTTGCTCTCCATGGCTTGATCAGTTTGATTTACTATATAACCTAGGACCATCTGCCAGGGGTAGCACCACCTACAAGGGACTGGGTCCTCTCAAATCAAATATTAATCAAGAAAATGATCCACAAACATACCCATAAGCCAATCTGATGGGGTGAATTCCTCAACTGAGGGCCCCTCTTCCCTGATGATATCAACTGGCGTCAAGTTGACAAAGCCAACCACAACACAAGAAAGGATACTCTCTAAGACAGGAAACCTCCTGCCTACCATGAAAATAGGCCAAAAATAGGATTGTTTTGGTTGTTTTTCTGTACTCAGTATGTAAAAGATTGAGGCAGGAGGACTGAGAGTTGAGGGCTATGTAGTAAGGCCCGGTTTTATACATATTTTAAGGACATTATTTGTTTCTTTTTTATGATTTTTTGAGTCAGAGTTTTTCTGTGTAACAACCCTGGCTGTCCTGAAATTCATTCTGTAGACCAAGCTGGCCTTGAACTCACAGAGAGCCACCTGCCTCCGACTACCAAGAGCTGGGGTTAAAGGTGTGCATTACCACCACTTGGCTTAAGGATGTTCTTTTAAGCTTTTTTTGAACTAGGAAAAAATTATAAATATTATAAATACCTATAGGCGGAAGATGGAAATATGGGTTAAAATAGATTCATATAAGGAAATAATCTGCAGAAGTTTAAAAATAAGCAGAGCTAAATATGCAGCAAAATAGGTCAATGGGTCAAGTTCAAAACTAACTATAGAACATGCACATTGTATAACATTGTTATGCAGAATCAAACAATACTATGTCTACTTTGTTAATATTCCATATCTTGTAAAAATATAAAAGATATAGTGGAGACCTACAGAACTATAGCTAGAGCCATACCAGTGGTACCTCTGGGAAGGAAGCGAGGATGAGAAACAGAATGATCAATGCACTGTCAGTAAAACACTGTTTCCTTGAGTTAAATCTGAAGCACACATCACATGTCATGTGGAAATTCTATTTGCTGGTCCTAGACCTTCATGTTATGGGATGTTGTCCCTAGTGCTTTTTGGCCTGTTTTAACGTTTTCATAAATTGTTTCATAAAGGTTTCATAAATTATATTACATATTGCTTCTCACACGATATACCATGGACAGAAAATGCTACCGACAGAGAACACCTTCCATTAAAGGAAAAATGAGAGGGAAGGAAATTCTGTGTGTGAAGGATCTACGGCAGCATGTAAGTGAGCATGCTACCATCAGTGCTTGGAAGACATCTTGCCTCTCAGCACATACGTGGTCAGCACTGACTCAGTGAATGCAGGAAGCATGCTGCCCTGGTGAGTGGAAGCTTCACGAGTCAACATTCGAGAGAAAAGGTTTGCCACATCCATTATGTGGGGATTTCTTGGGTGAAGACTTGCTATTAGAGACATCTAAGGGATAAAGGTGGTCATGGGTGAACACAATATGGTACCTGACTCAGAAACTAGGCTTTGGTCCACCACATGATAAGAAGTTTTTGCATTCTGGAAGGAGAAAAAATAATTGGGCTACAGGGAAAGTGACTTTTCCCCCCTCACTGTTTTATTCCAAACAGATTCTATTTGCCACTAAGTATGACACAAGATAAATGAATAAGGACAGTTGGGATCCCAACTTCCTCAGACCCAGCATGGCTTGTCATCAAACAAGGAGTCTGGCAGACTCTGAATTATGTTGGTATCTCAAGCAGTAGTCACAAGCAGCCATGGGAAAGCAGTTCTACCCACTGAGTGAGGTCCACTGTCACTAGACCTGCCATTCTACAGTGGTCCACGCCAAATCACTTCCACATACAAAATATTAACCTGCCAATATTATTTCCATAATAAAATATTAACCAATCTAACTGCTTATAGCAACATGGATGAGTGATTGAAGAGAGATAGGAAATCTCTCTTCTGTTTGCTGTTTCTATTGAGTGGATAAAATTCAGCTGCTAAAGGGTTGAACCAAGATGCCAAGACTCAGAAGAATTCTCTTTTCAAAAATATGATCCTTGGGAATGTTTTGCAATTAGCTATGTTCCAGGTATAGAAAACCTAAAAATGAGAATTGGCTAGAGAAGCTACAGAGAGTAGAAAGCAGGGTGCGGAGAGCATTTTACATTCTTTCTTGGCTCCAACTGCAGAGGGCCAGGATGTGGTTGCAATTTTGGATGTGCTAATTATGTTTGTCAATTGTAAGTTTTACTTAATTAATTAGTCATGCAAATTTAGCTGGAGCATTTTTTGCACATCTAAATCATTACTATAAGCAATTAAAAGGATACTTTGATCAGCTCCTTTCACAGGATATAGCCCGGCATACTCCTGTTGAATTCTTTTTGACAATCTAGCTTTTGGGTTCTATTTAGGGGGAATAAAAGGGCTGTTCTGTATGCATGAAGGAATGTACAAACAAATGTAGGGAACAATAAAGGTAGTCAAGCTAGAGATGACAATAAAACCATTGTCCGTGTAATCAGTGAGTATAGACAGGATGCGATAATATAACATCTTCAGGGGGCAGTTCCCACAATGGACAGCTGGGACACTGAACAGATCAGAAACATGTTTCCTTAGTACATTAGGGTGGCGAGGTGAGAAAAGCCAGAGATTTATGCTTGTGGCCTAAGATCGATGTCAAAATGAAGTTTGTTCGTGTCCAGAAGACTCAGCTCAACTCTCACGGTTAGTAATAAACACTGTGGCTAGGAGCCACGTGAGTACACCCTCGAGGGCCACTTTATCCTAACGAGCCCAACCGTCAGGAGCAGTGCATTATATTAGGTTACTATCTCTTAGTTTCAAAATAGATATTTCAGTCCCCTATGAGCCACCCGTAGATGCTTAGTGCTCAGCCTTCTCAAGTGGGAGCCTGACATGTAGTGGTATTTAATACGCTTCTCCTATCCAACGCTGGCAATTGCTGCAAGCGTAAGAATGAAATGTGCATGTTTTGCATCCCTTCAGAACTACTTCTCAACCCTTTGCCTCGCCACCAGCCCTGGAGGTGGAATGGAACCGGACAACAGCACAGGCAAGGACTAGTGGGTTGTTGTATGTTCTTCATGCTTGTAAAGCACAGCATCAGCAGCAACTATTCAGACAGCCCGACATCATTGCTTGTTTTAAAGTCACCCCTCGAGGCTAATAACTTCACACATCTGGTTTACTTCAGAGGGTTCTTAGCCTCTCTATTAGCATCCAATTGTGAAAAGGAAGATAAAATTTCATCTAAAGAGTGGATATAATATAAGCAGGCAAATGTAAAGTCACTGTTGAGTGCTGTAAGATGTGTTTTAATACTCGTGAGAGCCTTATAACTTAGACCTTCATGGGATACTTAGAAGCCAGCAAGAACAGAGGTATAAAACGGTAAAAGAAGAACGTTTCTTAAGGCATTTCCAGGGGTGAGAATGTGTGCATATTCCAAGCATTCCAGAGCAGACTGTTAAAGTATCAATTAGATTCAAACAAAAGTAGCTTTGATATTCAGAGATTTAAATGACTTAGAGAAAAATGTAAGTTACAAAGACTTGCATTATACCCACGATTCCTTACTATTACAAATCTTCCGAGTGTCTGGAAAAAAACTGAAATTAATTTTCAAAACTCTCTTAATAAAATTTTTCTCAAAAACACTCCAAATATGTGACTATGTAAGCTACATACAACAGAATGCTAAGCACATTCCTACTAAGTGCTCAAATATTTTATGTTTCTCAGTGAAAATTTGTGCTCAAGACTTCCACCTCTTCAGGGACCTCCTTTAGTAATCACATGTGAACAAACACACACACATACACATGCACATACACACACTCCTGTACACACTCACACATATGTGCACACAGATCATGCACACACATGCACACAAACACATACATGTCCAGGCCCACAAGCACACACACATGTACACTCATGCACGCACACATATATGCACACACACATATCACACTCACACATGCCTGCACATAGATCATGTACACACACGCATACACATGCATGCCCTTACACACATGCACATGCACACTCACACACGTACATCATGTACACAAACATCACACTCACACATGCTTGCACACAGATCATGCACACACAATGCACACACATACACAGCCCCACACTCACATGCACACACACACATGCACACTCACAGACATACACACTCAGGCCCACATGCACACACACAGACACACACACACACATGCATGCACACACCACTCTTGTCTCCCATTTTCTGTCCTTCTGGATCCTCTCCTGCACATATTGATAAGCCCGTGCCGCCCACTCAAGTGCCTTCTTCAGCAGTCCTTCTCTCCCTCCCGAGTTCACAACCATCCTTCTAGAAGCAATATCTATTCTCACCATCCCCGTGTCCTGCTGCACACTCGCTTTGCACCCCACTGCAATCTGGCTTCCACTAAGACCGAAGACATCTTGATCTGCATTACCAGGCCTCCCTGAATTGCCACACACTACTGATGTCTGCTTTCACACTATTCCTTTGAGGTGACATTTTTTTCTTTTTCTTTCTTGCTCATATCCCCTCACCCAGCTCTTCCCTGGGACCCTCCTCTTCGTCCTAGAGTCCCTGTGGTCAACAAATTCATCCAGACCAGAAGTCTGAGACTTCACCTCCTCGAGAAATATTGGTTTTATACATTTCATTTCCTGCCCACCCCCTCTGCTGTCTAATCTGTGTCAAACAGATAAGCATGGCATTATCATTGATGACGCTACTTTCCTCCTTGTTGCCTACTGGCTGTATGTCTGGGCTTCCAACCTTTTATAAAGGAGTGTTTTCAGCACTAGGAGGTAAGCTCTGTGCAGGCGATGGGAATATGTCAGGCCAGCACTAGTATGTGCTCAGCAGACAAGAACTGAGTGAAATGAAATCTTATACTAATGTCCAACTTCAAACCCGTGCCGAAGCTGAGCAATCACACTAAAGAGAAGTCAAAGGGGACCTCGATCACACCTCACCAAGACCCCAAGAGACCCTGGTGAATCCTTCCCAAAAGGAGAGATGTTCATGTTAAAGTTAAACTTTCCTAAATCGGGCTACGGGGTGTCACACTGGTCTGTGCATGCCGTCTGATGTCACTTCTGCCTCTTCTCCATCTTTGTCTTTCACTTCAAACTCAACAAACTATAGTCTCTTCCTCCCCCAAGTATTCACTTCCTCCTTGCCTGTCTAGAAGACTTCATCTTACTTAGGACCAACTCCAAAGAGAAGCTTTCAGACAGGCATGATGGTGCACACTTTTAATCTCAGCATTGGGGATGGGGCATGCGGGGGCTGGGGGTAGGGGAGGCAGGAGTGTGGTTGAGACCTTTGTGTTTACATAGTTAAGTTTCAGGTCAACTAGGGCTGTATAGTGATGAGACCCTATCTCAAACAAAACAAAACAACAAACAAAAGCAAAACAGTGAAGCCTTTCTAATTCCCTAAGCACAATTTGCTAACCCAGTGGTACCATAAATATTTTTCGTGCACATAATTTATCACACTACAGTAATTTTTGCTCCTAGGTTTTTCCTCCACTGGGCTATGAGGAGTAAATTCAGATTTATCGCTATAGCCCGGAGCCAGGCAGGATGCCTTGTACTGTGGAGGTCTGCGGCACACTGAGCAACAAATGAGAATCTCCTACAGCAAGTCATTCTTCCATCTCATCTCCTTTTTATAATGATATTTTGCATGTCACAGGGTGTCCCGTGCAAACTCTTGGCCAGTTAATAATCTATTTTCTATATTTCAGCAGAAATGAATTGGGATTAAGCTTATGGTTTCATATAACTATTAAGAAAGAATTTTAATCATGTATATTTTATTTAAAGCAATTTTAAATTTAAATATACTTTGATCATATTCTTTCCCTCCCAAGTCCTTCCATATCCTCTCCCCTTCCTACCCACTTTCTTTAAAGTTTTAAAGAAAACTTTAAGTTTTCTAAGTTCTCAAAAAAAATAAAAAGCCTAATACAACAACAAAAACACAAAAACAAAATAATGCTTCCAAAGGCCAAATTGTAACCAAATATAAGTACATGCACATACACACACACACACACACACACACACACACACACACACTGTGGAGACCATTATTTGTTGGTCAACTACTCTGGAACATGATGCCTGTCCTAGAGTGGTTGATAAACCTAGTGTCACTCCACTGGAGAAAACTGATTTTTTTCCTCTCCCATAAGGTATATGTGAAAGTCCAGTTGTTAACCTTTACCCTACTGGCTGTTTGTATTCATTCATTCATTCATTCATTCATTCATTCATTCATTCATTCATTTTTAAATTTTTCTTTCATTTATTACATCCTGATCACAGTTTCCCCTCCCTCCACTCCTCCTAGTGCCACCTCCCACCTCCCCTCTCCCCCAGATCCACTCCTCTTCCATCTCCCTTCAGAGAAGAGCAGGCCTCCCAGGAAGATCAACTAAACAGGCTTAACAAGTTACAGGAGGACTAAGCACAAACCCTCGTATCAAAGCTGGATGAGGCAACTCAATAGGAAGAAAAGGGTCCCCAAAACAGGCAAAAAAAGTCAGAGACAGCCCCTGCTCCCACTGTTAGGAGTCTCACAAAAACGCCAAGCTACACAACCATAACATATACACAGAGGGCTTAGGTTAGACCTAGACAGGCTCCCTCCCCGCTTGTCAGTTCAATCTCTGTGACCCTCTAGATTTATTCAGTTTTTTAAGTATAGCAAAATAAAATATAATAAGATAAAACAAAAACTATCCCATGGTAGTCAGACAAGACAAAGTAACAGAAGGAAAAGCGCACACAAGAAGGGCTCTTTTTAGTGAAAATTGCAATGCCTAATATCTAATGGGTTCTTTATTACAATTCCTTTCCTCCTTGGCATAACTAAAATAATGTCTTGCATCTTAGAGTTTATATAATGAGATAAGATAGAAAAACCATATGGGTCACATTTCTTCAATGTGGATGAGATCATTAGAGAACAAGAATTTAATCCCTTAACAGTTTCAGATGGGGGCCAGCTCCCTAGTGATAGAAAATCAGAAATGGAAAACAGATGCAGATTAGAAAACATTTACATAGCTTTTACCCGTCTTATGTCAATGACACCTTTCCCAGACAGCTTCTCTGGAGTCAGTCCTCCATCAGTTTCCTCGAAGTTCCGAGGGGTACCTGACCTAAATGCAAAGCAGAAACTAAGGGCTAACGTGTTGGTGTCCTGTTAGATGATTTTGCTCTCCCTCGTTGGGAGCAATTTTGCATATTATGTATGAGAGTCAGAGACAGCCCTGTTCCCACTGTTAGGAGTCCCACAAAAACACCAAGCTACACAACCATAACATACGCTTAGGTATAGGCTCCCAGATTGACTGTATTAGTCTTTGTTATGTATGCCTCAAACCTGATACAGTAAAATAGTTTACCTATTTCTTATTAACCAAAAATATGTGAGATGACTCAAGGATCTGTGCAGACACTATCAACTGTACTGGGTGTTGACACTGTAGGACCCTAAAGTACTCTGTGAATCACAGGAGAGAGACGGAATTAAGGGTTTTACCTTGTTTGAAATTCCAAGTGTTTCAAGGTATTTTGACTCCCTGGAAACCCGTGATTCACACCGTGATTCACACCGAGTATACATGGAGGGTGTGAGTGGAGCAAGTGTGTGCACACAGCATTTGCTTGTAACATCCAGATTACTAACAGTGACCCGTGGGGGAAGCCTCCACTCTGCAGACTGCCGTTCTCAAGTATGATCTAGAGATCCGTGAGGAATCAGGGAACGTTTTTTCAGGAATTCCTCAAGGTCAAACTGTATTTACAACAGTACACATTGTTCCTCTTCACTCTCATTCTCTTGAAAGCTAGTTGTTCCAGAGGCTACGGGGCATGTGATTGAAGGCAGAAGCTGATATGAGAATCCAGCCGCATCCTATTAAGTCAGGCACTGAAGAGACTTTCATTGATGTAAAACACAACGTCACTCTTCTTGCTGCTTCTTTTGCTGTTGAACAACTGTGTTGTTGAACACAGTTCTGTTTCATTAAGATGTTTTGTATGTCAAACTGCAATAATTCCTGAATCCAAGGATTCACATCTCTATTCTGGAAAGCCTTGCAAACTGTCTCACCAGGTATCCCTCACCTCTTCCAACTTCCATTTCTCCATCAACAGCACATCTACAATGCACGCATGTCCGTACTGGGCCAGTCATCCTCCCTGTCACGCATACTTCTCATCCTTGTAGCTTTGTGCTGTACCTGTGGTACTTCTCTCGGGTCTTCTGAATCTGTATCTTCCTTCAGGATGCAATTTTGGATTTTGAATTTATGTCCAATCAAATCTCATATCCATGGTAATCTGTAGCCTGCAGTGCAGATTTGACTCTTGGGGAAGAATTCGTATTGGCCCATGTTAAGTACACAGCGACCCCAAGGTATTGTCTATTAGAACTCATAGCCTACTTTAAAGCAGGCTTGAGGCCATAGGTGCTCAGGAGATAATTTTGCACACCTGATGTTTAGGACAAAAACATTAAAGCTAAAGCTTCCTGTCTGAGTTATTTGCTTTACGTTTTTTCTTACTCAGCTCTGTGTGACAGATGTGACAGATGTCACACTTGAAAGTTCCTGCTTCGTGGAAAGGTCTTGCTTTTCCTCTTCACCTTGCAGAACCTAAGACCTTATCTTCATGTGCCCATTAAAAACCCAGATCTTGACTCCACATAACCACAAATGCCCCACTTGGACCTGTGAGCTTTGTTGACTTCTCCACTTGGTTTGTAGCTGCTTCTCTGTTTTGATCCTAGAAAATTCCCTTAGTGTCCATCAGTCTAACTTTACTTATGAAATACTTATTGTATAATTTTTCTAATATTGGAGATGTGTTTGGGGAAAGCATTTTCCAATTATCTAGTCAACCCTATTGCCAGAAATATAAATTGGTATAGCATATCTGTAAGAAGAAATACATAAACCCCTTAACCAAAAAATTCTACTCTGAGGAATTTATCATGAGTGCAAATGCAGCAATATCTATCAAATTTTTAAATGTGTTTAAACTTCGAGTCCAAAAATTCTATTAAGAATCTATAGTTATAAGGCTCATACTTGTATAGAATTCTGTATTAAGGGGTTCTTTTTACACAGATTTGCTAGTTTTGAGTGTTAAGGCTTGAACCTAGGGCCCTGCACACACTAGAAAAGTTCTCTAGACATTGAGCTATCCCCAACTCCATGACAATTTAATATCAGAGTTTGAGAATAAATCTTGAGACTCTGGGTGGTGCCTACTTGTAATCTTAGAACTTAGGAAGTGGAGGCAGGAGGATCTCACATTTGATAGCCAGCTGAGACTGCAGAGCAACATCCTATGTCAAAAAATATCAAAAAGGAAGGGGAGAAATGCTAGGAAAATATGTATCAGATAAATGCTAACTAAAAGTAATTCACATAAAAATCAAGCAAAAACTTAAAGAGACAATTATTATCACTAGGTGTATATAATGACAAAAGGGTAATTCATTGGGTTGAAGAGATAGCTCAGTGGTTAAGAGTACCTGCCACTCTTGCAGAGGACCCAGGTTCAATTCCCAACACTCAAACATGGCAGCTCACAACCATCTGTAACTCACATTCCAAGCAATCCGACACCCCTTTCTGGCCTTCAAAGATACAAAGTACATTCGTGGTGCACAGACATGCATGTAAGCAAAAACACCAAACATGTAAAATAGTAAAATAAAATAAAAATACTTTAAAAGGAGTAATTTACATGAGATAGCAACACCCAAAAGGTTGAGGCAGGGAGACTAACATAAGCCTTCCTACACAGTGAGTTCTGGGCCAGCCATAGTGAGACCCCACCGCAAAATAAATACTAAATAAACAAATAAATCATCAATTCATTATAATACATGATAATTCTGAACTTACATAAAACCAGCAACATAAGGAAAACAAACTCGTAATACTAAAGGGAAAGGTACACAACCATAAAAAGGTTCCTGACATTATTCTCCCACAATGGAGAGATCAAAAGACCAAAAATAAACGAGGCTATAAATGATTTAATAACACAGCAGCAGACTTGATGCAGTGACAACAGTTACACAGAAAGCTGCACCCAACATTTAGAGAGCACGCATTCTCTTTCAAGCAAAACCGGACCCTTCCCCAAAACCATCTACACACACACACACTCACACATACACACACTCACACACACACACACACACACACTCACATACACACATACACACACACACTCACATACACACACACACCAGTTTCAGAAGCATGGTCACTCTTAGGAGGAATGGAAGAGAAGTTTGAGGGCATCCTTCAATATTTCAAAGAGCAAATGCCGCAGCATTTTAATGTCTATTAAACTTCTGAATGAATCCCTAGATTTTTGTTATATCTGGTGGACTTTTCTTTATAGTTAAAATTTCCATATAAGTTCTTAAACTTTTAACAATTTGATTACTATCTTTATAGTTACTCATATTAAAAATATGTTTGTTGCTTGTTTGAAAATTCCTTTTCACTTGGTCGATTTCATGGGCAAAAAGAGTTTAGAAACTTCCAGTAAGTTTCCAGAGACCTTACCAGGCCGACTCTGGCTAGAATCTAATGTGAAATACTGGGGCACAGCACTCCAGTAAGGACACACTTTCAGTTTATACTCAGCTTGATCCCTGGGGTTTCTGGCAGTTAACAGCTTAATCCCAAGATGTGCATGGTGGTAAATTCCTTGATCCCAGCACTTGGGAGACAGAGGCAGGTGGATCCTGTGAGTTCAGAGCCAGCCTGGTCTACATAGGGAGGCTTGGTCTCAAAAACAATGAAAACAAAACAAAAACAACAACGACAAACACATAACAACCTCAAACAAAAATTACAGGAAGACAGTCTGTGTACTTTCCTGGAATATCGCACCTATAAACGTGTAAAATTGAGGCCTCTCATTGATATTCATCTGTAGCACCAAGAATAACTTAGGAGAACTTGAGGGAATATATCCGCTGATTGCTGTGTGTGAAAGACACAGGAGGGGGACAGTCACAGTTGTGCTGTGGTGAGCAGGGGCAATTAGAGGAAAGCCTCCAGTGTCCTGCCTTCCATCTTGTTTGAGACAGTCTTTTGTGATATTGTGTTGTGTAGTGTTGTGTTGTGTTGTGTTGTGCTGTGTTGTGTGTACTAGCCTAGCCGGCCCACAGGCTTCTGGTGATTCTGCTTCCCATTCCTCCTCTGAGCTCTGGTATTACAGATCTGCTACCAGGCCCAGCTTTACGTAGACTCTGGAGATCTGAACTCTGATCCTCAGGCTTGTGCAGCCAGCGCTTCACCCACTGGGCCACCTCCTCATGCCTTTCATCTACAGTTTTTCCCACCTACCCACACCCCGATGCCAAATGTAATAGTGAGATAGTTTGTACCTTCTCATTTCAGACAGAGCCGCCAGCATTTGGTACTCAAGAGGAACCCATAACTGTTAATTAATAAGCACTCCAGTGACAAGAAATAAGCAGAAAGTAAGTACTTACAGGATTTTATTTACTTAATCTTACAAATAGGCTTAGAAGTTTGACTAGGTAATAAGAAAATGTATCACCTGCATAGGCTTACTACTCAAGAGTATTTTCACAAATTTTATGTATCAAAAATTTATGCAGTGTTAATATTTAGCTACCTACTGAAATATTTAACACCTTAAAGAAAGGCACAACCTGCTAAAATATTAAGAACTCAGAAAAAAATTATAAGAAAAAATTATAACTACTGAGGAGATAGCAGAGAGGAGCTCAGAGGAAACTGAAACGGAACTGAGAGAAAAGGAAGCTGGAAATAAAAAAGAAACAGACCAACTCCAAGCAAGAAGAGGGAAACACCCAAGAGCTTGCCAAAGGAAAGGACCGCGCTAGGTGTCAATGGCGCTCTGTTGACAACCCTCACCGGGCATGCGCAGAGCCCTAGCTCCACTAGCACTTAAACAAACTGACAGATACTGAACAGTCAGGGATGGGGGTGGAGCCTAATAGGTAGACTGCGCGCTCAGCGTGCACAAAGCCCTGGGGTTTGATCCTCAGCATTGCATCAGACAGAAAGGGTGGGTTTTGAATAACAAGAGCTGCTAAAATCACAGTGTAAACTTTCAACAAGTACCCCAGCTTTGAGGCAGAGACAAGGAGCGTCCACAATACACTTGCTTGTCTTTGTTTCTGAGACAAGCTGTCACTGTGCATTCCAGGCTTGTCTCCAGCTCATGACCCTACTTCACGCTCACCCCACACACGCAATACTGAAAGTCTGGCACACACCACCGCACCCAGCTTTCCCAAACACCAAATAAGAGGGGGGGACTGTCACTAGCCTTCAGTGTGTATTTTAGTAGTTGCTTTTCATCCCTAAATAGATTACCGTCATGTTGACAGAGGGCATTGACCTTGACATGACCTCATAGTTATGACGATGCCCTCGATTCTCTTCCAAGATGAGGTGGGAAGCAAATATAAGAGCCTATAACCAGAGTGGTCCATTAGGTGGGGCCACGGGCAAGGTGGAGTATTTTCGTTTATTTTTTGCTAATTGAATCCTTTAAAACATACACACACATTCACACACACACACACACATATACACACACACACGCACGCACGCACGCACGCACGCACGCACGCACGCACAAAATCATTCACACCATACATTTTTAGACTGAGATATCAGGTAAATTTTAGGTTTTGGTTTTCTTTGGGGTGTGTGTGTGTGTGTGTGTGTGTGTGTGTGTGTGTGTGTTTTAAATCACAGAAATTGAAGTTATATCTCATTTCCCCAAAGTCAAAATTTTTTTTTGATATGTTCACTGTTTTCTTTTGTGGTTATCTTCGTATTTCTAAACAATGGGCCTTAATTGCTCTGTCTTAGCTCACTGATCCTGGACACTGACTACTGACTTACCACAGACCATTTAGGTAACTGAGAATTCAGCTCACTTTCCCAACGTAACTGAAGCCTATCTTTTCTGTTTTTTTTTCCAAAATAAAAACAAAACAAAGTAACTGTGTGTGTGTGTGTGTGTGTGTGTGTGTGTGTGTGTGTGAGTGTCTGCACATGCATGTATAAGTAAGTACACATGTGCAACTTCATGAGATCCGGGGCTCATGCTCAGGTTGTGTGGCCTGGATGACAGCATCATTGCTCACTGAACAATCTCACAGGTCCTTCTTTTTAAATGATGTAGTAGAGTTTATATTAGCTAGGCATCTAAATATCACCCTAATGAGTTCTCAACTGTGGCGGCGTCTACCTTGTGTGAGTGCGCTGTGGGCTCTGCTTTCTGCTTTTCAGTTAGTAACTTTTCCTCCTAAGAATCCGCTGCCTTTTCGGTCATTGCACTGTTCTGATGTTCACAACCTACCCTTTAGTAACAACCCAGCGGAACTTTTTGTATGATGGCACCAGCCAAGAGGCATCTTTTCCTGGAGCCCTCCATCTGCCCCTCCCAGTCTGGACCAATTTCTCTCAAGACCTACAGGACAGCTGTCACTGGGTCTTCCTTCGGCACAATCCTAACATTTCCCTATTCATTTCTTCTGCTTCTGGAGCCAGTGCCACCTGTCTGTTGGCCAAGTGCCTCCATGTGGCAGAGTGCCTCCTCCTGGAGCTTTCTGAGAAAAGGCTAATGGGTAAGAGAAGAAGCCAGGGTCACCAATCAAAACACACCTCTGAGCTTACCTTGCATTTTCAGCCTAGCATCTCATGCCTTGTCTCCTTTGCTTGGTTTTGATTTTCCGTCACCTCAGAAATGATTACAAGCATCGCCACTCCACCCACCAGAATTTCTGATTCAGTAGGTCTTGGGCAGGACCTGGGAGTCTGCAGTCCTGAGGTTGAGGCCACACTTTGAAAACCACCGCCATTTTAAAAATATGCTTGAGACTCGGGCTGAACTCTTCCCCAACTCTTCCAGCAGACTACCAACGCTAGGTGACGGTGGTGCCTCCTGTGAACATTGCTTTGGTCAACAAAGACAATATGGGATATAATTATGCTGGAAAAATATGGAGGAAAATATGGGTGTAAGTGAGCTGTTAACAGTATTATACTATAAATAAGAGCATGCCTACCACAGCCAGCTAATGCCATGCAGGACTTCTCTGGCAGTGGCCAGTTGGAGGATAGTTCAGTTTCCAGAGGAGATGATCAAGGTCTGGGTTCCTGCTACATTTCTATTCTGTACTGCTATGCTACCCACTTGAACGATATAGTCCTACTGTGTGATTCTCGATATGACTACAAAGGTTCTTATTATTGAAAAAGTCAATGTTTTTCCAGAATCCATCAAATTTGTGTCTTACTGACCAAAATATGAAAGACAACCTGTGATCTGGGAGATGAGTGACCGACTGTGGTAACTGGCAGTGACCACTGCTACTGGGACCTTTTTAAGGTTACTCTAATTTTTTTCATTGTTTGTTATCGAACCCAAGGCCTCATTCATGTTAGGCAATTATTTCACCACTGAACTACATTACTAGTTAAAATCTCCCTTGACTTAAACACAGTCTAACTTATACAAAGTCAAAGCAATATAATCAACAGTCAAAAATGCCCCCTGGGTCTCTATTCTTCCCAGAAGTACCCTTGGGTGATCACACAACCTTGAAAATAGCATAGTTACAACCATAACGTTTTTGACCAAGGCACAGTGGAGCTGAGCCGTGACAGGGATGTGTGCCTGATAGGACAGTTGGCATTCAGAAGGCATGATGAGCTTTTTCAAATCGATGACACATTGCTGACATGGCTGAGGACGTGAAAACCAAGCATGATTGAAGTCTGTCCACAAGACGGCCATTTTCCTGTCCAGAGAATCTCTTTTTTTATGCTAGACAAAACTCGGTTATTGTATGACACAGTAAGCCAAGAGAAAATCTACAAGCAGGACTTGGGTCAACAGATGCCTGGCATCCCCTCACTAAGTCAGATGTCCTGTCCCTTTGTCATGAACACATATGAGAGGTCTGTGATTCTGAGTGGCGCCACCAGTGACCTCGTGGCAGCAGAAGGTACACTTAGGTGGGAGCTTGCGAGAGCAGGTTCTAATCTCATTCCCTCAATGGCCAGCTCTGTGACCTTGAACCAATCACATCTCTTTCCTAGGCTTTAGTTAGCTCATCTGTAATTGAAGGGGCTGAACTAGGTATGCCTCTATCTATGGGTCATCTGAGTGCTTCAGCAGGAAAAACATTTGGATATTTTTAGATGGTTAAAATAGACAAAAATTAGTTTTTCACCTCACCGCTGTTATCATTAAATGACTACCTAATCAGACCTCTCTTTCATTCCAAATTAATCTGTAATGATTCACTGGCATTGTGCTTGCTTGGACTTCTCTGTGTTTCTCTTCAGCCTGTGTGCAGTAAGTAGGGCAGCCATTATAACGTCCTGTCTCTCTCCCTTACATACAATCTTCACTCCTGGATGTCTATGACAGTAGTTCTAGAGTGTGGTCATAGATCACCTCCTCTAAGAGGACACCTGTCACGTACTGTTCTGGACTCTATTCCAGACCTACTAAATCAGAACCTCTGGGGCAGGGATCCTGGGTTTTGTGACAAAACTGTCCAAGTGAATGTTAAACATCCTTAATTTGAGACTCACTTGTTTATGGGGAAAGGGAGAAGGTAACTAACATTTGAGACCATTGTGGCACTTGGGATGAGATGTGCCTCAGAGTCTCTAGGTTTTGAACACTTGGTGCCCAGTTGGTGGTACTGTGTGGAGAGGCTTTGAAGGCGTGGCCTTCTAGAGGAAGTGTGCCATTGGGAGCAGGCCTTGAAAGCTTAGGGCCTCAGCCTACTTCCAGTTTGCTCTCTCTGCTTTGTGCTTGCTGTTCAGTGTGTGAGTCCTCAACTGTCTGCTCCTGTCACGATACCTTCACCTGCTATCATGGACTCAACTCCCTGGAACAATAGACCCAAATGAACCCTTCTGTAAGGTGTCTTGGCCATGACGCTTCATCAATAGAAATGTAACTAATACAACTGTGTACTAGAGGCTTTCCATATGCCCTGCCCCCAGCCAAGCCTCATAACAACTCATGGAAATGCGTGTGGCTGGTAAATTAAGATTTCATTGTGAACTCTTTCCAGGAGCATGGGAAGGTTTCAAAATATTAGCATTCTTCCCACAGAGACACCCTGTTCTTATTATCTCACATTCCTGTGTTTAGTTTGTCAAACTCAACATCCGCACAATGCTCCTCGTTGGGTGCCACATTCTGCCCTATTTCATCAGGATGCTCATCCATGACTTCCTCTTCCTTTCTTTCCTGGATGTTAGTCTTCAGTCTGCATCTGATTGTCACGTCTCCTCAGTCTCCACTACCCTGGGACAGTTTCTCAGTCTTCCTTTTTTTTAGTGACCTTTAATTTTGGAGGGGTATGCTCAAATATTTAAATACAATGCTCCTTCATTGGTATTTGTCTGACTTTCCCCACCACTGTGGTTAGAAGTGACTGTACATTTGAGGAAAGAATATCACAAAGGAGAAGTATCTTGCCCATTATATAATATCAGAATGTGTGGTATCATTTAGTGACAGTAATGGAATGTGTTTGTAATTACAGTTAAAGCAAATAAAAACACCAGCATTCTATAACTGCTAAGGAACAGGACTCAAATCAACTTTAATTTCTCTTCTCTACCATTCTGGTTTCAAGTGACCACTCTAGGGTTATCCTCCCACCATAAAACCATCCGTCTCAACTCAACTCTCCTTTCTTTTGTGTGGTTTGATACTTCACTTTACTCCCCAGGTCTTTTACGTTTTTCAGTGTTCAATTCAGATCTATCCTACACTTTGAAATCCAGCACTATTGATCCCTAACCTACTCTTACCTCATGACACTGCATGGCGTTTACAGCCCACCTCTTTAACTGTCCATTCCTGTCTGAACATCTGACATTAATTTCTGCCTTTCCAAGATACAATGGAATAGTCATGGAAAGAGACCAGCCTGTCCGTGAATCCATTTGCTCCTGAGTGAATGACCTTGATAGTTTATCTCCTACATCAAGGGAGATCCTCATCCTCCATTCTGCAGTCAGAAGAATGCCCTAACTTCTCTATCTAACTGTAGCGTTAATTAACTTAAGGCTTCAGTAAGGCTGAGGGGATGGCACAACAGGTAAAGCACTTGCTGTACAAACATGAAGACCAGAGTTAAGATCCCCAGCACCTGTGTAAAAGCCGAGCAGGCCTGGAACATAATCTCTATGTGGGAGGTAGAATGGGCCAGAGCAAGCTGGCTAGCTAGACTCTGAACCAGCGAGGTCTGGGGTGAAATGAGAGAGTCTGCTTCAATAAGAAGATAGATCAAGGAACACTCTTGACATCAACCTTTGGCCTCCACATGCACAGACACGAGCACGTCCCCTACATGCATCAACCTACCTACATATACACCAACATGTATACATCCATTCCACATACACAGGCAAAAATAAATAGGGTTTTTATTCCGCAATGACTGTTCATAACTTAGAGAAGAATGTGCAAGTGTCTGATGCAAGCGTCTAAGGTCCCTGTGGTCTGAGTTCAGTCCGCTTTACTCTATCTCTTGCCGTCACCTCACACTCCATTCCACGACATCCCACACTTCACTCCCAGTGGATGATTCACCAATCACTTCTAAGTGCCCTGTGACCTTCCTGGGCTCTGTGCTTCTGTACATGCTCTGTTATCAGTGAGGATGCCATTATAGAAGACTCCAGCTAGCGCTGTCTGGTACGACAATGACAATTATAACATGACGGAACAGCAATCTGAAAGACAGATGGGGCCACGCTGCAACCCAACAACATTCAGTGAAGATCCACCGTATTTTCATCCCTTTGCTTTGTCGTCTTTGGAAATTTTGATACGCCCTTAGGCTGTCTCCCTTCATTGTTACAATGTGCCTGTGGTAGTTCTAATAAGCATCCTTTCTAAGTACAGAGATGCTTAAAGGCAAAAAGAACAAAAGGTGTTTCCTTTTACAGTCAAGAAGCATTTCTTGGAGACCATATCAGACTTTCTTTTAAATCTCACTGACTCAAACTATTACATATTCTACTCCTAGGCTAATCAAACAAAATTAATAAGCCTACCCAATCTTCTCTTAAGGCTTTTATGGCCAGGGGTAAGGGTACTCTTCCTTGGTTGAGCAGAACAGGTAACTGAGAGAAATCCAGAAATAAGAAACTTAATGGCTACCGAGTGAGCAGCCAGGAGCACTAGCCACATTATAATTATGGCCTGATTCTTCCATCCGCCAGATGAGCTCCTTTATATCCTTTAAGATTCAACTTAAATTACTTCTTCCCAAGCCACAGTCTATACAACTACAGGGGTCACATATAGAGTGAGGACCTGGGGGTGGGGTGGGCAGATAGATTGCCCTAGGAAAGGGAAATGGAATAGATAGTTATGGATAGATGAGAGGGTGGGAGTGGGGGAGGGGGTCAGGGAAGGGGATGGAAGAACAGGATGAGGAAAGGGATATGAGAGAGACAGATAAAATTAAGGGCCATTTGAGCAGTAGTATCAAAACCTAATGCAGAAGAAACTCCCAAAATATATACATATATGAAGGTGATCTAAATGAAATCACTAAATGGTGGAGACATGCCCCAGTTGGATATCTCTCAGTGCCAAATGACGCTCCCAATACTGGTATTTGGTACATCTAGTTGTTGGCCCGGGGACCTAGGGTAAAACTAAGTGCTACTGTTGTAAAAAAAAAAAAAAAAAAAAAAAAAACAAAGTAGTAATAAATGATTCCTAATGACGTTCTGCTATACTTATAGTTGAGCACCATGTTCAGCCATCATCAGAGAAGCTTCCTCCTGCAGCAGATGGGAACAAATACAGAGACCCACCATCAGATATTAAGCAGGATGAAAGACCTTGGAACCCTCATCCCTGAATGGAATGTTTCTATCAAACCCCTCTCCCATGATACAGGGAACCCCACTGAAGAGTGTAAGACCCAGAAGCAAGAGATGGAAGACACAAAGAAAACAAAAGCCCTCCAGATCAACACGATTGGTATACATATGGACTCACAGAGACTGAGACAGCACGCATGGAGCCTGCAAGGGTCTGCACCAGATGGGGTGGGTCCTAGAGATGAAAGAAATAGACCCATGCCTCTACCCCTAACCCAGAAGCTATCTCCAATTGATAACAGCTTGCAAATGAAAATTTAGTTTTCTTCAAGGGAGTCTCACTGGAGATACTCTTAAGGGTATCTCCTACTGTTTCTATATGATTTCCAAGTGTGCAAATGAGTGTGTCATTGCATCTATATCTATTTCTGGTGCCTTCTCTTGGACTCTTTTCCATCTGCTTGTTTTGTTCTATTCTGATGTTAGTTTTTGTCTTGTCTTTTCATTGTCCCTTTGAAGCCTGTTTGTTTCCTAAGGAGAGACAAAAAGAGTACAGATCTGGGGGAGAGGTAGGGAGAACTGGGGGGCGGGGGATGCAATCAGGATATATTGTGTGAGAAAAAATTATTTTCAATAAAGGGAAAAGAAAAAATACCTCTTCCCAGCAGCCTTCTGTGATAGCGTCAAGCAGAATCAAATGCTTCTCCTTCTGAGCTCCCTGGGATCATATTTCTACTGTAGCACGTATTACAAAGCTGAGATTCTGCTGGCTTTAGAAAAAGTGAAACCTTGGAAGGAAGGCAGTGTGTTCTATTAATTCTTCAGCCCAACCTTGAAAGGAAGAAAAAGAAAGAAGGGAGGGAAATTGGGAGGGGGAGAAGAGAGGAGCTGAGAGGGGAGATGATGGGAGAATAGAAGAGGGGAGGAAGAACTTCCACCTTTGGTAATCTATAAAAATGAAGATAACTTTTTACTTTTTAATGATTGCTTTAAACTTTATGTCGGATAATAGAAACCACCCAATTCAGCTTTCAATACATTCTGGACAAGATGTGCCTCACCTTGGATTTTCAAATGTCATTCTTTCTCCCCACCCCCATACTTGCTTCCTGTATAAGGCTGTATGAAGTTGCCTCTCCAAAATGTTGCAAATTTATCTTAATCGAAAACTTCTAGACATACAGAGCACAGAACTAATCAAACCAGTTCATCTTGGCCTGTCTTGGTACTCTTTGTTTGGTTGTCTTAAAGGTTTCACTAATAACATTCATTCTCCTCAGTTCTCTATTAGCAGACTTCTTTAGAGGCGTCCTCTCTGCAGCGTAAGGCCCAGAGCTGCACTCTCCTGAACATCCTTCACAAACACCCTTGTGCCTTCCTCTCCCCTCTCCCCAGCATTCTGGGCTTCATTTCAGATCTGTCCCTCTGAGATATGCCTCCCTCCCCTTCCTAACACTTCTTTGTTGCTAAAAATAGGTGATGTCCCTTCAGAGCAAAAACAGTTGGCAAATCAGCTTTTATAGGTACAGCTTTACACGGGGCTCGGTGAGATGGAGGAACGGATAGATTAAATACAAGAAGCCAAAAGCCTTCTCTTCTCCGTGGACCCCTGCATTCCTCAAAGGAGTTCACAGAGCCCGTGTAAAAATAGCAACACCACCCTCATCAAAAATGCACACTATGAAGGATGCTAAGTGAGACTTTGCAGAATGCTGAACAGTAAATAAGACAGTCACTCTGAAGAGCACCAGAAAAGGTTTAAGGAAGCATTTAATTAAAGGGCCCCAGGCCGGACATAAAACATGAGCTGTGGGTTATAATATTTTAACAAATAGACCTTTCTATAGAAAATTGAACCATGTAATGTGGCTAATTTCCTTTAGACAACAATAAGAATCTTCTGGATTTCTGTTCCCTAGATCATCTTACTATGGTTCTGTCATCTTGTGTTTGACTTCTGTTTGGTCCCCTATATTATCTTGTGGGACTTTCTGACATCACTTACCCCTGAAAGAAGGGTCATTGTACTACCTGAAACACTCTCGGCTATTTCATATGCCACTGCCTTCAGGCACTGTTCCTCTGCCCATGAAGGTATTCTACTAAGCACAACATTGGATCCTCCTTACAAATGATATAAGTGAGTTAATACATTTGTCTAAGTGGATCCATATGTCCTAGGGTATCGAGTCACGAAGGTACTCCACAACATAGATGTGTATGTATATATTCAGGTACATACTTGTCCATGTATGTGTTTGTGTCTCTGAAAATCATGTCTGTAATTGCATCACTCTACTCTCTTTGAAGGAAAGCAGAGAAACCACAGGACAGACTACAATTACCCTGAGTCTACAGAGAAAGGGAAGGCACCAGCCCAATTTAGTGCTCAATCAAATCCCATCCTGTTCATTCTGTTGGCAGCTGTGTTGACCACCTTGTCAACTATTTCTTCTCATCTCCACTCAAAAGTCAGCACATCTTTCTCCAGTGTTCATGACAAATCCCCTGCTTCCTATTCAGCAACAACATATCAAAGTGGTGGCTGAGAAGCGTATTTCAGGTACTACAATGACCCTTCTTTCAGGGGCAACGTCAGAAAGCTCCACAAGATACCACAGGGGACCAAATGGATGTCAAACCTAAGCTGACATATCCTTTAGGTCATGGTTCTCTTTGTAGGCCTTCTGTTATCTATCAACAAACAAACAAACAAGATTTTTTATGAGTATAAATAGTTCAAAGTGTTAATGACAAGAAGAATTCTCTAATGTAGGTTAATATCACCATAGAATCATGGTGGGGGAGGAATATACCATCATCACAGGAAAGCTATCATTTATTAACTGGATGCCTCTGTGTTCAGAAGCTGAGAACCATCACCAAGCATATCTCCCAATCCTAACAGTGCTGTCTCATACATGAAGGCCAATACCTGCCTTCTTGCAGTTCCCACAACGATATTGAAGCTTGCCTCTGTGTGTATGGCATCAAAGCCTTGAGGGACAGACTGGAGGAGAGGTGCAGAAGCTAAGGTCTCAGCTATTCCTACTTCTCTCTCACCGTTGACTATCCCCTGTGCAGCACTGCTAGGATCTTAACCAGCTCACCAGCATCTGAGATGTCTCTATGTCAAAGCTACTTCGGAAAAAGGCAAGGCACTGGGCTAGAGAGATGGTTCAGCAGTTAGGATCACATGCTTCTCTTGAAGAGAACCGGAGTTTGGTTCCCAGCACCCACATTGGGCAGCTCACAACCACCTGTCACTCCAGCTCCAGGGGTAACCCTGGGCTCTGCAGCTGCATTCACATGTACATACCTATGATGCGGACGCATAATTAAAAACAGTAACAACAAATCTTCCTTTTAAAAAAACAAAAGGTAAACACACTAACAAACTTAGATACTCCTCCCAAAGTCTGAAACAGTCAGAAAACAGCAAGGAATTCAGACAGTTCTGAATCCCTGATTTGTTACTCCGCTGCCACTGTAGTTACTAAGGTGTACTAGAATGTAAGTACATCCTTGTGATGGGGTCAGTAAGTGAACTTAGTAAAGGGGGCAAGCAGTCCTTGTTCAGTTAATGAATGCAGAGAAGGACAAGTTCGACAGGACAGCAATTCAGAGATACCGTGAAGAGCAGATGGTCGCTCTCCGAAAGCTATCTTAGAAAAGGGTGTTTTTCAGGGTGAATCGGAACAAATGTTTTGATGTATTTTGTACCAAAATATAGATCTCACAATAAGCATTTCCTATCACGAAATGGGTTTAGTAATCCCTTTTTTTTGACAAAGACAAAAAACTGGCTTGTGAGCTAGTTTAAGGAAATTACTGAAATTCTGCCACCAAATTCTTAGTTTATGGTGTATTTAGTGTATTGTGTTGTGTTCATTACAGGGACCTATGTAGTTACTTACAAGGTATTTAAGACATTTCATTTTTAATCTATCCATCCTATCTTCTCTTTTCCCCATGCATCCCTGCTTAGTGGTCCTTCAAATTAAGATATAATAACCACCCCCTCTCATTTTTATCTTTTGGAACAAAGTCTCATTTTAGCCCATGCCACCCTTGGCTTTGTAACCTTCCTGTCTCAGCCTCTCAAGTGCCTAGGTGTAGCTTCCTGCCTCGGGCTTCTTTTCTGTTCTTTTAAGGTAAAGGTTACATATGTAAAGACTGAGCTTTAAACACAAATGCACAAACAGAAAAGCAACATTCTGATCAAGGCGAGATGATGATGATGTGGTGTCTTCTGCAATAGAAGGTTTCTCAAAAGATGGCATATAGCCCACTGAAAGACGCGCAGTTGTTGGGGATAGCGCCTAGGTAAAATTTTCTTAATGGTTCTAACTTTAGGTTAATGTGTTAGGAAAAAATGCATCCATCACATCAAAGCTGTGGCTGTTTCACTGGTATTTACAAGTGGTTAAGGCATGGTAGGAGCCACTGTCGTGGTCTTTGTTTGTATGTAGCCCACATGAGTCACAAAAGCAGGGCTCAGATGTGTTCTCAACGTTCTCAGTTCTCCACAGTAGTTTTAGGGACATAGGAAGCCTGAGTACTGTTCATCCAAGGATCTAGGCAATATAATCTCAAATCCTGAACTCCTATGTCATGTTGTGTTCTTGTCTGAGACAGGCCATGCTGTCCCTGGAAATACAACAGAATAGTCCTAGAAAGGGCTAACTGGATGAGTGTGGGTTATTTAAACTGTTGAAGTAAGCACTGTGCCCTGTGTAATCAGATCTCCTTGGAAAGATTTCAATTTTATTTATGTATATATGTCTGAGTCTGTGTCTGTGTCTGTGTCTGTGTCTGTGTCTGTGTCTGTGTCTGTGTCTGTGTGAGTTTATGTAACAGATGTATGTCACACGCAGACGGACCCTTATGGAGGACAGAAGAGGACATTGGATCCCCTGGGACCGGACTTATATCACTTGTGAGCTGCCTGAAACTCTGAGTGTTGAGAACTAAACTCAAGTCCTCTGGGAGAGTGGCAAATAGTCTTAACTACTGAACCATCTTTTACTCCAAAGAGGAACATTTTAAATTGGCCAAGAATTTAAATTTGACTGCTCCTAGAATCTGGGACTGAGGGCAGCAATAATTGGATCATAAACAGAGACAAGAGGGAAGATATAGTTCTGGGCAAGAAAGCTGAGGAACTCATCTGCATAATGAGGACAGTAACTCATACAGTAGTGTCATGAGGATTAAGTGAAATAAAGAACGTATATTGATTGTATAATGGATCCAGTGGACAATAAACTAGCAGCAAATACAGCTTTTGTTTTTGCTACTAATATGGTGATTTTTTTGTTGGAGGAGTGGTTTTCTACAAACAGTATTAGGGTCACATCTGTTATCTTCATTATTTTATCAACCTACAAATGAAGGATAATTATTTGAATGTAACCTTTGCAGGGCCATTAAGGAAACTTGTTTCCTCCTGCAATTATGGCCTTAATTTGTTTATCATGCCCATGATAATTGAGGTACTCCAAATTACCACAGTGAAATCTTCAGCATCTCACCGAGGAACATTTTGCTTCTGTCTTAAATGTTTATCATGATACCGTCTTATGTAAATGATTGCTGAAACCAATAACGGTTAAGAATGCTATATTTAAAAAGATAAACACTATGATGTTATTTTCAGGGCACTTAAATGATTTGGCGATTTAGTGCACCATTTATATGAATTGCAAAGTTAAAAGTGCTAACAAAAATTAAGTGACAGTATTTTCAAGAGCCCATGTTGCCGAGTCTTGTCCTTCTGGAAAGCATATTACATAGGGAAAAGACTGAAAGCAAACACAAAGACTAAGATATAAAATAAAGCCGGGTGACACTCTGAGCATCAATCATGGCACTATTTGCAACTTTTTGAAAGCTATTTGTTCAATTTTGAGACAGGGTTTCCCTATGTAGCCTCAGCTAACCTGGAACTCTCTATGTAAATCAGGCTGACCTTGAACTTACAGTTATCCTCCTGCCTCTGTATCTTGATTGTACTGGGGCTACAGGCATTCATCATCTCTCCCAAACAGTAAGGATCCTTGAAACTCCATAGCTGAATAGTTCATGATGAGCATAAACTTAAAAAGCCATCCATATCATTTGTACTAAAAGAATATACAAGTAAAATGCATTTGGTTCATGTTCTGTGAGCAAAGATCATCATCTATAGGGATTACCATAAAAAATACACACAGTAAATGGAAGAGTTAAGCTTCTTTGTATATCAGGGTGCCAACAAACTATAAAAAGAAGTCAAGTCTTTTGAAATACAGCTACACTGTATTTATTTAGTCTCCATTAGACAAACATTTATTTATTAGTTTATTTATTTATTTAGTCTCCATTAGACAAACATCAACAATGGTCAAGAGAAACAAGACAAGGATAGGCAAATTACTATCTAAAATATCAGAAATAAAAATTGCAAATGAAATAATAGAAAGAATCATAACACTCTGGGGCTACATACAATAGTAACTTAGGATTTTAGAAAACATGAAAATGGTTGCCAAAGGAAACATAAAATGAAGTTCAACCTCAAGTTAAATCCTATCCAGTCCTTAGAATTAAATGATACATAAACAGAGGTGGCCCTCTCCTATATTCACACAGTGGAGGCAATTGCAAAGCTCTCAGGGCAAAACCATTTCTATTCATAGGTTTCTTATACCCCAACATTTCCTTGGACATCATTAGGGCCTTAGGGAGAACATGGAACACTGTAGTAGATACATAAATACAGTATTTATTTTAATAGAAATGTAAAGGCATGTGGCCTTCTAAAGAACTCAACCAAGAAAGCATTTGAGCTTTTGTTTTTATTAAAGGGCTATGAATTTTTCCTTCAGATGCTTGAATCTATGTTCATGAAGGATACTGACCTGTCATTTTTTTTTCCCATTGGAGCAACTTTATCTGGTTCTGGAATAAAGCTCACGCTGGCCTCATGGAAAGAGCTGGAAACTGTCCCTTTCTCTTTAGTTTTTGAAAGAATTTCTGATAAAAAGTATCTTTTTTTTTCATTAAACGGAATTCCCAATGAAGCCATTTGTGCCTCCCATTGTTGTCATTGAAAGATTTTAAACGACAAACTCGTTTTTTAAGCATATATATGATTATTCAGGTTATCTATTTCCCTTGACTAAGCTCTTGGCACCTTGTGTCTTCTAAAATGAATCTGTCCATTTCATCTGAGTGCTGAGTTTGCTGGCATGGCACTAGTCATACCACTCCCCATCACTGATACAGTGTATCATGTGGTGATGAAAATGTTTTCATTGGAATGGGAATTTGTATTCTACGTCATTTTTTTTATCAGTTTCAAGAGGTTTATACATTTTATATACTTTCTTATTGAACAAACCTTCTGCCATTAAAGAACAAGTATCTTCAACTTTTACCTGTTATTTTTCTTTTCTATTTCATTGATATCTGTTCTGTTCTGTTCTAATTTCCTTTCTTCTACTGGTCTGGGTTTTATTTTACTCCTCTGGTTTCTCAAGGTAATAAGTCATTGTTGATCTGCGATTTCTTTTCTAATTTGGGACATAACATTCTAATTTCTATATAAGTGCTGCCATTATTAGTATCCCACAAGTTTTGGTACATTATATTTCTACATTTATTCAAGACAAAATATTTTCTAGTATGTTTTGTTTGCTTTGTTTCTTGGTGATTTAAAAATATATTATATAATTTCCAAATACTAATGGAGTTTTTAGAAATTTTTCTGTTATTTATTATTAACTATTGTGGTATAGCTGTCCCCTGAGAGGCTCTGCCAGATCCTGACCAATACAGATGTGGATGCTTGCAGCCAACCATTGGACTGAGCACAGGGATCTGAATGGAGGAGTTAGAGAAAGGACTGAAGAAGCTGAAGGGGTTTGCAACCCCATAGGAAGAACAACAATATCAACCAACCAGACACCCCAGAGCTTCCAGGGACTAAACCACCAACCAAAGAGTACACATGGAGGGATCCATGGCTCTAGCTGCATATGTAGAAGAGGATGGCCTTATCTGGCATCAATGGGAGGGGAGGCTCTTGGTCCTATGGAGGCTCGATGCCCCAGCATAGGAGAATGCTAGGACAGTGAGGTAGGAGTGAGTAGGTGGGTGGGTGAGGAGCATCCTCATAGAAGCAGGAGGAGGGGAGATAGAACAGGGGATTTGCTGAGGGGAACTCAAGAAAGGGGATAACATTTGAAACGTAAATAAATAACCAATAAAAAAGAATATGCTTTGTGAATATTTTAAGTGTGTTAGGACTATTTTAAGAATATTTAAAAATGTGATGTATGGTCCACAATATGTGTAATTTTCATAATTTACTTTTAAAATTCATATTACATCCCAGTTGCAGCCTCCCTCCTCCCAGTCCTGCCCTTACAAGCCCCTCTGCCATTACCCATATCCCTTCTCATCAGAGAAGGAGAAGTCTGTTGGGTACCACCCCACGCTGCGACATCTAGTCCCAGCTTGACTAAGCGCGTCCTCTCCAACCGAGGTCCAACTAGGCAGTCCAAATAGGAGAAAGGATCCAATGGCAAGCAACAGAATCAGGGACAGCTCCAGCTCCAACGCTTAGGGGATCCACATGAAGACCAAGCTGCACAATGGCTATAAATGTGCGGGGGGCTTAGGTCCAGCTCTTACGTTCTCTTTTGTTAGTGGTTCAATCTCTGTGAGCCCTAATGTTCCCAGGTTAGTTGACTTTGTAGGTCTTTTTGTGGTGTCCTTGACCCTTCCACAATATATACCTTAAAATTATATATCCCATATATGTTGAACAAACAGTCCTCTAATTGTCATTTAAGGAACTCTATTAATAGGAGTTTTCAAGTCCTTTATTTATGTGTGTGTGCGTATAAGTGCGTGTACACATGAGTGTATGTAAGAATGTGTGTGTGTGTGTGTGTGTGTGTGTGTGTGTGTGAGTGTGTGTGACATGAATGTGGAGGCCAGAAGCCAATATCAAGTGTCTGTGTCTTATATTTTAAGACAGGATCTTTCACTGAACCTTGAGCTCAGAACATCAGCCTGCCTCTACTCTTCCCCCACTCCCTTTTACTCTTGCTTCTAAGTTGGAATACAGATACACCCTGCAGCATAGGGATCCAAGCCCCAGGACCTCCTGCTTGACAGTAAGTGGTTTACCCACTGAGCTATCTCCCCAGTCCCATTTATGTTTTTATTGATTTTCTTTTTAGTCTTAGGTCACTGAGAAAAGAATGTTGAAAAGTATAACTTCCATCAATTTAGTTCTATGTATCTTAAAGTTACGTTTTGAGATGCATAAATGGTTGAACTGTTTTTATTAATCCATTTATCATTGTGAAATGACACTCATAATTCCTGGTGTTATTCTTTGCTCTGAAATCTAATTTTGTAGAGGAACTTTAATCCAGCAAGATGGATATACTCTGGCAAGAAATCACATCAAAAGATCGAGGTCTGTATACCCCTTTAATCCCAAACAATGATGTCTAACTGAGGAGCATACAAAATAACAAATCAGAGGAAGATTTGACAGAATGAGTCAGAAATAGGTTACACCCAACTGTCATGAAGACAGACAGGAAAAAAAGAGGCTACTTAAGAGCAGTTCAGGGAGAGAGGCGAAGAGAATTCAGTTGAGTTTGGTGCAGTTCAGGTGAATACAATGAAGTTCATCTGAGTTCATGAAGTTCCATGTAGGAGTAATGTTATTGTGCACTATGTGAAGATGCAAATGCTGACTTCTGTCTCCCCTATATCTGGGTGCAATCCTTATTCAGAGACTCTCCTATCTCAATCTTGTGTAAATACCAGCTCCCCAGTTGTTCCTTGTTGTGTCAATAAAGAGAGCTTAACAGCCAATGACTGAGCAAGGGAGAGAATAAGAATGAACTTCCTGCCAGCCAGAGAAAGGGGTGAGAGAGAGAGAAAGTGGAGATTAGCCACAGGGTGAGACTCCAGGAGACACCATGAGAAAACAGCTTGAGTAGAAAAAGCCATAATTTTGGGGCTGGGAGCTCCAAGCATAAATGCACGTATCTTGGGGATTTGGGCTGGGAGGTAGCCAGATTAGCATAGAAGATTAAAATAGAGTAATACTGCTCAGTTATTTTGCCCTTAAAGTTTGTTAAATAAATAACATAGTCTAGTCTCAATTATTTAAGATTTACCTGGGTAAGAGGAAAACTGTACTACTTATTAAAAATCTACTAACACCATTCAGTTTGCTTAGTCAGTGAAGTCAGTGCAGTTTTTCCAACCAGAGCAATTCAGCCAGAAGCTAAGAGAAGCCAGTTTCAGTCAGTCAGTTTGGAGAGTAATTTGTCAGAACAGCTGAGTTGAACCAGCCAGCCAGAGTTCAGAAAGAGCTAGAGAGACTGAGTTTAGTAAGTCTCAGACGCTGAAACATTATAGGCTCAGGTTAGCAGATGGAAGCTGGAAGCTGAAGCCTTCAAGGTCCTAGTTTGTAGAAGATTAGATAGTATGAAGACTAGAAGTGTCCAAGCCTAGGCCTAGGGATAGTTAGATAGAAATATTCTAGGCTCAGCCCAAGCTGTGTATTGGCAAAATTTATGTACAGCTCTCATTTCATCCCATCCTCTAAGGAAATAAAACCAACTTTTATAACTTTTATATTATTTAGTCACTCCAACTTTCTTCTGAGTAGTGTTTGTATAGACATCTTATTTCATTTTTATTTTGCTTTTAAGCCTACTTGTATATTTATATTTTAATTGTTTCTTGTAATGAGCATATAGTTTGGTCAAATTTTAATATAATCTGATGTCTACATTTTATTTGGAGTGTCTGGTTTAAAGCTGGGAGAGGTTTTCTATTTTTAAAGATTAATGTGATTAGTTACCCAAGTACAAATTCCTTCTACCCCATTTAATTACTCTACAAAATCTCTTCTATAGTGTAAGTTAACACATTCACAGGATTTAAGGATTAGATTTGGCCTCCATAGACTCATGTGTTTGAATGTTTGGCCCATGGGGAGCGGCACTATTAGGAGGTGTGGCCTTATTGGAGTAAGTGTGTCACTGTGGAGGTGGGCTTTTAAGTCTCTATGCTCAAGCTCTGCCTAGTGTAGAACTCTAGTCTCCTAGCTGTCTTCATATTAAGATGCAGAACTCTCAGCTCCTTCTCCAGCACCATGTCTGCCTGTAGGCTGACATGTTTCTCACCTTGATGATAATGGACTGAATCTCTGAAACAGTAAGTCAGCCCCCAATTAAATGTTTTGTTTTATAAGAGTTGCCTTGGTCATCACACAGCAATAAAACTCTAAGTCATGTAGACATATTTGGGATCACTGTTCCGTCTATTCCCACGACAGTGACTATTCTATCCCCCTCCCTCTCTTGGGCCAACTACTAATCCATATTCTGATTAGTTTGTTCAGAGAAAGTCTGTTTCTTTTTTGCCAATGTTAAAATCAAGGTTTTCATTAGTTGGACTCACTCCATGCGTCTTCTCGATAAGTTTGATGTTAACATCCTGTCAGACTATCAAATATTTTCTTTGTTCCATGGATTATTTCACTCTTGCTAGGGCTCTTTGATGCCCAACATTTTAAATGTTTCACAAAGTCAAGTCTGCCTGTTTTTTTTTTCTTTTGTTGCCTGTGGCTTTGGTGTTAAAATCAGAAAGTTATTGCTAAACTCAGTATCATGAAGAATTTCCCTGTCTCCTGTTAAGAACTGTATAGCTCCAGATCTTTTATTTAGGCCTTTGATCCATTCTGAATCATCCTTCTATTTTATGACAGATAAGGTTGAAACTTCATTCTTTCACATGGAAATATCACGTCCCAGCCCCTTTGTTAAAGACTGTCCTTTCTCCCTCAAATATCTTAGCATCAATGTTATAAAAATTTATAGCACTCTCTATTCTGTTCCATTGGTCTGTGTGTCTATGTAGAAGATTGTTATGATTACTGTAGATTTATATAGTAATTTTGAAATCAGAACTGTTGAATATGTCAGCTTTGTTATTTCCCAAGAACATTTAGATTAACTGGAGACTCTTGAAATCCCAGAAGAATTTTCAGAAAAGATTTTCTATTTCTTCAAATAACCCTATTGAAATTTGAAAAGAGATAGCAGTACACCATAGATCTTTCTGGGTGCTTTGAATATCTTAACAATAGTAAGTCTAAAAATGATTCTTTAACAATTGAGTAGATTAATTTTTATAATTGTTTTTTTTTATTATATCATTTTCTCCCTTTCCGTTTTCTCCCTATAACCACTCCCATACTTTCTCTCAAATTCATGGCCTCTTTTTCTTTAGTTGCTGGTGGTGGTGGTGGTGACAGCAGTGTGTGCACATGTGTTCTTAAGTACACAGATATAGTCTGCTCAACCCATACAATGTTCCTTGTGTGTACATGATCTCAGAATTGATCACTTGATATTACATACTAATTGGGCAGGCTCTTTTCTGGGGAAGACCATTTCTCCCACTCTCAGCATTCACCAGTTGCCCAAAGTTCTTTGCCTACAATTGAGACCTAGAGAACTTTTCCTCTTCCTTGTTAGCATGTCCATTGGTGTCTTGGTTGTTCAGGTCTTATTTAGGCAGCCATGTTGCTGAGACTTCATGGGCATAGCCTCTCTGACATCTCTAGAGACAAAATTTCACAGCAAACTTCTTGTTTCTCAGACTCTTACAATCTTTCCACCTCTTCTTCAGTAATCCCTGAGCCTTGGGGACAGGAATTGTGTTGTAAATGTGGCTAGATACCACAGTCTCTTGTTTTCTACATGTTTATTGCTTGTAGTTTTCTGTATGGTCTCCTTGGTAGAATTTATTAATGAAGCTACCAGGTCTGGACTAGTCATTGGATGATTTTAAATTACTAATTGTATCTCTGTTACAAATTTAGTCAGACATTTAAAATGTCTGACCGTTTAGTGCATTCGTTTATGAAGTTTCCTAGTTATCCAGTTGCATTACTCTGTCTAGTTTTATGACATACAGTTTTCCACAGTATTCATTTATAATATCTTCTTTTTCTCTGTGACTGGTAGTAATATTCCCTCTTCAGTTTCTGGTGTTAGTAATTTAATTCTTCATTCCATGCCAGTCTAACTAAGTGGTTGTCAATTTAGTCGACCTTCTCAAAAATCATTTATTAATGTTTTTCAACCAATTTTCCACTTTCTATTTATGTATTTCTTCTTTGCTCTTACATTTTCCTCTTCTTCTTGCTTTGTGCTTACTTGGCTTTTCTCCTGAAGCTTCTTGTAGTAAAAAAAACAAAACAAAATCGAGGATAGTACCTTTAGAATTTTTTTTCCTTTTTTAATTCACTTTTCCCCTATGCAGCCATGTTAGCTGAATGTCACAGATTCTAGAATGTTGAATTTTTATTGTCATTTATTTCAAAATATTTTGTCTCCTTTGTCATTTGTTCTTTGGCCCATTTTCATATTGTTCTGTTTGTTTGTTTGTTTGTTTGTTTGTTTTAGCAGGGTCTTATTGTGGAACCCAGGCTGGGCCTCTAATTTATGGCCATCATCCTGTGTCAGCAGCATGCCACCATGTCTAACCTGGCCCACTGTTTATTTAGTAACTTGTTACTGGGGACTCTGATCTCTGGTGTTGTTCCTAGATAATTTTAGGGTTACTTCTTCACAAAAAGAGTTAGTAGCCAGCCAAGTAGAGCAGGGCCCCAAAGTAGCAGTTCTGAGGAGTCCTTGCTGGAGGCTAGGGATGCTAGGAGAGAAGAGAACTCTCTGTTTTTTTATCTCTTAAATGTGGGCCTCTGCCTATAGGCTGGGTACGAGTCAGTGACTGAAACTGAAAGGAGCCACCTGGACACTGGATGGGTCACCTGGCCTGACAAGCCCAGTCCCTTCCACATCCCAGTTTCCAACACAAATCTCTGAAAGGTTCCCAGACTGGCAGCTTTCTGGTACTCTACTTCTTGGAACCCTTCCTACTATGAAGGAGCTCTGCTCTCTGTTTCTCCCTACCATCTTTCGTTCTTTCTCTTGCCTCTCCCCATAAGAAGATACTTCTGAAAGTCATGAACAATAGAAGCCTGCTATATATTTTCCTGTATTTGACCAATACTCACATTTTCTTGTTGGTTTTGTTTTATTAAAAGATAAACTCATATATCCCAAACGGGCTTAAGCTTGCCATGTAGCCAAGGATGCCCTTGAACTTCTTCTCCTCTTGTAAGAGTGCTGGGATCGTAGGTGTGTTCCCCTACACTTGGTTTATCTGATGATAGTAAAGACCAAACCCAGGATTTCAGTGCATGCTAGACAAGCACTCTACCATCTGAGCTAGATCCCTAGCTCCTTGGGTTGCTGTGTTTGCTCTGTCTCGTGCTGCTGAGCTACACTACCAGCTCTTGGTTTTTAATAAGTCCACTGTGGATAAATGTGTATCTTTTGGTATGAAGTCATTTCAGTTTAATGAGGCTTATTTTATGACCTACCACTGATATAGTCTAGAGGATGTTCCATGTATGCTCAAGTAAGTGGGATTCCTCTGCTGTGGGGTAGACTGTTCTATAGGTATCCGTAGACCTATATAATTTATCTGTTGTTCATGTAGCCTGTCTCCTTGCTGATCTTCTCCTCAGTCCCTTTATCCATTAAGAGTAGGACATTGAGGCCTACTGTTGTTGAATTGTCTGTTTCTCTCTTGAGTTTTGTTAGCTTTTAATTCATGTATTTTGATACTCAGTTGTTAAGTTGGGATATGATAGTAATTGTTATGTTTGAATGTTTGTTGTTGTTGTTGTTGTTGTTGTTCTCTAGTGCTGAGATCAACATCCAGCATGGAGTGTAGGTCCGGGCTTGCGAGCTTCCACCCTGGCTGAGGAGCGAAGGGGAGGAAGAATCAGTTTTCTTTAGGAGTATGGTTGGCCCCTGGTGAGTCAATCATGCTCCAGTGGACGGTCCCATACTGTGCTTACAAGGGCAACAGAACTTGGAGTAAATGGGGTATATTTTTTTTTAAGAGGACATGAAGTTGGGAAGAGAGGTGAATCCAGAAGAATTGAAGGGATTAAGTAGCCTCAAGATACATTCTGTGCATATAATAAATTCTCAATGGAGCATTCAAAAGTATATTAAAATTGTTGTCTGATGTTTCAGTATTTCATCATCTCTCTTTTGGCTATTGTTTGAATGATGCCTATGTTTCTCATCATCTCACTTTCGATATATTTGAACCTTTAAATTTAAATTATGTTCTTAGCAGAGCACGGTGGTGCACCCCTATAATGCTAGCCCTTAAGAGTCTCTGAAACAGGAGGCAAGCCTGAAATACATAGTAAGACCATCTTTTTAAAATTAAATATTTTAAAGTGGTCTTGGAGATACATATAGTTGGGCCATTTTTTTTTTAAAAAAAACTATTTTGCAAATATCTGCCTCCTACATGGAACATTTTATTTTTAATTTATTTTAAATGTAATTACTGGTGAGTTATCATTTCTATCTGCCTAATCTAACTTTTGTGTCTTTATCTTTGTATGTGCATGCATATATATGAGGGCACTTGTGTGCCACAGAATGTGTGTGGTGATCAGTCTTCACCTTCCACCTTGATTAAGACAAGATCTCTTACTACTGTTTCTATGTAGACCAGGTTAGCTGGCCTGTGGTCTTTGCTGGTGTCTCCTGTCTCTGCTTCCTGTCTTACCACTGAAGCAGTAGGATTGCTATATCTGTCCTGTGTGGGTTCTGGAGATCTGAGTGCGAGTCCTCATGTTTACGCAGCAGAATTTTACTGACTGAGCCATCTCCTCAGACCTGTATCTGCCTATGTTTAATTTTTCACCATTCCTAAATGCGTGCTTTTGTTGAAGTCTCTGCCACCAAATTCATTACATTCTTCTTAACATTAAACTTGCTATTGATCTAGTATATTGTATTTTTCATCGAAGACATGCTGGTTTTCAGGTCTAGAAGACTGATTTGTGTCTTTAAGAAACACATTTGTGCAATGCATGGTGGCACAAGCCTTTAATCCCAGCATTCAGGAAACAGGCAAGAGAATTTGTGAGTTCAAGGCCAGCCTGGTCTACATGGCAATTTCCAGGGCATCTAGGATTAAGGAGAGACACCCTGTCACACCAAAATGAATTTTAAAATAAAAAATTGCTCAGTCTAAACTCACAGGTAAGGTCCAGTTAGAATAATTTAATGTTTTTGACACTCTAATATTTGTATTGATTCTGACTTGGTTTTGGTTGATGAATCTTCACCATGAGTCAGATTTTCTCCATATTTTTTTGTTTGTATGCTAGACAGTGCCAATGCTACCTTAGTGGGGACTGAATATTATCCTATTTATTTATTATGTTTTAATTTTGTTCCAGAACACAATTAAGCTCTTTGAAAATAGTTTGATCACTTTAAAACTTGTTTATTAGGCAGCGTCTGTAGAGTATTTCATCTGGAGGCGATTATTCTCATTGCTGAAGCAACCCTCTCTTGAATCGTCGCCTAGCCCGTGGATATCAGACATTCTGACCTGATGGGAAGGGACAGATGCCGTTACTGGAGCTTTGCAGAGGCTAGCACTGCTCCTTCTTATCTTTTTAATGATGATTTTTCCATTTTTTTTCCTTTTGCAGTGCTAGAAATCAAACCCAGAGTCTTATGAGTGCCAGGGATGCGCTCCGCTGCCTACTCATGTTTTTCCAGCTTTAAACAGCGTTCTTGCTTTTGTATGTCTACACAGCCCTGTCCTCATGGTGTAACATAGACCGGGGATGCCATATCTCTTGCTGTAAATAAGAAGACATTTGCAGCAGCATCCTCTCGATGCAACTCTGTTCTCTGGTGTCCCTGGAAGCCCTAGCATCCTCTACTTCTCCAGACTCTCAATTCCACCTGCCAACTCAAGGAGTCTGCTTCCTTCTATCTGGGTCCCAACTTATTGCACCAGAACCTAAAACTTGTTCCAAGGCAGTAAACTGTAGCCAGCATAGGGCCACTCACTTATCTGTCTCCTATCTCTCAGGAGATCTCTGTCAGCACCTGGCACCTGGCATCTGGCATCTAAGGTCCTTAGTAGGGTTATTTCATGCAATTTGTCTTTTTGTTTTCCTGGTGTTTCACACAGAAGGGTAAATATGCAATAAGTCACTCAGAGGGCAAGATGAAGATTCCACAACTTCAACATGTGGAAACCCACTCTTGGAGAGATGTGTTAGGAATCAGACATTGACCACGGGCCGAGTACCAGACAGACAGGTGATGGACACCAGAGATATAGCATCTTATAGAGAAGATCTAGTCACACAGACTGAGAGATTGGCTCCTTGGTTCCACAGAGTTAAAGAGACTGAGGTGGATCTACATATAATTCCAAAATAGTTGCATAGACCCTAAAAAGACTGATATTGAAGCCAGCCTGTACTGATTTCATATCCAAAAACCAAGCAAACACTTTATTTTCCTCCTCGTTTTTGGCCTGTTAATCCAGAACCTGTGACAAGGATTGCCGTGTTGTAGGGAGCTAACTGGACCAGCTTGAAAAGACAGGAGATGCTGGCTCTATCTAACTCAACTTCCCACCCACTACCTGGACTCTATTTTGGGGGTGAGCCTCAGCATGCCCTCATGGTGCTGATTTATGACGAAGGTGCCAGCTAGCTGTGGGGAAAGCTGATTCCTAAATAGAATAGCTCTCTGAGGAGGGTAGAGTGCAGCTGGATCTGCAGTCAATAGCAAATTGTCTTTGCCCCTAAGGAATTCTGAAATGTCACCGCTTAGTCACCGTTGGGGAGACAACACATATTTTTCAGGGTGAGTCTGCTTTTCTTTACTTTTGCACATTACTTTTGTAGTGAAACAATAACTTTTCCATGTCTACAGTAAATACTGGTTTTAACTTAAATGTGTAGATGTCCACTCATTTTGATATGAAGCAAGAGTTGTTATTGTCTTTTGTTTGTTTTCTTTACTTGTTTTTGGTGTTTTATGTTGGTTTGTTTTTATTTAAGTTACAGGACTCCCCCCCCCAAATGTAGTCCAGGCTGGCCTTAAAACTCAGGCCCCTTCTGCTCTCAACCTTCCAAGTGTTGGCACTACAGGATGCACCAGGTGCCAGAACAATGATAGCATTGTTCATGCTAAGTTCTCTGGGGTTCCAGCAGTCTAACATAAATCACACAATACCTATAGCATATATTCTAAGATTCCTGAAAACAGAATTTTCTGACCACCATTAGATAAACCCTTATATGTTTTGGTTCCTTCACACTCAGCACTAATGTCTCTAACGCTGTGGAAGCACCATGCTGAATTCTTCTGTTCCCTTTCAACAAGTGGGAAGGAACAGGAAGTGATGTGAATGACAATGGCCAGCGTCAAGGAGAAACTGAGGCTGTGAGTAATGGCGAACCCTTTGTTAAGCTCATGTACCCCCTTAGTTACTTGCATGTGCACCCCTGGATCTGTGATCCTTCAGCTATACTTTCCAGCCCCCTGGGATGATACCCACTTATTCACACACACAGACAAACACAAATCTTTTAGAATCAATTGGATGGCTGTTATGTGCCTGGTGTGCTGAAAAGGTCACAACTACAATCTGGAGAAAATGTTTTATGACAGGAAATAAACAATAACCAGACAGACAGACAAAAACCTCAGCATTTCCGTCGCTTCCAGGTTGAAAAATCAAAGTCAAACCACATTGTGATATTCTCACTCTATGAGCCTGTTATGCTCACCAAGGCGTTTTATTTCTAAAGCAAATGCTCTTGATTTATAAAGGAGTCAGACTTGATTTAAAAGGGAGAAGAAAGCAAAAGCCACTGTTTGACGGTGAGTGGAACAGACCTGGGTAACATGTAGCATTCGTCTTTGCCCTCCGAGCCACTCGCTGTGGCTCTCCCTGCTACCCATCCTCTATGAGTCTATGCCTATTCTCAGTCTGCTCGACTCAGATTCACACACACAGGAATGGAAAACCGAACGTACCTAAAACCCAGTTTAGTTGAGGAAACTGAAGCCTGGGGTGTGAATTAGATCTCCAAGTGTTAGCTGAATAAAGACTGTTAGTCCTCTCTCTGTTTTGTGCCCTTTGCTTGGAAATGACCTTCATTTATTATTTATTCAGACTTACTGGGAATGAAGTTTATCAACATCTTCCCTTAATTGAATAACGTGGACCTCCAGTCTCTATACTCCCAATCTCTCAGACGGTGGATCTGATCTCAGTAATCCGTTCTTCATACTCTTGATCTCCGTACTCCCGATCTCCGTACTCCCCATCTCCGTACTCCTGCTCTCCGTTGCCTGTATCTCGCTGCTCCTACTCTTTGTATTCTGGATCTCGGTACTCCTGCTCTCTGTAGGCCAGTTCTCGGTATTCTTGCTCCCTCTATTTCTGCTCTCAGTACTCTCACTCCCTGTAGTCCTGCTCTCAGGACTCCCACTCCCTGTAGTCCTGCTCTCAGGACTCCCGCTCTCTGTACTCTGGATCTCAGTGCTCCTGCTCTCTGTATTCTGGTTCTCGATACTCCTGCTCTCTGCACTCTGGTTCGCGGTACTCCTGCTCTCTGTGCTCTGGATCTCGATGCTCCCATTCTCTGTATTCTGGATCTCAATACTCCTACTCTCCGTACCCTAGCTCTCCCTACTCTGGATCTTTGTACTCTGGATCTCCGTATTCCTGCTCTCTGTACTCTAAATCTACCTACTCCAGATCTCTGTACTCTGCTTCTTCGTACTACTGCTCTTTGTACTCTGGATCTCGGTGTTCCCATTCTCTGTATTCTGGATCTCCGTCCTCCTGCACTTTGTATTCTGGATCTCCGTCCTCCTGCTCTCTGTATTCTGGATCTACGTCCTCCTGCACTCTGTATTCTGGATCTCTGTCCTCCTGCTCTCTGTATTCTGGATCTCCGTCCTCCTGCACTCTGTATTCTGGATCT
>NW_021604646.1:9246037-9259763 GCF_004785775.1 Grammomys surdaster | reverse complement strand
TCTGTATTCTGGATCTCTGTCCTCCTGCACTCTGTATTCTGGATCTCCGTCCTCCTGCTCTCTGTACTCGGCATCTCCGTACTCTGGATCTCCGTACTGTAGCTCTCCGTACTCCCGATCTCTGTAATCCTGATCTTGTGTTGGCACTGTTATGGGAAGGGTGCCACAAAAATATGCATAATATTCTAATAAATACTCATTACAAAGATAATCTAATGTTTTTAAGACCTAGAAATTATTTGGCATAATAAATACCATACGATCATTAATTTATTGGATTAAATTTATTTATGAAAAGGCATGGTGGCTCCAACTTAAAATCTCAGCTAGAAAGGTAGAGGCAGGAGGACTGCCTGAAATATCAAGTCAGCTTGGGCTAGAAAACTCAACTGGTTACAAAAACAAAACAACAAAAAATGTTTATTCAGGATGCTCAATAACATCTGACCCAAAAAGGAAAAGATTGCTGAATAAGACCTCAGTAAAATACAAATAACATAGTTCTATTAGTGCTAATTAGAAAACTTATTTAGGAAACTAATTTAAGTGGACATGGGAGCTTTATGCTGTCCCCCAGAGCTCCACTGTCTAGCCACCTCTCTGCCCTCCTTCACCAGGAACATCCAGGTTAGATCCTTCCCTCTACTACATCTCCCTGCCCACAGAGTCCCAGAGGTCAGGCCCAGCTGCCCTCAGCTGCATGCTGTTCCCTGACTCAGCTCCATTGTCCAGCAACTGCTCTGCCCACTGTCACCAGGCCTGCTACACCAGGAACATCCAGGTTAGACCACCACCTCTGACCCTCAACCCCAATCCCCTGGCTTCCAGTGTCCCCTGAGGCACATCCAGCTGCAGCTGCGCTGAGACATGCACCGCCCCCTGAGTTCCATTCTCCAGCCCAAGGCTGCCCGTGGAGGCCTGCTGCACCAGGAACATCCAGGGACTACCAGATGGCTAAAGAGCAGTATAAGAACACAATCAACAAAAGCCAGAACAATATGGCACCTTCGAGTCACAGCTATCTTACTAGCGCAAGCCCTGGATATCCTAACACAACTGAAGCAGAATTAAATGATCTTAAATCCAATCATATAAAGGGAACAGAGGCCTTCAAAGAGAAAATTAATAAAACCCTTAACGAAATACAGCAAAATACAATCAAACAGGTAGAGGCTTTTAAAGAGGAAATGAATACATCCCTTAAAGGAATACAAGAAAATACAACTAAACAAGTGAAGGGAAAAATGAATTAAACTGCTCAAGACCTGAAAACAGATACAGAAGCAATAAGGAAAATAGAAACTGAGGCAACTCTGGAGATGGAAAACCTGGGGGAGAGAACAGGAACAACAGATGCAAGTATCACCAACAGAACACAAGAAATGAAAGAGTATCTCAGGCAGAGAAGATATGATAGAAGAAATTGAAACATCAAAGAAAACGTTACCTCTAAAAAAATTCCTGACACAAAAATATCCAGGAAATTTAGGATATTATGAAAAGACCAAACCTAAGAATAATAGGAATAGAAGAAGGTGAAGAAGAGTCCTACCTCCAAAGACCAGAAGATATTTTCAACAAAATCATAGCATGAAATTTCCCCAACCTAAAGAAAGAGATGCCTATGAACATACAAGAAGATTACAAAACTCTAATTAGATTGGACCAGAAATAAATTCTCTCACCACATAATAATCAAAACACTAAATCTACAGAACAAAGAAAGAATACTAAAAGCTGCAAGGGAAAAAGGCCAAGAAACATAGGGAGGCAGATCAGAATTATACCTGACTTCTCAAAAAGACTCTAAAAGCTAAAAGGACCTGGACAGCTATCTTGCAGCCTTTAAGAGATCACAGATCCCAACCTAGACTACTATACCCAGAAAAACTCTCAATCACTATAGATAAATTAAACAAGATATTCCAAGACAAAACCAAACTTAAACAATATCTATGTACAAATCCAGCCCTACAAAAATACTAAAAGGAAAACTCCAACACAAAGAGGTTAATTACACCCAAGAAAACACAATAAATAAATAATTCCATACCAACAAAAACAAAATAAAGGAAACACACATACTCACACAAATAGCACCAACATCAAAATAGCAAGAATAAGCAATCACTGTCATTAATATCTTTCACATCAATAAAAGATTTTATTCTCCAATAAAAGACAGGCTAACAGAATAATTTGAAAAACCATCATTCTGCTCAATATAAGAAACACACCTCAGCAATAAAGATAGATATTACCTCAGAGTAAAGGGCTGGAAAAAATTTTCCAAGCAGTCGGACCCAAGAAACAAGCTGTAGTAGTCATTCTAATATCTAATAAAATAGACTTTCAACCAAAATTAATCAAAAGAGACAGGAAAGGATGCTTCATACTCATCAAAGGAAAAAAATCTAACAAGATGATGTCACCCACATGCAAGGTCACCCACATTTGAAAAGGAAGCATTACTAAAGCTTAATTCACACGTGGAATGCTACACATTAACAGTGGGAGACTTCAATACCCCACTCTCAGCAATGGACAGATCATCAATTAGATAAAAACAAAGAAAACAATACAAAGAATATACTAAACAAAGAGGTGATTCTTTGAGAAAATCAACAAGATAGACAAACCCTTAGCCAAACTAACCAAAAGGCAGAGAGACAGTTTCTAAAATAACAAAATCAGAAAAGAAAAGGAGAACATTGAGGAAATTCAAAGAATCATTAAGTCTTACTTCAAAAACCTGTACTCCCCAAAATTAGAAAATCTAAATGAAATGGATGATGCAAAGTATATTCTTTTATGTTTGGACAAAATGTTCCATTGTCTTGATAAACACAATTTATCAAAGTTAAATCAAGATCAAGTAAATAATTTAAATAGCCCTATAACTCTTAAAAAATAAATAAAGTCATTGAAACATCCCAACACCCCCCCCAAAAAAAAGCCTAGGGCCAGATGATTTTAGTGTAGAATTCTACCAGACTTTCAAAGAAGAACTAATACCAATACTCCTCAAATTATTCCACAAAATAGAAACTGGAAGAACATTGTCAAACTTATTCTATGAGGCCACAGTCACCCTGATACCTAAACCACAGGAAAAAAAACTCAAAAAAGAAAGAATTTCAGACCAAATTCTCTTATGAACATTGATGCAAAAAAATACTCAATAAAATACCTGCAACCTGAATTTAAGAACATATCAAAAATAACATCCATTATGATCAAGTAGGCTTCATCCCAGGGATGCAGGGACTGTTTTATATACAAAAATCCATCAACATAATCCATCATATAAACAAACTAAAAGAAAAACATCACATGATCATCTTATTAGATGCTGAAAAGCTCTTTGACAAAAATCCAACACCTCTTTTAACTTCATGTTAAACGTCTTGGAGAGATAAAGGAAAAATTGTTCATAATCTAAACATAGTAAAAGCCATATACAGCAAGCCAATATCCAACATCAAACTAAATGAAAAGAAACTTAAAGCAATTCAAATTTTTCAAAAGGGACATGACAAGACTGCCCACTCTCTCTCTATCTAGTTAGTCAACATAGCACTTGAAGTTCTTGATAGAGCAACAAGACAACTAAAGGAGGTCAAGGTGATACAAATGGGAAAGGAAGAAGTCAAAGTATCACTGTTCACAGATAATACGATAGCATACATAAGTAACCCCAAAAATTCTAATAGAGAACTCCTACAGCTGATAAATACCTTCAGCAAAGTGGCTGGGTACAAATTTAACTCAAAGAAATCAGTAGCCCTCCTTTATACAAATGATAATCAGGCTGAGAAAGAAATTAAGGAAAGAACACACATTTAATAAACACAAATAATATGAAGTATCTTATCATAACTCTAACCAAACAAGAAAAAGATCTGTATGACAAGAACTTCAAGTCTGTGAAGAACGAAATTGAGGAAGACCTCAGAAAATGAGATTTCCCCTGCTTATAGATCAGTAGGATTAACATAGTAAAAATGGCCATCTTACCAAAAGCAATCTACAGATTCAATGAATTCCCATCAAAATTCCTTCATAATTCTTTACAGAACTTGAAACAGCAATTCTCAAACTTCATATGGAAAAACAAACAAACCATAAAAACCAACAACATCAAACAAACAACAAAGTAGCTAAAACAATTCTGTACAACAAGAAAATCTTCTGGAGAAATCACCATCCCTGATTTCAAGCTATACTACCGAGCAATAACGATAAAAACTGCATGGCATTGGTATAGAAACAGACAGGTTGATTAATGGAATAAAACCAAAGATCCAGACATGAACCCACACTTAAAATTTGACCAAAAACTGAAAACATACAATGGAAAAAAGAAAGTGTCTTCAACAAATGGTGCTTGTCTAATGGGATGTCTTCATGTACAAGAATGCAAATAGACCTGTATCTATCACCCCGCACAAAAGTCAGCTCCAAGTGGATCAAGTACCTCAATAGAAAAACAGACACACTAAATCTAATAGAAGAAACAGTGGGGACCTGCATTGAACACATTGGCACATTGACAAATTTCTGAACAAAACACCAATAGCTCAGACACTAGGATCAGCAATTAATAAATGAGACCTTATGAAACTGAAAAGATCATGTAAGGCAAAGGATACTGTCGATAGGACAAAATGGCAGCCTACAGATTGGGAAAAGATCTTTACCAACACTACATCAGAGGACTAATATCCAAAATACATAAAGAACTCAAGAAATTAGACAACAGCAAACAAAAAAACAATTAAAAATGGGGTACAGAGCTAAACAGAATTCTCAACAAAGGAATCTCTAAAGCAGAGAAGCACTTAAAGAAATGTTCAATGTCCTTAGTCATCATGGAAATACAAATCGAAAAGACTCTGAAATTCCGTATTACACCCATCAGAATGGCTAAGATCAAAAACTCAAGTGACAGCACATGCTGGCAAGGATGTGGAGCAAGGGGAACACTCCTCCATTGCTGGGGTGTGCACAAACTTGTACAACCACTTTGGAAATCAATTTGTCAGTTTCTCAGAAAATTGGATATAGCTCTACCCCAAGACCCAGCTATACCACTCCTGGGTATACACCCCAAAGGACACTTGCTCAACTATGTTCATAGCAGCTTTATTCATAATATTCCAAAACTAGAAACAACCTAGATGTACCTCAACCAAAAAAAAAAAAAGAAAGAAAGAAAATGTGGTATATCTACACAGTGGAATACTGTTTCACTATTAAAAACAAAGACATCATGAAATTTTCAGGCAAATGGATGGAACTAGAAAATATCATCCTGAGTGAAATAATCCAGAAAGACACATGTGGTATATACTCACAAATGGGAATTAGCCATAAAGTACAGCATAGCCACAGACACAAAGAAACTAAATAATACGTTATAAGGAGGGCCCAAGGGGGACATTCATAAATCTCACTCAGAGGAGAAAACTAGTCAGCAGAGGTAAATGGACAGAATAACTGGGTGGGAGAGAGGATGAGAAGGAATGGGGGTGGGGATCAAGTGTGAAGAGAGGGGGCAGGGGGGAGGTGTGGGAGTGAGAATGGAAGTCGGTGAGTGGCATCTTTGGAACTACCCGGTGACCTGTGACATGGAAGGCCCTGAGAGCTTACAGCCTCCAGCCTCCAGCCTCCAGCCTCCAGCCTCCAGCCTCCAGCCTCCAGCCTCCAGCCTCCAGCCCACAGCCCACTGCTCACAGCCCACAGCCCACAGCCCACAGCCTACAGCCTACAGCCTAGCTGAGATTTCTCCCAGCCAGATATATGGAGACTCAAGTAGCCACCTCCTGTGGCCAGGTTGGACTTCTAGTGGAGGGAGAGGAACATCAACCCAGTCACAAAACCCAAAGTTTGTCTTGCCTACAAGATACTACAGTGATACAGTGATACAGTTGCAGTGATACAGTTGGAGCAGAGACTGAGGGAATGGCTAGTCAATGACTAGCTTGAGACCCATTCCATGGGAGAGAGCCAACCCCTGACATTAATGATACTCTGCTACGCTCGCAGACAGGAACTTAGCATAACTGTCTCCTGAGAGTCTTCACCCAGCAGTGGATTGAAACAGATGCAGAGACCCACATCAAACATCAGGCAGAGCTCAGGGAGTCTTGTGGTAGAATTGGGGATAGAATTGAGCAAGCCAGAGTGGTTAAAGACACCACAAGAAGACATACAGAGTCTATGGGGGCTCACAAAGACTGAACCACCTTCCAGTGAGCATTCAGGGGCTGGACTTAGGCTCCCTACACATTTGTAGCTGATATACAGCTTGGTCTTCATATGAGTCTGCTAACAATTGGAGCAGAGGCTGTCTCTGACTTTGTTGTCTATTAATGGATCCCCTTCCCCTAACTGGACTGCCTGGCTAGACCTCAGTGGGAGAGGATGTTTTTAGTCTTGCTGGGACTAGATATCCCAGGGCGGGCTGGGACCCAGGAGGGACAAGTTCTTCTTCTGTAAGGAGAAAGGGAAGAGGTAATAGGGAAAGGGATTTGTCAGAGTGGGACTGGGAGGAGAGGAGGGAGAGGATGTGATCAGGATGTAAATTGAATGAATGAATGAATGAATGAATGAATGAATGAATGAGAAAGGAAGGGAGGGAGGGAGAGGGAGGGAGGGAGGGAGGGAGGGAGGGAGGGAGGGAGGGGGAGGGAGGGAGGGAGAGAAAGAGAGAGAGAGAGAGAGAGAGAGAGAGAGAGAGAGAGAGAGAGAGACATAGTGTCACATACCAGGAATCTCAGTGTTGTTTGAGAGGCAGAAACAGGAAGATATTGTGTTCAAGAGCAGCCTGGTGTGTGTGTGTGTGTGTGTGTGTGTGTGTATGCATACTATAAAAAGGCCACCATCATGGGATACAGAAAAAGAATGTGTATCCCAGCCATGTAATATATAAGCTGGGTGATCTGGGCTAAGTCCCTTGTATGTCTCTTTAATTTCTCATGATACATAAAAGGAAAACTCTGTAAAAAAAATTATGAGGATCAAATCAAACAATGCATGAGAGATTGTTGCAGTTCAAAAGTCAGAGACTCTGTGTACCAACACAGCAGGGAGCTATATGTGTTGCATGCCTGGCATCTAACAGTGCCGGGCACATGGTAAGCTCCCAATAAACATTGGCTAAATCCATGTTTTAAAAAACAAAGATGAGCTGGGCAGTGGTGGCACACACCTTTAATTCCAGCACTCGGGAGGCAGAAGCAGGTGGATTTCTGAGTTTGAGGCCAGCCTGGTCTACAGAATGAGTTCCAGGACAGCCAGGGATACACAGAGAAATCCTGTCTCGAAAAAACTAAAAAAAAAAAAAAAAAAGAAAGAAAGAAAGGAAGGAAGGAAGGAAGGAAGGAAGGAAGGGAGAGAGAGAGAGAGAGAAAGAAAGAAAGAAAGAAAGAAAGAAAGAAAGAAAGAAAGAAAGAAAGAAGGGAAGAAAGAAAGAAGAAAAAAAAGATGATTATAGGGGAACTATTTATGAAGGGATAAAGCCAAGTGCATACATAGAGCAGACGGGGCCACAAAGGTTGTATCCTTTTCTGAATGAAAATGATTGCCATCGCTCCCTTCTCAAACAAAGTCAGACGTAATGGAAACAAAGAAGAGATGGTTAAGTTGGCCAGTCTGAAACTCCATCCTTTCTGGTTCACTGCTCCAGTCTCCCTTACCCCTCAATCCCGCTACTGATTCTTTTTAGAGTGTCATTGCACATTGAGCCATTGATTTCAGGATCATAATTAAGCTATTACATCACATGCTCTGATGAAGACTCATATAGGTCTTCTCTTTGGTCATTAAAATACAGTAAGTACTGCCTTTTGTTTAAACTGCACGTAGCTAACCCAGGATCCTTTCTTCTGCTCTCCTTCTCTGACATCTACAGTGAGTAGGCAAAAAGTCAGACGACTGAAGGGATGGCTTTAGGAGCCGGTCAGTAAAAGTTTCCTTTGACTTCAAGTTCTAAATGATTTACAGCCAAAAGCCTTGAGATTGGGGGGTCTTTTAAAATTGTGTTTATATGAATTGTTCTTTTTCTGTCTTATATGTATCATACACACAGGAATTTCATAAAAATGTTCCTCTCTGTCATACAGACCAGATTTTATAGGCTTCTGGGGAAGAGATGCATGTCTAAATGTCAACTAAAAAAAAAAAAAAAACAACACTCTGCCTCAGTGGGTCACATGTTCTTCGTGTTCGGCAGACATGTAGAACACCCCAAACCATACATGCTTTGGAACACCCAAACAAAATTAAATATGCATAATCTAGACAATCACCTTCAATCCACTTAAGAAGTTCAGCTAATTGGTGGTCTCTTCCTCCCTCCAGTCCCAGTCAGTCAGTACAGATTAGACAAACTGGTCAGATAAAAATCTACCTAATTTTTGCAGGAACAAACAAAAATAGTTCTACTTGGACTGGAGAGTTGGCCCAGTAGTTAAGAGCGCTTACTGCTCTTGCAGAGGACCTTGGTTCACTTCCCAGAACCCACATGGTGGCTCACAACCATCTGTAACTCAAGTTCCAGGGGAATCTTGATGTCCTCTCCTGACTTTGGTCAGCACCAGGCACACACACAGTCCCTGTATATACATATAGGCAAAACATGTTATACACATAAAAGAATCTTTCATGAAGTTCTACTTGCAAAGAACAATGTGGTAATAAGGCTTTGGTCCTTGAAGGTTACAGAAGACTAATAAGGTAATGTATAAAATGTGTTTGAGTGGCATGTGTGAAAAGGCTCCATGGAGGCAGGAAATAGGAGAATGCAAGAACCCTTTGTGTCTGAAGATTCTCTGTCTCCTGAAGAACAGAGGAAATAAACTTTTTACAAATGTGTACGTGGGGATTCTTTCTGTCAACCCCAGACAAGATGGATTTAAAAGTTTGTTGTCATTTCCAGCATAACAAATCAGAATCTTAGCTTCAGGTGAAAGATTTCCCAAGAAAATTCCAACACAGAACCAAGACTATTAGGTAATGCATTCACATTAGGACAAACTTCAATGGCAAGTTCAGCTCTTGGTCAATCTTGCTCGTGTAAAAAGCAGTGTTCCTTGCCCCTTCCAACACCCCAAAGGCATCCCTGTGGCATTCTGTTGCTATCCTAAATTATTAATAATTTAAGTTATTTAATTGAATAATTAAATAATTTAAATTAAATGACTAAGAAAATACATAAATAATTAGAGTAATTAAATAACAAATAGTTAAAAATAAAAATCATGAAGCACATTCTCTTTGGAGTATCCGAGACATCAAAGTATAGTCAAAAAACAATCTTATCAACAGTGACCACGTAGCAGATTTTCATAACTTAAGAGCTCAATTCTGTGACATGCAAACATTTATCTTGCTTCTTCATGCAGATCCTTTCTCTTAAAGGTACATGAAAATCCTATTTCTTCCTGAATCATCTCTTACACTTAACAATTATACATAAGAAAATTAATCTTTCCTAAGCCCTACAAAATTAGAAAACAAGACACAGAAGTTAGCCAAGAATTCTTCTGATGGGGATGTATATTCTCTTCTCACAAATGCCTGTTGGCCAGTAAATTTCCTACTCGTTGGTTCAAAATCAGCATCATTTCATGTCATATAAGTTTACTTGATGACATGACTTTCACTGAATCTTAAACATTTTCTAGAATAATCAAGTGGCAGAATTTGTCTTAGTATAAAAACCCAAATGTCAAAGGTGGGAAGAGCTTTCCTATAGATTACCTGATTAGGGCCTTGTCGCACAGGTGACTTTAATTAACAATATTATGACAACCAGTGGGACAAGGACTATTCTTGACCTTTTCAGATACAAAGGAAGCCCCTTTCCTTCTCAGAGCTTATCCTCCAGCAGCAAGTTTCCCAACAACTACGAGAAATCACTTGATGGACAAAGTGTGGTGATAGAAACAATCCTTAGGTCCCACTTCAGATTTACTGAGTGGATCCCAGAAGTGGAACTCTTGGATCTAAATTTAAATTCTAAATATAACTTTAAAGCATCTCAGGTAATTCTATAGATAATAATGTTTGAGGACCACGGCACTGGTGGTCTGAGAGACATGCACAAAAACAAGTCAGGGAAAAAATATCAACTAGGGACACTGTCTTTTAGAGACACAGGAAAAAAGAAAAAGAAAGATTGAGTGTATCCACCCAAAGCCCACGGTGAATAACTGAGAGTGGGGAATCCTCTTTATGTCATGGATTCCTGTCCTGTAGAAATGGAAGCAACTTAATGCAGCCTTTGCTGATATTCCTCTCATGGATATGTAAGATATTCAAAATTCAAAGTACCTTTAAAGTTAAAACTGTGATGCATGATGTGTGGGTAGCATGATAAACATTTGACTAAGGATGGGGTGAGGACTGTTTTCTGATTAAAAAAAATATTATATTCATTAGAAATAATATACTATTATATTCATCAGAAAAATATAATTCTGAGAATCAAATTTTAAAAAGGCAGGGGGGAACTGTCCTTGGCCTAGGAATCCTGGCTCCTAACATCAGAACTGTAATTTCTTCATTCCCACTGGAATTAATTGTGTATCAATTTAATATAGTTGAAGAGGTTTTTTTTTTTTCTTATACCTTTGGGGGAATCAAAAGATGACTGGGTTTGAGATTTCATCTTTCTAATCTGAGTATGTTTTATGTATATATAGAATGTGCTGTTTTCAACAGTTCACAAAACTGCAAAGAGGTCGCTGACTTGTTAATGAGTTTGTTGACCATTGATAATTTATCCAAGCCCCTGTGTGGAGGCTCACGTTGCTCATCTGTAAAATTGGTACCAGACTGTATTTTAGTAAACCAAAATGCCCAAGGCCTTGCAAGAACTTTCTGAAATAAAGGAGTTTATTGAGCCATTGAAGAGGCTCAGGAGAATAACAAGTGACTAGGTGCTGGGACAAATTCTACAACTGTCAATGGGGGTGGATGGCTAGTGCCCTATATCTAAAAGGGCAGAGTACTTTACAATGAAAATGTTGTACCGTACATACTATATACACTGAGTCTACACTAGCTACTGATAATAAGGGTGGGTTTACCTGAAGCAATGAAGGCTTTGTGATAGGAGAGCAACTACAAAAGAAGCCTGGGCGTCTGGATTGGTTAATGCTGCAAGGGGCATACACAGATACCTAGGCAGTCATAGCAGCTTTGAATGAAGCTTTTAATGTACATTCAAGAACAGAAAAATGCTCTTCTATTCTTTAGGGCCTATAGCTTGCTACCGAATAACATCCTGTATCATTTCTCTTCTCTCACATCCCCTGGCCCTTTATAATCAAATGTAGGACATCTCAGAAGTTTCCTCTTATCAATCTGCCTTCCTGGTCTAGGCTCTTTCCACTCATCCATGACGCTTCCCACACTAGTGCCTAACTGAGGTTGATGTGGGAGGATCACGTGGAATAATTTTTGTAAAAGTGCTCCGTAAGCTGTAAAGCACTATACAGATGAGATGGATTATTATTAGTCTTTTATGAAACTCAGCCATAAAGACGAAAAGTGACCCAGAAAAGAAGAGGAGGAGGAGGAGGAGGAGGAGGAGGAGGAGGAGGATGAGGAGGAAGGAGAAGGAGAAGGAGAAGGAGAAGGAGAAGGAGAAGGAGAAGGAGAGAAGGAGGAGGAGGAGGAGGAGGAGGAGGAGGAGGAGGAGGAGGAGGAGGAGAAGGGAGGGCAGGCAAATCTGAAATACATCTAGAGTGTTGGAACATAATCTTACATACACAGTCAGTAGGGAGTGAAGAAAAACTCAAAACACAGAGGTTTATACCTCTGCCATATCAAGACTGATAGCAAGGAGGAGAGCCAGGCATTCTAAAGTCAAGGATGACTTCATCTTCCCATACACAACCAGAATGCCCCCAGGAACATACAGTCTTCACTTGAAAGTCACTTGATATGAAAGAACACTAAATATATCTAATAGGGTATTGCCACCACCACCACCACCACCACCACCACCACCCCCACCCTGCCCCAGCGCAGAGTGAAATGGTTTGATCCTTACCTTTGGTCCATCAAATGCAGTCTTGTACAAATGGCAGAACTTCACTAACAGTGATTTTTTTTTTCCTGAATATGGTTCACGGTAGATCTATGCAACTGTCCCCAGCAACCTCTGGAGGAAGCAAGGTCTATAGAATGTTGGGCACCTGAGATCTCTGTTTTGGATCTGGAAGGACAATTTTAGTGATACTTGATTTTTTAAGTCAAACCAGACTCATCTTCTAATACTATCTCCACCCAACACAAACAGGAAAGAAGAGAGAAAAGAGGGTATTATTATTTGCTCTATAAAACAACTCTATAGAATTTCTTTTGTCAGTTTCCTAGGATAGGTAGGATATGACTCAAATTTAAATCTTCCAATTATATCACGTATAACTTTTGACACAGACATCTGTAGAATGAGACAAACCCACAGTGGGAAATAGCAAACTTAAAAACATTCAGGAGAAAAGTATTTTCTTCTGGGTGGTCCTTAGTTGCCCTTTTCCCCCGTTGCAAATATATTTTTATGCTTGGTGACATTTCCAAAATAGGATTTTCTCCCCATTGTTGAAATGAAGCAAACAAGTTTACTTTCAGAGTCATAGAAATGCCCAACTGTTAGGGGAAAAAAAAATATGTTTTCCACTGGCCCCTTGCCTGTCTTTTCCCTAGGCAGACTTGCCTGTTGGCTCCTCTATCTAGGAAGGCCCCTGGGGCTGACTGGTGGAACTGATTGTAAAACTATTTTGTGCAGTAAGAACTAATGTCTTCAAACTCTCAGAGACCACCCAGAACATGACCGATCTTTGGCAACTGTCTAGTGTTTTCCCCAGCGCTGAGTTAGCTGTCTGCTGAGTAACTGACCCTTATTTCTGACTATTTGAGAAGATATGAAGGGTGTATTTCTTCTAGTAGTTTGTTATTTTAAGATGAAAGGAAGAAGAAACCTCGCATCAAAACCCTATGAAGAATTCATTTTTACCAGTTTGTGTTCTGGGAATACAAGAATTCAAGAACCAAGCGAGACCGTCGGTTCATAATATAGAGAAAAATTTAAGGGGACAAGTATTTGCTAGAGGCTTTCATGAAAGACTGTCCCTGGGCCTTTGGCATCAAGCCATCCTAGGATGGTAACCATCTCTAGCGACAGAGGTTGTGGGGATCTCGCGGTAAGGCTCACATTGGCTAAGGGAGGCAAAAACTCCTGCGGAACAGGCCGTGCCTCTTCTCAGCCTGCTGCGTTCCTCTCTGCGAGCCCAGTCTCTAGACACTAGATGCTCACAAAATGCAGACCCAAATCCGTCACTGAGCCCCAGCGCGTTATTATGGAGTGCGCGGGTTTATCCTGACCCACTACCTCCTCACATCTGCTGAGGCACCATAGCTCGGCTAGGGGCTACACCTCCAGCCGCGCCGGAGAACAATCGGAAAGGCGATCTGCCGGAGACACGACGCAGAGCCCGGGGGACCAGGAAGCTGGAGGATCGGGGACCACCTGACCCGCCGCGCTGGGGTTGACAGGAGGCGGGCCGGGTGCGCGAGCCCGGCGGGGGGGGGGGGGGGGGGGGCGCAGGCGCGTGCCCGGCCCCAGGCCCCGCCCTCCCCAGCCCCGCACGCTCCCGGAGCCGCGGGGGCGGGGACCCGAGAGCGGGCGGCGTCTCGCGTTCCCGCGCGCGCG
>NW_021604646.1:9231227-9245637 GCF_004785775.1 Grammomys surdaster | reverse complement strand
TGCCCTCCCTGCCCGCCTCTTCTCGCGCTCCCCGCTGGCCGCGGCTCCCTCGCGCTCTCCCTGTCTCCTGTCCGCTCCGCCGAGCGATGCGAGTTCTGGGCCCTGGCGACGCCGCCTCTCGCTAGAGCTCTGCACCCCCCACCCCCGGCCCGGCCCTCTGCCCAGCCCTGCCCTGCGCGCGGGGGTCGGAGAAGGCGCCGCGGACGCACCGACGGCCGAGGAGCTGCGATGCACATGCACTAGCGGCACCCCCTAACTCACTCCCTCCACACCCCGCGCCGCCGCCGCCTCCACCTTCTCCGCCTCCGCCTCCTCCTCCTCCGCCTCCGGCAGCCGCGGCAGAAGGACCCACCCTGCCCCCCACCCCACCCTCCGCCGGCTCTGGCTGCGGATCCAGCCTCGACTCCTATTTTATTTATTTTGGGTCGTGCACTAGCCTCGGTGCCTGCAACCCGCGCCTCCCGGGCCCGCGGGCGCCTCCTCTCTCGGCTCCGGAGCCCCAGATCCCGGCCACCCTCACCTCGACACCCCCAGACCCCAGCCAGCCGCCGCTAATCTTCGCCGCTGGAATCTTGATAGAGGCTGTCCTTTTGGGGGGATTCTGATCTTTCGACAATTTTGTTCCCAGCCAAGGAGAGGATATCGTGATTTTCTCCCCTTTGAGCCCAGGCTCTGCTCTGTGGGGGGGTGGGGGGCGCGCCGACCCGGGGAGTCGTGCCAGCCGAGTCGTGCGGGCTGTGGCAGGGAAGGGGCCACCATGGGATGTACTCTGAGCGCAGAGGAGAGAGCCGCCCTCGAGCGGAGCAAGGCAATTGAGAAAAACCTCAAAGAAGATGGCATCAGCGCCGCCAAAGACGTGAAATTACTCCTGCTGGGTAAGGACCTCGGGAGCCACCCCCGCCCCTCGACCCCCGGCCACAGTTCCCTACCCGACTTGCGCCCCGGGAGACCTGGTCCCGGAGTTGGCACCACCATGTGCCCAGAAGCGCCCACCCCTTGCATGCCTTGAAGCCCCCTTCCCATTTCTATGAACTGACATTCACCAGTTTTTCCCTCCTCTGTGTCCCAACAGGGGCTGGAGAATCAGGAAAAAGCACCATTGTGAAGCAGATGAAGTAAGTCCCTATGGCATTGGGATTTGTACTTTTATTAAGAATAATTTTATATTGTTTTTATTATCTTGCTCACCCATATTGCTCTCCAGGCCCGGTTTTTAATTCGTGCACACACAGAAGAAACCCGGTTTTGCTTCCCCTCCCCCTACTCCCTACGTTGGTTCTGGGTCCCCCACCCCAACTCCTGGGGTCGGTGTTTAGGGGGAGGGAATGGGAGCGCCTCTAGTTGTATGAATGACAGCGTCCGCCATATTGATCAGAACATCACACTATTGGCGTGATTATGATCATAACTCTTGCTCGTGGAGTATTTCGTGTTTCGCTGCCTCCATTTCTGTCTCTGCTTCGTTCTCTTCCCCTCCTCCTCCACCCCACCTCTCGAATCCCACTCCCCCAACCCCCTGCTGCTTGAGGCAGTGATTTTGAACTTGACTAAAACGTGGATGGGACCCAGCCCTAGCAGATTGGGGTGGAGGATCAAGTGTTTGCTGTTCATGAGTTTGGTGCTGAATTCCTGGTGGCTGTGGTTTAGACCCTCTTCCCCCCCCCCCCAAAGCGAGCAAGGGTTAGGGGAGGGGGCGTGCACTTGGGAGAAAGGGTGGGTTTCCAAGCGGATGTGATAGACACAGCCTTATCCAAGGCAGAGGTGGAAGGGGAGGCTGTTGTGGGGCTGACTGAAAGCAAGTCTAGTCTGCCCTCCAGCCCCTTTTCTCCCTGGCCCTCCATCCAGCCTTTGCTCTTCTGACATCCGCAGGTTCCTGTCACTGTGTAGCCTTTATCATTATATTTACACTGCTTAGGCCAGGCTCCCTGTAGTCTACCTTCAATGCGGATTTCAGGCCCCACTTGCCACCGCCCCCTTTCTGCCTTAGATATCAGTTTCCCCTCCTAATTAACTGGGGGTGGATTTGAGTGATGGCTGAAAATTAAAACAAAATGGGATATTCCTTCCTTTCCACATTTCCCCAATAAGGAGCCTCGCCCGTCCTTCCTCCTCTGGCTTGCTTCTTGCCCCATCCACTCCAGGGCTCCTAGTGAGCCTACAGGCAGCTTTGCCTGGGGAGGGGTGGCCGGCAGGGAACGGGTGCGTGCCTTCCGGGCCTCCTGGCCCTGTTTCCGTTGGCCTGTCAGTTCGGGACGGAGGAGTTCGTTAGGACCGTTTAGCGAGGATTCCATGTCGCTTTGCTGTGACACCTTCGTGCACACACAGCTCCTAATTAGAGGTTGCTGTGCAGTAAACAAAAATGATTATTTTTCAACTTGACAGAATAGCCGAAGTAATTGCATCCCGTAGGAAAACAATGGAAAATAAAAACCCCTTTCGAGGGAAGGTGGGTGGGAGATAAATCGTGCTTGCGATTTCAAAACCAAGAAGCAAAAATTCTTGCATGTGTAACAGGCATGACAAGCGAGTTCCAGGCGGCGCCATGATGGTAGGGAGCAGCGACTAGGAGACAGTTCCCCCTATCTGCTTAGCATGTTCTTATTTGCGTTCTAGAGCTCCCGGAGGCTTTCTTCTCACAGGCCCCTTCGGCTAGCCTCACCCTTCTGAGCCACCAGTAATTTGGCCTGGGGTTTCTCTGGGGCTTGTGCAGTCCAAATGGATGGGGAGGCGGGGCCTGGGGAATTGCTCTTTGCAACAAGGTGCATGTTGCATCTGCCTGGAGCCCTCGCGTGTCGGGAAATGCAAACCGCGCCACCTCTTTCTCCTTAGGGGCAGGTTTCAAAACTTCCCAAGTCTGTAATCCACTGTGGCAGGCTGGGAGTCCGGTAGAAGCCTCGGCCTCCTGAGCTGGGGTGAGGTTTCAGGCGTTGCAAGTGGTGGACAGCGCCCAGCCGAGGCTGGAAAAGTCGATGGGGCTGAGCTCGGCGTTGCTCGGCTCCGCTCGGCCTGGCCTGGGCGCGGGGCTCGGAGGATCTCGACAGTGTTCGGAGCACAGTCGGGGTCCAAGCGGAGAGGGCCGAGCGGCTTCGGCGGCTTCGGAAAAGCCCGAAGACATTCGGAAATCTTCGGGGAGGGGAGGGCAAAGGAGGTGGAATTGGGGGTGTGGGAGGGGATGGCAAAGAAACTTTGCATCCACCAAAGCAGCTTGCTACCTGCTCTTCCTGAACATGCCTCATAAATTAGGTTGATTTAATAAGAGGTTTAAAAATACGTATTGAGTCCCCAAAAGGGTAACTGCCTTTTTTTTATTCAAAGAAAGCTTAGCTCTCTAAGGAGAACGGTGTGCCACTTTAGAATGGAAATTCCTGATTAAGTCCTGGGGCATGAAATCTTAAAGAAAGACTGAGGAGACGTTCTGAGGAAAGTCCTATGCGTCTTACTTATACTGGGTTGCACTGAGGAAGATGGGGTGAAGTGTCCGGTGTTTGATTTGATTAAATTGGAAATCAGAATATTTTTCTCTTTTCCCGAATTTCTTCTGTTTCTATTTCCACAAGCACCTTTTCTGTGAAAACTGCCTGTCAAAACTGAGAATTTTATAATTGATTTTTTTTTGTTTCCCTTTAAGAGCAAAATGCACCAAATCTCTTTAGGAAATCAGCTAGGTTTGATCAGAAAGTCCACCAGAAATGGGTCTGAGAATGCCAACTTTACCACAAAAGACCCAGCTGACCTGCCCTCCTGAAGCATTCATGAATGGCAGTTTTTCCTATGAGCTTGGCTTGAAATAAGTCAGACCAGGGCCCCGTGCCAAGCTGGATGCAGGACTTGTTTTATTAACCACAAAATGTGAGATTGGTGTCACTGTATCCCAGTGACAGATTCTTTGGAGTCCTCACTTCCAGAGATGGGTTTTGAGATCACCACTTGAGTGAGAGTCATTTGTAGCCGGGGAAGATTGTACTTTCTGGGTGGGGCCAGCCCAGAAAGCCTTGGTAACATTTGCAGAAAGCAATTTCCTGTTTCCCTGTGCAATATGATTGGTGACAAGCCTATCAGGCCATATGTGTAAGTTAATTCAGATGCTGTGTTATTTCACCTAGGCAGATGAAATTAGACAGTACAGAAGTCTGCTGTAGGTGACACCCTGTGAGAAGCCAGGGTTTCACATGGGGATTGGACCTAGTAGCACAGCCCTTTTGGTTGAGAGGAAGAGTATTGATAACTGCATGTTATCAGATCCTTTGTCATCAGCGTTTTTAGAAAGCAAGGAGCTGCATCAGGCGGCTTGTGTCCTCGTCCAGGTTGTGGTGTGATGAGTACAAGGGGGAATCAGAATATGTCCATAGCAGCTGAGATGAAGCCATTGGGGACTGGCAGGCAGAGATGCTGCTTAGAACAGAGTGTTATTGCCCTCATCAGCCTAGGACCATTACAGAGACAGACCTTTGGGATTTTTCTGCTCAATGCAAGTCATAAGGGGACGTTTACATTAATTTTCAGAAGCCTAATTCTCAAGTCTTTAAAATCTTTCATAGTGTGTGTGTGTGTGTATGTGTACAGAGGGCAACTCCATGAAGTCTGTTTTTTTCTTCTATCTTTGTATGGATTTGGAGATCGAACTCAAATTGCCAGTCTCGTGACAAAGTGCCTTTATCCACTGAGCTATCTTGTTAGCGCTGCCTTCACCTTCATTTTTTTCCCCTCTCTCTTTTGCGTGTGTATGCATGCTTGTGAATTAGTGTTTGGAAGGTCCCTGTCATGCAATAGAAAACATTTAAGTTCTGAGACATGAACATCGATGATTGAGATAATGCAAGTATAGTTTCACATGTCCTGTGAGTAACGAGTGGTTCCTTTTCTCTACATGGCACTTTAAAGAACTTTGCTTGTGTTTAGGGGTCTGTGACCTCATCTGGGATATAACCTCATCATTTTTTTCAATAATTAGTGATGCTTTTACACAGGCTAATAAAAATTTTAAGGAGAGTATAAATTTTATTGGATTTTAGAACCCTTGCAGAGAAACATCTTAGAATTATATTTTATGATGCATAGAATCAATAGAATGTCATTTTAACTGTCTTCCCAGTTCTGAACACTGGGTGACAGATGCTTGGACATGGTACTGTAAAATGACCACTGGAGTTGCTCTGAACATTATAGTTTGCCTTGATTCAAGGTGCTAGGTTTGCTGGGGTGCTTACCTCACATTCTCTAGAGCATTAGGTTTTTGTTTTGTTTTGTTTTGTTTTACTTTGTTTTGTTTTTCAGTAAGGAGAGTTTAGAGTTTGCAAAAAGACTTGGCTTGCTACCTAGTAGACTTTACCTGTATTGGCAGAATGAAATGGAACATTCATTTCTGGAGTACAATTTTTAAAGAAATTTAAGGATTGGCCTATTGAAGATATCACTGTTCATGCAAACATCTTAGCCCTTACAATCGAGGCTGTACCTTACCACTCTGTCAGGAAAGGCAATGGTTTTGAAAGGTCATTGTCTGCCAAAAAGATCGTGGTTTCCTCCTCCCAACCGACCTTGACTTTCTAACTGGGTGTCAAGACCATTTGGTTGGCTAGAAGCCTGTGGTGCTTTCAGCATCTAGTGAGTGACAGGCATTAACAGAGGGAGAGGTGACAGCTTGCAACCATTACTTTGTGAAGATACAGCATCTGAAAGGGCATTTCCTACCCTTGCCCAAAGGTCTCTCAGTGGAGGTAGCAGTCCACTGAGGGCTACTCTTCAAGATGGTGGGCCTGTTGTTTCTGCAGTCACTTTGTTATCTGCCCTCCCTCCCCACTTCTGTCTCCTCCTGTTTATTCAAGTAGATGTATCTTTCTCACTGGAGATGATGTGAGTGCGAATAGAATATCAGATTCAGTAGCAGCAGAGGAGTCCTCCCTCGCTGGTGGATGGTGCTCTCTCCCTTCTTGCTGTTCACTGAGCTGTGAATACCAGCAGACTTTCTTGCCAGGAGAGCAGCCAGCAATCCACTAGATCTCATCAAGAATTGTCTGTGCAATTCTTGAACCTCAGTGAATTCCAAGATGGAACCTGTGTGCTTGTGGAAAAGTCTGTGGTCGTTGGATTAAGTAGGTGAAGCTTTATGCAGACTGGATAGAAATCTAGCATTTCTTCCCTCATGCTTGGGGAGCTGGATCAGTGCTCAGGTGCTGGCTTGTTTCTTTTAATGCCCAGAGCACCTAGATTCTCTTCTGCATCTTAGGAGGCCACGTCTGTTAGAGTTAGGCCAAGATCACTGGTGGTTTTCAGCTGCTTATCCTATACTATGTCAGTTAACTCTGGGGATCTGAGCAGAATAGTGCTGACTTTTCTGACATGTGCTCATGTGAATGCATTCATGTGGGTGCAGGCCCTTGATTTCCTTGTTTGCCAGAATGTGTTCAGTTAGACCAGTGGTTCTCAGCCTTCTTAAAGCTGTGACTCTTTAATGCAGTTCCTCATCTTGAGGTGACCCCCAAACCATAAAATTATTTTTATTGCTACTTCACAACTGTAATTTTGCTACTGTCATGAATCATAACGTAAATATTTTTAGAGTTAGAGGATTGTCACAGGGATCGAAGCCCACAGGTTGATAACCTCTGCGTTACTGTTATTGTAAGAGCCCACCTTAATCTGAAAGGCAACTGGCAAGCCCATGATAGGAATAATTCCAGGTTGAAAAACATTTGGGAAGGGTTACTCCCCACAACTGACACTAGCAAAGAACAACTTTTAACTCTGAAAAAAACTAATATGTGTGTGTGTGTCTGTGTCTGTGTCTGTTTCTGTGTCTGTGTGTGTGTGTGTGTTCATCCACATAACTGCATAGGCTTAAAATTAGGTGCATGTTTGTTGATTGCATTACAGAAGGCCTAAAGGTGCTCAGATGAACTATATTTCAGGAATTTGTTTAAATGTATATCCCATTTGTATTTTATCGCATCTTTCTTACTATGCCACCTAGCCCTAGGAGAAAGGACATTGTTGAACAACCAGCAGTTAGTAGATGGAGGAAGAGAAGAAACAGTGGTAGCCTGACTGCCCAGGGAAATAGATGGCTTCTTACTTAGAGAATCCAGTTGGCATGCTTCTCTGGAATAGAGAGATGTTAAGAACATGATTCTGCATCCAGGCCACAGGCCTTAAAATCTCAAGTCTACTATCAGATGTGTGAGATGAGTTATTTACCTCTTGGCATCTTTGCTTTCTTGCCTATAAGACAGGGCTGGTAATCAAAGCAACTATTTAAAGTTGGTGTAAGAATGAAATGAGTTAACATAGGAAATAGGCTTATAACCGTGCCAGGAACATAAAAGTCATTATACAAAGGTTAGTTCCGTTTTCATCCCTCTGATTGATTAGTGGGTGTTTATTTCCCTTATGCAGTTCTCTTGGAAGTATGGACTTGGCTGACCTCTGAACTGTAGAAGAGGGACAGTGGTTCACACTTTGATCAGGGCCTCTTCCCCTTGCCTACTCTGCAGCACCAGTTATATAACAAATCATGTCGTCATAACTGATGTGACATTTTTGATGGCACAGCTGCTTCAGCCCAAGAGACTGGGGTGATGTTATAAAGTGGGAAAGAGCACTGAAACTGGAGTACAGACCGGCACCCATGCTCCTGCTTGTGAGAGCAGTTTCTTGAAAGAGTTGGACCAAGTGTGCCCAAGTCCCTTAATGGTCTATAAAACCAAGAATACAGCACGCTCTCCCTGCCCACCTTGCGCTCGCTCTCTCTCGCTCTCTCTCGCTCTCTCTCTCTCTCTCCTTCCCTCCCTCCCTCCCTCCCTCCCCCTCTCCCTTTCTTTCCTCTCCCCTACTCTCTAGCATCTTGCAAAACTACACATAAAAGCATCATTATGGTTCTATCCTGAGAGTGTATGAGATACCCGTGAAAGTTCTTTTAAGGGTCATATAGCTATACAATAGAATCTAGACCATAAACCCTGACAGCCAGCAAAGTCATAGTATTGAGAAGTGTTTTGTCAAAAACATATCTAGTCAAACTTTTCATAGAGAAATGTTTCCCAAACCAAAAGGTCCTGGTAGTGTGAAACATGATATCACTGGTAGGAGAGAACCAGAGAGAAATGGTTTGTAGCTTCTAGGAGACAAAAGTGGAGACAACCCTGCCATTCACCATGGAGGGCTGTATGGACAGGAACATGTCTAGGTTCAGATACCAAAGAGCCAGGGAATCGGGAGAGGGAAGTGTGTTGTAATCTTTACTCAGTCACTGGTTGACTCCGGGCAGACCATTTAGCTCTTCTTGGCCCTGGGAGGTTTCTCTCTTACCTGGTGGATGGCTTTCGCTGTGAAATTTCTCTAGTGTCTTTTCTATCTCTAAGGTAACAGTAAATGCAAAGAGAAATCTGGAAGCTCGAAATACAGGGGGGTTAGAGGGTGGGGAGAGTGGGAGTATCTGCCACCCACAGCTTTTATCTGCTGAGCTGTCTTTAGTTCTAATATTCTTCACAGAAAAGAGGAAAAATATTGTGCTTTTCATAGCACCAAAAAAAAATTTAAGGTAAAATAAAATCCTGCAAGACTAATAGAATTTGCCCCTTGCTTTGTCAACTGTCTGAGAAGCAAGCAAAATGGAAACTGGAGGATGATATACAAGAATAAGGCTCCGTGGCCAAGGATTTACCCTGAACTCTAGGTTTGTCTTAGGTCACAGTTAGGTTTTCTGTAGAAGCTTGTTACCTGTAACTCAGGAGAGATGGCATACACTTGTAAGCTCAGAGAAACACAAGGACCACTTCGTAAGATCAGCTTGGTTTCCATAGGAACATTTAGAGCTATAGAGCAAGATTCTGTCTCAAAAGAAAAGGATGAAAGGGAGGAGGAACAGGAGAAAGAACTTAAGAATACCTTCCCTGTGCTGTAAAGTGGCCTAGGGTCATCTTTGACCCCCACCCAATGAATATCACACATTGTAAATTAATTAGATGTTGATGTGTTTATTCCTTGGTAACCTGGATGTCCCTTCTTCACCAAGACTAAAGATGATTCCTAGTTCTCACAGGCACTAGAAAACTGAGCCTAGCACCTGGTGCAAAGAAACTGCTCACAGAATGCACAGTGAAGAGAAGAACAAAAAGAAAGAAGGTGCATAGGACTGTGCCTCGTTGGTTTGAATAAGTCAGACTAAAACTGACTGCTTTTAGTGGCTGTGGATGTCCAATCTGTTACCTTCAGTTGTGGTTTCACAGCAACTCATGAGGAAATAGCATTTCTGTCCTACAGATAAGAGGCAAGGATCAGAGACGTTAAATGGTTTGCTCAAGGTCATACAAGTGAGTAAGTTAGTGACAGTCTCATTCAGACAATGATTTGCCTAATTCCAAGCCTGTCTTTTCCATTGCAACACCACAATACTTCTTAATAGGTGACTACCACCAGTATCGACAATGGGGAACTGGAATCTGGGGTCTGAAATCCATCTATAAATTGGATGTCACCGGTTTGGGCTAAGGACGGTGACTGACTGACAGATTACCATGCTATTCTTCTGAAGGTAGAAGTGCTTCTGGTTGTCCTGGTTCACATTGATTTGGATACCAGTAGTAGTTTCCTCTAGAAACCACCCAGAGAGCTCCTTTCTTTTCTATCCTGTCTTTGAGGTGTGAGCCATGCTCCCCCCCCCCCCCCGGCAGCAGAGAGAATCTGCTTCTGAAAGCGTTGGCTTTGACTCATGGACGTGCCTTAGAAAAGACTGTGGGAAGACAGGAAGGAGATACAGCCACAGACTCATCCACAAGCATGAGGTCGGGGTGTCATGCACGTAGAGAGGAAAGTCTTACTTCGTCCCTAGCCTTGAGGAACCCAGAGCTTCCTTGTAAGAGGATCTTATACTTGCTGTCTGTATGTGCAGTGTGCATCGTGAAAACAGAGGGTGGCTCTCAGGCAGAAAGGTCAGGGAAGTCAACTGAGTAAAATGGCCCATGGGACAAAACTTCAGAACAAGAGGTAGTTAGCCAGGACAAAAAGGGGAAAGCCAGCAGAGGACCACAAGATGCCAGGGATGCGGGTAACTCTCTCTCTGACTGGGGCAGTCCGTGAAAAGAATGTTACAAAACGATGGAGGAGAGGTGAGGTAGGCACCAGATCATGAAAGGTCTAACTAACATGCTGTGCTGACAATTTGATTTTATTCTGAAGATGCCAAACTGCCACCAAAAGGAAATAGAGGACAGGATCAGAGAGAGCAGACAGAAAGTCACTTGTACAGTCCAGGTGGGAAACCATTTGGAACTAAGTTAAAGCAGCTGGGGTGGGGCAGATGGGGGAGGGGGAGCAGGCAGCGAGAGGAGGGCAGGAAGAAGGCATATTTGGGCAGTGAGGTGATTAAACTTGCCTGAAGATTGGTTGAAAGATTGATTGAGGAAGAGATCAATTTTTGACAGTATTAACAAGAATGTGTCCAGGATTCCTGGTTGGGGTCTCTGATGGATGTTTATTCCCTTAGCTAAGAGGAAGAAAAAGGGAAGGTATAGGGAGAGAAAGACGACAGTGTGGGTAGTGAGTGGTATGGAAGGTGATTACCTCAGCAGGTCGAGTGATTTGGGCAGAAAGGCATGCACAAATACTCAGAGAGAGCTCCCAGAATAATAACTTCAAAAGAACAGCCTGAGTTGGAAAGGAAAAGGGACCCCAAGGCAGAACAACATCATAAAAATAAAGGCAGGGGGCACTGAGGATGACTCAGATATTGCCAGCGTGGGAGATGGTGAAGGCTGGCAAGTGTCCATTGATTGTGGCAAGTCAGTGACTTGAACAAGAACAGTTTCAGTTGCATGATGGGAAAAAAGCCAAACTGTAGTAGGAGTTAAGTGTGTGGGTCCGAGGAAAGCAGTAGGGTCATGAATGGAGACCTGCTTATCTCAGGCATCAGCCTTGGAAGGGAGGAGACTAAGGTGAGGACTGAGGTGGCGGGGTGGGGCTGAGGAGGGCCTGATTCTTAGTGTTCTCTTGGCTACCATGGAAGGGCTTGGGTTCCTAGCACAGCTGGGGGTGTGGGAGCCTCAGTGGAAGCAGAAATTAAAGGCACAGAAAAGGAGGGGGATGAGGGAAGGAGCAGAGTGCTCCCCTCCCAGTTCCCGAGGATGTACAGCGTGTGCTGGACGTGGCCACACCCTGTTTCCTGCTTCCAAGGGGCCATAGGAACTGAGAGCTGTGGAGGAGCACGAAGGAGGGGAGACCGCCACCTTCGCATTTCTGTTTCTCTCTGAAGTGAGAAAGAAAGCTGGGCTCGCTTACTGCAACTCCTTTATTCTGTTCAGACCACTTAGCCATTCACATTCCAGTACATGCAGGGTACAGCTTTATGTGCTTAGAGATTCTGTGGTGAACAGTGCAAGTTTCCAGGAAGTCAGGCAGTCTCCACATGAACGTCGCAATAACAGACTTGACTTTCTGTTGTTGTGTTGTGGTGTGGTGTGGTGTGGTGTGGTGTGGTGTGGTGTGGTGTGTTGTCTTGTTTTGGTTTTGAGTCATACTTTTGAAACAGATCTTAGGCTCTAGTCCTTACTCTCAGAAAACTGGGTCCATCATAGGAGATAACCAGAAACACGAAGCAGAAACCAGAAACAGAGGCAGCAATGGCAGGTGTAATTGGGTGGGAGCTTGGGTTGAATCAGGATGGGGCCAACTGGAGAAATGAAAGCTCAGTAGATTCCTCTTACTGGCTGCAGGCCAATAGTGGAACTGGTTGTCACTGCTACTCAAATATAGAAGTAGGCACAAGATTCAGGCTTTTCCAAAGTGAGTGACCCTAGGGTGGGCATGTGATTGAGCCAGGCCTTGAGAGTTTGGGAGACAGGAACAGAAAGAAGAGACTGATGGTCTGATGGTTGTTGTACTGCAATCTAGGAAGTTGAGAAAGCAAATCAGATCTTGCCTTTTCTTCTAACTGACTTGACAACTAGTTTTTGTTGTTGTTGTTGTTTTGATGTGGTGCTGAGGATTGAACTCAGGGCCTTTCACACCCTACTGTGCAAGTACTTCTATGGCTGAGCTATGCCCCGAGCCCTATCACAATGTATGAGCTGTGATTCTGTCCCTTATAGCCATAATCATCCAACAGCAGGGGAAGAGCTTGTAAAAAGACCTAAGGAAGAGAACTAGGTAAAGCACAGAATCAAGACCTCGTCGGGGGGAGTGGTAGGCAGTTTTGTATCTGATGAGGTTGGGTATTTCAGGGAGTATGACAAGTGACTGGAAAGGAGGAATAAGCCTGGCTTGTAGGTTCTCCTGATCATTAAGTAGAGAGGTGAAGGGAAGAGATTCTTGCAGGCAGACTAGTGTCTGGTGGGACTTAGGGCTGAGAGCATCCTTCTGGTGTGAGTCTGTGCTGAGTTTATACGAAATCTGCAGGTTGGAAAGCAGAGTAGCAAGAAGAGCCATGGCTCAGGAGAGGAAGCAGGTCAAACCGTGTGTAGGTATCTTGGGTTCTTTAGTCAGTTTCCAGAAATGCTTAGCAGTGTTTGGGAGGAACTTCTGTTCACTTAGAGAAGGGGTCTTGTCTAGAAGAACTGGGCTAGCTCAGCTACCTTCCTGGTAGGATCTTGGGAGTACATGTCATTCCCTGGGATACATATGGACAGGAGGAATCCACAAGGTGGCCGTGAGCCAGGGCACCTACCTGCATGGATCCCCATGGGAAGCTCCACCTAGAATGGGACCAAAAGGTCAGTCGCCCTGGAGGAAGTTGGGAGTGTCAGGGAGGGGATAGGCATCTGGAAGATACGAGAAATGAGGAAAGGCTACAGTGTTCTGTGACTCAAACGACTGACCTCTGAAAGAGCAGTGTCAGTGGAGGAAAGGGACAGGGGCCAAACTGAAGAAAATCTCAGTGGCAGAAAGAAATCTGGACCAAGAGTCAAAAACCTCAAGTCCCTGTGGCCCTGGAAAGTTTCCTAATTTCTCAAGGTCTCAGCATTCTGCATGTAACATTTGGAACCTGGATTGATCTGTTAAATTTCTGGTTCAGTCTTAAGATCAAAATTTAAATCCTGCTATTCAGCAAAACAGATGCTCTCCCAGTAAGGGATTTCCTCTTTCTCCCATGGCCATTTCCAGCTGACATAACAAATATAACAAAATTAACGTTTCAAGTCCCTAGTGCTAATGGAGAAAGAAACTAGGATATCAGGGGGTTGTGGACACACACACCTGTTGGTCCACATGTTCTCTCTCCCCTGAGGATGTGGAGATGTGTTTCACACTGTCGGGGTTGCCAGAAGGACCAGGTGCTGACTAGAAGACAAAGGCAAGACAACATCTGGAGTCCCTTAGTGAATTTACATGGAGAGAAGGTAGGCTTGTTGGCCTGACATGGCTGTGTAGGGAGCTCCAGCCAGGGCAGGTGTAAACGAGCCTGGGAAGTCATGTCTTAGGGGGTAGACTATCCTGAGGATGCTGATGAGCAGGGACAAGAGGCTCCTGATGTAACTTCACATTCCTCCACAGACCACCAGCCCCCATCAGTGGGGGGCATCTGGAGACAGGTGGTGGAATGACAGAAGGGAGAACTTAGTTCTAAGCCATCCTTTCTGCACTGCCTGCCCTCATGTGAAGCTATATGGCTGTTTCTTCTTTGGATGTTTCCTTAGACCTGTAGCCATCAATGGACCTAACTACTCTCTACCGTTGATACATGGGTATTTACTTAACAAATATCAGTGAAGGACCAGTTGCTTTTTGGCACTTTTTTCCCTTTCAAGAATAAGGCTCAATAGGATGGACAAACGTCTGTCATCAGGATGTTACAGCATAAAGAAAGGGATACAGGAAAGAAAGAAAGAAAGAAAGAAAGAAAGAAAGAAAGAAAGAAAGAAAGAAAGAAAGAAAGAAGGAAGGAAGGAAGGAAGGAAGGAAGGAAGGAAGGAAGGAAGGAAAGAAAGAAAGAAAGAAAGAAAGAAAGAAAGAAAATTAGGTTATTTCATAGAGTAGTGTGTGTCCCCATGGAGGAAATTGGGGTTAAATAATGGGAAATCATTAGAGAGAGAGGGATAAGAAAGCAAGCCAGAATGCAAAGGCCCTGAGGCAGGAATCAGCAGAAAGCTAAACTAATGAGGCTAGACCACTGGGATGGAGGAGTGAGGCCCAATAAAGCTAGAGGCTGACGGGGCCGCATACGGGCCTGGTAGTTGTGCAGTAGACCTTGGGTTTCATTAGGAATGCCATGGGAGGTGTGACTGTGTATTTAAAAGATCCCCGTAGGGCTGATGAGATGGCTCAGTAGCTAAAAGTATCTCCAGCCAAGTCGGAAATCCTGAGTTCAATCCCAGAACCCACATGGTGGAAGGAGAGAGCCGACTACTACTAGTAGTATATGTACACATACACTACACACACACATACACATACTACACACTATACACATACACTACACACA
>NW_021604646.1:9221705-9231217 GCF_004785775.1 Grammomys surdaster | reverse complement strand
CACACACACATACACATACTACACACTATACACATACACTACACACATACACATACTACACACTATACACATACACCACACACACATACTATACACTATACACATACACCACACACACATACACATACTACACACTATACACATATACTACACACACACATACTACACACTATACACATACACTACACATACACACATAACACATACACAACTACACGCACACACAAGGGAGGGGGGAGGATAAATGTAAAAACTAAATGTAAAAGTCTAAAAGATCCCTCTGTGTTCAAGAAAAGACAAAACCAGAAAGACAGAAGTTGTGACATTTTGGTTCCGAGGGACTGGGGTATGTGTTGTGGGGAGGAGTGGACTTTCAGGGCATACAGAGAGCTTCCGTGGGAGGTGGAGATAGCCCACGCCTAATTGTGCTCAGTTATACAGCTGTATATTTTTTCAAAAGGGCGGATTTACTCTGGGTTAACATACTTCAATAATGTGTGTAGTGAAATATACAGGATGCCATGTGTCATGGGTCATCCCCATAATCCCTGAACTCAGGGGGCTGAAGCAAGACGGTGGCCAGCTTCAGGCCTGCCTGGGTTATAGAGAGATACTGTCTCAGAAGTGGGGAAGAGGGGGAAGGGGATAAGAGAAAGTTGAAGGTAAATATGACGAGGAGGTATTATATAAATTGTCGAAACTGTCAAAGGATCATTTTAAACTACAATTTAAATTTAAAGGGAACCACAGTAGGCTTGAGCAGAACTGTCATGTGTACTGCATGGAGGATGGTGACAGAGAAGCCTGGAGGGAGAGGCTACCAGGCAAATGGGCCGTTCCTTCATCCGTGCCTTCTTACAGTTTAGACTGCACTGCATGCTGTTCCTGGGGACTTCCTCACATCGGTTTATTGATGTGTGTTCCTAGTCCTCCTGTTTACACAGCTTTCCTGTACAACTGTTTTATAAGCTCCAGTGGATGGAAGCCATCTGCCTCATGGGGCAGGCACACAGGACATGCTTACCACATCAGTGCCCTTACACCAACGACCGCCTTCAAGGTCCTCAGCCTTTTGAGCCATGTCTAGTCTAGCTGAACAAAGAGCATAGATAGACATGTCACAGTGTCCCCATTTTACAGATGAAGAAGTCAAGGCAAAAAGAAATGCATACGGCAGCATCCAGAGTCATGAGCTGTGGTGATATGGGCTTTGCCCTTTGCGTAGCCATCTGCGTGGTGTGGGGGGAAATTACTCAGTTTTTCTCTGGATCTCAATTTAATCATTGATAAGAGACAAAAGAATTAACACATTGCAAATACACTGTAAGGATTAAATGAGGTGATGCAGCTGAGAGCAGTTAGCACATAGCTCAAATTCCTCGAACAATAGCTATTGGCATCATTTTATTTTATTAATAAAATGATTTTCTGCTACTAACTAGTATGTAACCACTGCTACATACACAATGGGATCCAGCATTTTAGATCTCCGGGTGTCTCCAGCCATGGCAGAGCTAGCTGCCAGAGTTTAGTGTGTTCTTATTACCAGTTGTTTAGTTCAGAGGTAACTATTTTTTACCAACTCACATACGTAAACACACTATTATTTATGGAGCATTCACCATCGTGGGGCACTGTAGACAGATTACAGTCGTGAGTCAAAAGGAATTCCACGTCTGCCACTCGTAGCAGAGCTGTTTTTATAGCTCGTGAGCTCAGCCACCCCATGAAGTGGAAGTCTCTCTGGTAGCTCCCACCAGTGAAGACATCTCCCTGAAACGAGTAACACTGAGACTATTTTTAAGGCTGCAGAGAAGGCTCAGTGGTTGCTTTTCCAGAGGCTCCTGGTTCAATTCCCAGCACCCACATGTAAACTAATAACTTCCTGGAACTCCAGTTCCAGATCTGGCCTCTGCAGGCACTACATGCACATGCTATGCAAATATATACATACAGGCAAAAGACCTACACACATAAAGTGAAAATAAGTAACTGAAAAAAGGAAAGAAAACTGTCTTGCAAAGTTAATCAAGAGGCTGTAGGGTTGCCTCAGCAATTAAAGCAGTGGCTGATCTTACAGAGAGCCCAGGTTCTATTCCCAACACCCACATGGTGGCTTACAACCATCTGTAACTCCTGTTCTAGAGGATCTGATGCTATTTTCTGGCCTCTGTAGGCACTAGGCTCACAAGTGGTGCATAGACACACATGCACGCAAAACACCCTTTTGTATAAAATAATTTTTTTTAAAAAAATAAAGAGACTAATTTTTAAATTATTCATATATGTGGAGTCCAGAAGAGCACTTTGGATCTCCTGGAGATGGAGTGATAGGCACTTGTGAGCCTCTGACCTGAGTCCTAGGAACTGAACTCTGCTTCTCTCTGTTAAGAGCAGTACACACTCTTAACGCCTAAGCCGTCTCTCCAGCCCCATATATATACCTGTTCCATAAAACAGAATGTACACAAAGTGTAGTTTACATCTCTTTCAGATGTTTTTGACAGAATATTGCTAGTACTCAGGAATGTCCCTAAGTGTCCCTTCCCAGTCAAAGTTCCCTCCTCATTCCTGGGACCATGGCTTTTCTGGCAGGTGTCTCCATTCTTTCTGCAGAGTTCACACCAGTGTATGAAGCCTTTAATCAGACTGTCTAGTTTTTGCCTGAGTTTGACATAGTTGGAACTATACCACTAGATACCAAATCTTGTGATCTTTCTTTCATTGTTAAGTTTATAATATTTACCACAATTGGTATATATAGCCACCGGGAATTGTTCATTTTTATTGTTATATAATATTATGTAACATGCTGTATCATTTATTATTATAAATTGTAATGTTTTTATGGAGCATCCAGAAAAATTTGTAAACATTCATGAAAACGTACTATATATTGCATATTTCTTTGCTGTATGGTATTTATTGTTATAAACCAGCCACGACTATGCCATTTTTAAGTTTGAGCCGATTACAAAGACTGCCGCTGTGAATACATACATGTGAATAAGTGAGTGTGTGTGTGTGTGTGTGTGTGTGTGTGTGTGTGTGTGTGTTCTGGGGCATGTGCATTTTTGTAAAGGGTGCTGATGTGGAATTGGTAGGGATTTTAGCTGCATAGTGTGTAGCACTTTGAGCACACCATGACAGTCACAGTTTGTGGAGGGACCCCTATTGTCAGACGTTTCTGTTCTGCCAGCTTACAGGGTAGTGGGTCTCTACTGTGCTTTCATGTTCCGTCTTCTAGATGGGTCTAGAAGCAGAACGGTTTTTCATGTCTGTTGAGCAGTTGTTCCCTGTCTTGTTGAGCATCTTGTTCTCTTGCTGACTTTTCCTAGGTTCTGATCTCCTCGTTAGGTTGTAGGCACTCATCGTCATGGTTCTATGCACCATCCTCTTCTGCAGCTTGCCCTCTCGCCCTGCTGACGGTGCATTTGTGATAAAGACCTGTCCTCGGTTTTTAATGCAGCCATCTTTTCTTTCTCTTATAGCTACTGGTTTTTGTGTCCTAGTTAAATAGCTTTTCTTTCAAGGTGACAAATGCTGCCCTCTTTTTTTGTCACTCTCTTCAAAACACTTTGAGACTTCTCCTCTTCCTATATAGCTGTTTAGTTTACTGGTAATTAATCCCTGTGTGTGCTACATGATGGAGTTGCAGTTTTGTTCCCCCTAAACGGATGCTCTCTTATTCCAGCATCAGTCATGGAGATGGCCATTCTTCATGTCCCTAGTTTGTGAGGTTCTCTGTGCTGTGAACGATATGTTTATGCACGTGGGGAGTTTCTTGGATGATTTTATTCTTAAACCATCACCACAAGTAGTATGCCTTCATAAAGTGTCTTGTATTTGATTTAGCAAAGCTCCTTGCCTTGTTCCTTTTTTGTGTACCCAAACTATTGACCCTTTGAGTAGAATGCTAAAATTTTTATATACAGTGTGTGTGTGTGTGCGCGCACACACACATACACAACTTTCCTGTGACTTTGAGTCTTTGAATTCTCTTATCTGTAAATGTCTAGAGTCTTTCTAATCCATGAGCATGTTGTCACCTGCAGTTATAGTTCATCTGCAGGTTTGCACCTGATGTCATCCTTAAGTGTAGACAAATGTTTAATGGCATGTATGCCTCATTATAATAGCATAAGTAAAAATTTCACTGTCCTAAATCTTCCTGTGCTCCCTCTATTACCAATCCCTCTTTCTCTAAGCCCTGACAACCACTGGTCTTGTCACCATGTTCATAGCTTGCTCTCCTGAAAGTCGTAGAGTTGTAAACTCGTGGGGATTGCAGCCTTTGCAGACTGACTTCGTTGAAGTTTCCTTCGTCTTTTTTTATGCTTTGAAAGTCCACTTACTGTTAGTGCTGAACAAGATCCCACTCTCTGGATTACCATCGATTTCTGCTTCTATGTACATGGTTGGAAGTCTTCATTGCTTCCAATTTTTTGATGATTATTTTTAGAGCAGTTATTAGCTGCTGTATATTTCCTTGTACAGGTTTTATGGAAGACATGTTTTAAGCTCCTTTTTTTTTGTAAATACCAAGAATACAATTACTTGGATTGCATTTAAAAAAGTATAAAGTTTTGAAAAGACAAAAAAAAACCCAATTACCAGTAAATTATTTGAGAGTGACTGTACATGTTATGTCCCCACCAATAATGAATGAGTTCCTGTTGCTCCAGGTCCTTCCCAGCATTTGGTGTTGTCAGTGTTGTGGGTTTTCAGATCTCTGTGTAGTGGTTTCTCAGTAATGTTAATTCCCTGATGTTGGACACCTTTCCATTGACTCACTTGTCGTCTCTGTGTTTCCTCTAGCAAGGTGTCTTTTGCTCATTTTTGAAGCAAGTTATTACTGTTCTTATTGTTGGGTCTTCAGGATTAGTATGGTTTGGAGCCAGAAAGATGGCTTGGCAGTTAAGAGTACACAGAAAAGAGCAAAACCTAGTTTTCAGCACTGCTTGCAGGTAACTCCAGCTTCAGTGGTTCTGACACCCTCTTCTGGCCTGGATGCACACTTGCAACTGATATACACATAAACACAAACACAGACACACACTCACACGATTCAAAAGTAAAATAATTAGTATAGTTTAACTAACAGTATTTGTCAGATATGGTTTTGTAAGTATTCTCTCTTAGCCTGTGCCTTGTCTTCATTCTTTTGACTTTGCTCTATAGAAAATTTCTTTTAATTGTTCCTAATATGTAGAGATAGAATTCATTTTGTGTACTGATTTTGTATTCATCAACCTTAAATTTTGTATAAACTCTAATAGTTAATTCCTTTGACTGACTGGAAGCAGAACAAGGACAAATCTGATCTTATTTCTCCTGATTTCTAAAGAAATAACATTAAGGAGGGGCTGGAGAAAGCCAGTTGTGGGGAAGAAAAATAACACGTTTTGGACGCCTGTTGTTTGAGATGCTTAATAGACATGGCCAGTTTGACTGTCACTAGAGAAAGGTCTTGATATTCAGAGAAGTTATCCAGACCTTACTCAGGATCATGCCTTGGCTGGTGATTGGAGAACTAGGGCTGGAGGAGACATGTGTGCCCTGCCATGTGTGCCCTGACGTGTGTGTGCCACATGTGGCATGTGACTACATATCATCTATATTGGAGTTCAGACACTCAGTAAAACACCCAGGCCTCCTGTTTTCTCCTTCTGTCTCAGAAGGCCTTCCTTGGCTACTGACAGGTTTTCTGCTGCCTCTTAAAAAGCTGTGTCTACAGATCCAGGTTCCTTCAGCCTGGTTACTGTCAACCCTTGGTTGAATTTCTGCCCTGTGTTCTTGCCTTCTCCACAGTATTCTCTCCCCACAGAGAAAGTCAGTTACCAACTTGTTGGATTCTAGGAACCAAATTAGGAGTTACCTTGGGTATGCTATTTGAGTCTTGATTCCAGAATGGAGGCCGGGGTTTTACCACCTTGTTTTGTTATACAGTGGATTACAGAGAATTTATTTATGTATCATTCTCAGCTCCTCCCTACCAGCTGGTGAATGTTGGAGCTGCTTACACATAGGGGTAGGGGTTGGGGAAGGATCCTGGGGTTCTCTGAACACAGTCCAGGGGTGCTTTATTCAGTGTGACAGCTTCCTACTCTGCAACACATGGCCCTTCGCAGGGTAACAATAAATTATGCAACTGCAGAATTAAACAATGAAGGAAAGGAAGGGACGAGCTGGATGTTAGCCTGGCTCTGAAATGTGAGCATGCAGACCTCAGCTACTTGGCAGAGGAAGGTCTCTAACACCAGAGAACCTTCAGCCGGAAGTCCCACACAGTGCTGCTTGGGAGAGTAGGCCTGACTGTTTAAAGAATGTAAATGTTCTTTTTACTCTGTTTATCAATTCCAGGAGAGTTTTAGATACTAGGAGGGACATTTACAAAAGAAATTAGTCCTCTGGTGTCTGGAACTTAACTTGAATGCTGAATACAGTAGCAGTATTTAACCTTTGCCCTAATGGCCTTAAGTCGTCATTTTTTATTATTGCCTTGTGCTAAAAACCAGCGTCCCTGAGGACAACTGATATGCAACTATTTGTCCTTCCCCACCCCTAAATGGTCCTGAGTGCAGTTAACTCCTCTTTGATAGGCATTGTGTAATTTTCCTGTCTCTTCACTTGCTGATATCTGTCATACCTGGCTGCTTCCAGTGTTCCTCCAGCTCCACCATTTCTCTTCTTCCCTGTACTACTCTGAATCTATAACGGCCCAGGAAACTAAATGACCAGGCTTGTCACGGTAGTGCATAGGACAAGAAGAAATAGTGTGGACTTGTGGACACGGTAAAATAAAAGGTGGGTGCTTATGCTGTAGCGTATGGGCTTTTTCCCCCTTCCATTTCTGCCTGCTTGTGACACAGGACTGCATACGAAAGAGATGCTGATGGTGAGATGCTACATAAATGTTCATGGTGGTAGAGAGCTGCTGCCACCGTGTTCTCTAACTGTCTGCAGTTACTCATTGTTTCTCGCTCCCAGCAGACTGTCAATTCACAGAAATTGCTGGGCGAATAGCTTTCAGAAAGATGCATCTTTAGTCTTTGTTACAAAAGATGCAGGCCTTAGCAACAAGAAGGTAGGTATGAAGGCCCTCAAGCTCAGGTGCTGTGTGGTACTTTCCATGAAATGGTACGGACACACCTGGTTTCACCTTGGGTGGAGCTGCCTGACAAGCAGAGGCATTTCCAGGACCCTAGCCATGGTTTGGCATCATGGCGTCTGCCCACCTGCAAAAGCTAAAAGCTCAACCCCACCCAACTGCTGCTGCTGGGTCCTGGCGCACATCAGCAGTTTTAGGAAAGAGAGCCTAAGAATTCGGCTGTTTCCAGCTGTTGCAGCCATCATATGAAGCTGATTAGACAAACACCTTAATGCCTATATCACTGTTAATTCATGTCTTCCGCTTTGTAGGTGCATCCTGAAACCTGACTTTGTACCAAACACAGTCTTAGGTATTGGAACTGGGGTACACAAATCTCTGCCTTTAAGGATTTTCTCACATTTTAACAAGGGGAGGCAGGCAATAAACAAGTGAAATGCGTAGGATCGTAGCTGCTGATAGATGCTGTGATGGAATGAAGGGAGGCAAGGGACGAGAGTTGCTGTCAGTGTTTAACAGAAGTCAAGTAAGCCCACACCGAGAAGACAGGCTTGGTGCCGAGGAGGGATCTTCCAGAACACACAGGGGAAGAGTGTTCTCCCAGCAAGAATAGGAAGTGTATGGGCTCTGAGTCAGAGGTGGGCCTTATATGTGGTTAAACACATGCACTCGCACATGAAGAAGTTTGCATGGCCAGAATTACAAATGAACTACAAAATGTGTGCTCTTGTCATGGTTATCTGTGATGTGTCTCATCTACAGACAGGGGTTGAAAATGAAGCTTCATCACAGACTTTTGTCTTTGGACATTCAGACTGTTAGACCCTTGCAAGCCCTGATTTGAGAGAGAGAGGGAGGGAGGGAGGGAGGGAGGGAGGGAGGGAGGGAGGGAGGGAGAGAGAGAGACAGAGAGAGACAGAAAGAGACAGAGAGAGAGACAGAGAGAGAATATCCTGACCCAGGAGGAGAACTGAGGGAAGGATGGAAGGATTCTTACTATAAATGGACTGGGGGTTGAATCAACACAGGCTAGGCCATGCTTTTCTGGGTGGTCCGTTGGAGATGAGTGCAAACATGCATGGGCCGCCTGGCCCAGCAGGTCTCCTGGTAGAGGAGGTTCCCATCAATGGCGTCTCCTGTTCCCAGCTCTGACCCCGATTTCCCTGTTACCATCACCAGACCACAGATACTGAGACTTGCAATAGACTGACTCCCAGACCTCATTCAGAATGCTGACACAGGTGCCAGCTCGGCCTGGGGCATGCCTAGCAAGCAAGCTTGTAACCCAGTTGTAGATCCTGGTGACCCAGCACTACAGGACAAGACTCTCCTAGTGCAGGCTAAAGGCTGAGTAGTATGCACGTGAACGCATATGGTAGTTACTGTGTCTCCCACACAACAAATCATGGCTTTATAGGTAATCTGTGCTTAGGTGAGCTTAAAGGTATTGGTACAAAGATGAAAATGCCATTTGAACAATGCCAACGTCAAGCCTACTGTTGGCGGAGTTCCTACCGTCTCGGGCATGAGAAAGTGCTTTGGAATCCTCTGCCATCCTATCCTTCCTCATGTCCAGGAGCTGCCACATTTATCATTTCATCTTCTTAGCCCTTGCTTACCAGTTGACCTGTCCCATTCCCTGTGCTGGACCCCAACTCCTCAGTGCCATCTCCTGCCCAGTCCTCTCAGCTGTCTTCTGGCAAGGCTGCTCCTGCCTCTTGCTGCCCTGCTTGGCCACATCCCGTGCTTTCCTCTCCCTGCTCCTGAGTTGACTCACATCTGGAGCTCCCTGGGCTGTGAGGCTGCACCACAGACAAGCCCACCACCTTGATCCCAAGCTGTCCTCTCTGCAGGATGCCTTTTCCCGGGCATTTGTCCACACCCTGCCTCTGCAGCTGCAGATGCTGAGGCGCGATCCCTCTCTCCTCTTCTGCAGATCTGACCTGCAAAGAAAGATCAGCTCAAGTCTCCTCTGCTCCATGGGCAGCCCTCTGCACACTAACCCACACTGGTATCACCATTCTTGAAGTGGTTTAGTATCTGATACCTGTACTACCAAATTAGAGGGTTTTTTATTTTTTAATGTGCTGGTGCTATTCAATAGTGATGATGCCTTCATCTATCCCAGCATTGCATATGTATAAGTATATGCAGAAGCACAGAGAACAGTACCAAATGGTCCTGCTCACTAGGAGCCCAGCAGCAAGCTCTGCATAGAAGCTATTTACAGAGAAGCAGTTTCAGCACATGGTGAAGTGCCAACTCCAATGTCAGCCTTGCCTGGGTTGATCCTGTCTGTACTACCTTCTAGCATTGTGACCTTGAGCAAGTAAGCTTGAAGATGATAGGAAATAATGGAGAGAGAGAGAGAGAGAGAGAGAGAGAGAGAGAGAGAGAGAGA
>NW_021604646.1:9196413-9221695 GCF_004785775.1 Grammomys surdaster | reverse complement strand
GAGAGAGAGAGAGAGAGAGAGAGAGAGAGAGAGAGAGAGAGAGATCTTATAATCCCAGAATTTAGGAATCTGAGGCAGGAGGATTGTCATTAAATTCTAGGCCAGCATGAGCAATATCCCCTGTCTCAGAAAAATAAATTTTCAACCCAGCACTAGGAACACAAGAATGAATAACTATGGCTATTGCTGCTTACTAATTGACAAACATTTTAGTATGTGCAGAACTCACTTCCTTCTATAGTCTGTAAATTTCCTGTGGTGAGAACCCTAATTCATATTCCTCGACTACTTAGCCTAGTAGGTCTGTGGCATACAGTGAATATTTGTGATGATTTATATAAATACAGTGGCCCTTGTTCACATTGCCTTCAGTTTTCTCATGTATTAGTGGTTAAAATATAAGTTGGTGTGAAATTTCAGCTTGTACCCATGACATACAGTTTGTGCATTTGCATCTGAGGGGGGGTGTTAAAAATTACTGCGCCCATCAGAGCACAGCTCTTTATTGGGTGTTTATTGTATGCAGGGAGGGGAAGGGCATAGTCCTCCCCTGCTGAGGATGCTCTGATTGTTGATTGCCCCTTCTCTTCTCTCCACAGCCCAAAACTGTACCTCATTCCCTTTCTGTGCAGATCTTAGAGCTTTCAGCCCTTTCCAGCAGATGCTAGAGCTGGCTCTGAGTAAAAGAGGAGACTGTGGTGGGTCTGCAGGCCTCATCCTGGTCTTCCTTGGAGCATAAAGTCTATAAGAAATGTCTTTGTGAGTGAGGTAGCGAGTGTCAGACCCATTGAACTGTGCATGTTATACATGTTAGATTCATGCGTATAGGCTATATGTAAATAATCAAATTATTAAAAGCTAATAATAATGGGTGTTTTTGTTGTTGTTCAACAAAGGAAAGCCTAGAAAATTAAGTAATGCCTTCCTGAGTCTGCTAATCCCTGAGAGTCCAGTTCTTCAGGAAGTGGTGGGGGTGTTGGTTGGGGAGGTTTTGAGCCCTCAGAAGGACAGAGCAGTCATTTCAGTTTTCTCTACTCAACCGCTTGGCAGTGGCCACCTATGAGCTCCCTCAGTCTTCACACTTGCCCCTGAGAAGAGCTGACCTGGAACTGGACAGCGCAGGAGTTCATGGCACATCGCGTCCTTCAGCACATACTTGGCTGGCCTTGCAAGTCCAGGGCTCCGTCTCTAACGCTGCTTGCCTTGAATGAGCCTTTGACCCCCGCCCGTCGTGGTTGCTGAGAATACCAAATGATGTAGAAGTCTTACCAAGGCGCAGAACGTAAGCTGTCCACTCTGTGCACTTCCAGGTCTGCTCGCTGACTGATGTGCGAGAGAGCCAAGCGTAGAGGGCTTTGGAGCCCAGGGGTTCTCGCACAGGTACTAGAGGACAGCCTGATACATTGGTCCCAGCCTTTCTACTTACTTGCTCATAAGGTTGGCCACCGCTATTAGTCCCCTTCCCCCCCATCTCCCAAATGTAAGGTAGGGTTGATGGCGGTGCCTACATCACGGAATTGTACTCAGTCAAGAAGTGAATTCATCCAGGTGAAACACGTGGCTCAGGGTTCAGCCATGCAGCTAATATCACCACAGGCAAAGCTCCCTCCCAGGCCAGGAAAGGGCATCTTTGCCAGGCAGAAGCAGAGGAAACAGAGCAGGTCCTGTTTGAACAGAGTGGCTTCGTGTGTGGGCTCCATTTTCTATGACTTGGGCCTGGAAATTGGTTATTTTCTGTATTTGGTAAGTTTTCCCATGGCAAAATATTTTTAACTTTTTTATTGCATTTATTTAGTGGTTGAGCATGTCCTTTGAGTGCGTGCATAGCACACATGCACAGAAGACAGCCTCTGGGAGTCCTCTCTTCCTGCCATGTGAGTCCGACAAGGTAGAAGTCAGATCGTCAGGCTTGGCAGCAAACTCTTTTCCTGTTGAGCCATCTTGCTGGCCCCTATGCCAAAATCTTTAATCTTCTGAGTTAACCTCATAAACAGAAAGGCCCCTGTGACATGTCCTTGCCTTCAGAGGTTTGCCTCGGCATCAGTTTGGGAGCTCTCTGATCTGCAATTCAGAAGGTGGGGGGAGTGACAGCCTGGGTATTCGCATTCAGTTCATAGTGATTGCTGCATAGACATTTTTAACAGACACCCAGTTTAGCTAAACATTTGCAGGAAGGTAGTGTGCATGTTAAATTGAAAATGGTGGATGAGCCTTGATTCCAAAGGGATGGCGAGAAATCACCTGCAGCTGGTGTGGCTTCAGTGCTGGGGAGTGACAGACCCTGGTCGTGAGAATGTTGATTCCTTATCTGGTTCTCTGAATCATCTGAAGCACACAGTCCGATCAGTTCTGTTAGCTGAATATTATGATCTCCTTGTCTGTGTCTGCTTCTGCTATTCGAAGAACTGCCACAAATGACTTTGAAGCCATGCTCACTTCCATCTAGGCCAGGAAGTCTTCTCAACTGTCCCACCACAGTGTCCCTCTCACTTTCCTTCCTGCTAGTTCCTGGAGATAAAAATATGTCCCTTAGTATGAGGCTTGGGGCACTGCTTTGCCCCCTAAGCTTGATGTCCATCTGGCTTCGCCTTTCAGGGGTGAACTTACCTTTTCTGGTAGGTGGAGATGGACCAGTACCTGTTCTTGCCCATGTGGGAGTTATGAGGAGGAAGGGGATGGTGGGGTGACAGCACAGAGAAACCAAAGCAGAACATTAGTGCTTTGACACAGTAGGCTTAGCAAGAGAGAGTCCCAGTAAGTCCCATAAAGAGAGGTGATGAGACCCAGGACCCCATCATACCATCCACCATGATATCTGTGAACCAGAGCTTAGGAAGGGTGTTTCCTCTGCTTCCATGAGAGCTCAGCTGTGGCTTATTGCCCTGTTGCCTGCTGAGGCCCTGTGCACCCTAGCTGCCCTGTCTGGCCTCATCCCTTGCCAGCCGTTAGGCCTTCTTCTGTGCTTGAGCCTGTTGGACTCCCCTCAGTGTTCACGGCATACTCCTGTTATCTCCAGGCGTTTGTTCCTGGAACCCCTCCCCCATCCTATTTGGCCACATCCTCTCACCATCCTTACCTCTTTATAGATGTCACTCCACAGATGTCTGTCTCCTCAGAACCTGAGACTCACCAGCATTCCGGGTGTAGGTAGAACAGATCCACCCTGACTTCACACTCCTTTGACTGTCTTTTTAGCTGTGGGCATGTGCACATGCAATATTTGAACCCTGAAAGACTGTGCTGAGGAGGTGTGCTCCGCTCTCTGTACCCTCAGAACACCACAGGTGTGTGTCTACCTTGTGGCAAGGACTTGGTTGCTGGTAGAAATGTCAATGCCCTCAGACAGGTCTTTTCTGTCACATTGGACCTTGGGTCGAAATCACCACATTGAATTTTAGTCTTTGATCTCTACTGTCTTCTATTCCCTTGCCTTCCTGGTATTCCAGCTACCTTTGGCAGATTCTCAGCCCTCTGTCCTCTTTGGTATGCCCCTAGCAGGGAAGATGTCTCTAAATGGTTGAAGTCCTCCAGAGCAAGGGCATGTTCAGGATCCTTCCATTTGTCTGATCATCGTGATTATGTGACTTCCAGAAAACCAGGCTTAGAAAACTTAAAAATAAAATCAGATATTAGAAGATCAACTTGTCTATCATATGCCCCAATCCCAGGTAAAGGCTATTAATAGACAGAGGGGAAAGTCCCCTCCACAAGCTGGAGGTGAAGACTCAAGCCCGCCTCCTGGCCCTGGTGCAGGCTCTTCTCCATTACACGGTTGCCATGCTTGGCCTTTCAAGACACTGACCTCTGAAATCTCTGCCCACACAACATTCCTAAGGGAGAAGTCTCTGGAGGTGTGTGTGAAGTTGTGGGGAGTGGGAACCCATCACATGCTACCCATACCTCCTGTCCTATGTCCCATTGGCAGGATGAGGTCTGGCCTGGAGTTCTACCAGAACCGAGACCTTAAATATCTGGAGCTAGCAAAGCCCCTTGTCTGCCCCAGTGTCCAGCCAGTAAGGCAGAGGGAGTTAGCATCTGCCTGGCAAAGCCCCTTGTCTGCCCCAGTGTCCAGCCAGTAAGGCAGAGGAAGTTAGCGTCTGCCTGGCAAAGCCCCTTGTCTGCACCAGTGTCCAGCCAGTAAGGCAGAGGGAGTTAGTGTCTGCCTGGTTTGTGTTGACGAACCAAAGAGGTGAAGGGAACGGTGTGACAGAAAAGTACAGGAGGCGACAAAGCTCCTCTGCACCCGTTAGTTATGCAGTGTCTCATGGTTCCTTGGACAGATAGACATGCCGGACAGAAGTTCCCCCTCTTTTTCTAGATGAAGGAGCAGGTTGAAAACAGGCCTAAGATTGGGACTCAGGCCTCCCAGATCCCATCTTGGGTGGAGGGAATCTGCATATGCCTGTAAAAAAAAAGAAAAAAGTCCACACCTCCTCTAAATATTAACCCTCCAATCCTTCCACGGGAGGAAACACAGAAATCACCTTGGAAGACACTTCTGGAAACTTTTCTTGGAGAAATAGATACTAAGAGCTTACGCTGTGTGGGCTGTAGGCTTCCTGGGCACAGTGACATCCACAGCCTCCTGGAGAACTTTAGGGCAAGAATTTTGGTTCTTACGGGATTTGGGGTCACTGACTGCTTGAAGAAAATGGTGGAAACCATAGAGAGTCTCTTTAGGAAAAAAAAATAATACTGCTTTTTCAATTTTAATTTAAAAATGAATGATAGCATATGGGGGCTACCGTGGTTTGATGTTGGTGCCCCTCCAAAATGCAGGCCAAAATTTAATCCCTAATGCAGCAGTATTAAGAGCTGTGGTTTTTAGGAAATGACTAAGTCCTAAAGGCCCCATCCTCACAAAAGGGATTAAAGCTTTAATAAAAGACCTGCAGGAGCTGACATGACCCCTGTGTCACTTTAGGCCTTAGAGTGAAGGCCTTGAAAGCTGTCCTGTCTTGTTATTCCCACCCCTAGAACTTAGGGCAAATATAAATCTCTCTTCTCTGTCCCCCAGTCCCCAGTACTTTGTTATCGTATCACAAACACCTCCCAAGGCAGTCTGGAAAGAGACCTATCACAACCTGCACCTAGATCTCATCTGCTACAGATTAAGGATCCCTGGACCAGATAATGTTTATGGTCTCCTTTGAGACAAGTTATTTGTTGATTCTCCCACTGGCAGCTTGTCCTAGCAGAGGACCAGAGCACAGGTGTGCATCTCATGACCATTGCCATGAGATGAGCAGACAGACAGAGATATGCACACGCCAGTGTGCTGGGGTGGTTGAATTTCCATGCCATGGTAAAGGGGAAACCAAGGTAGAGAGGCTGACTTGCACCAAAGCCAGCCATGGTGCTTGGCAGAATGTACTCATTGGACCCCAGACCTCTGCTTCTGGAGGGGGATTGTAGCAGGAGGACAGGTGGAATGCTGGAGAAACTTGGGAAAAGAACTGGGAGTCTAGCACAGAGGTTTTGCAAGGGGGGTTAATGGAGTGCTTGAGAGAGCTCAACTTGAGATGAACGGAAGGTTCAGAAAGCCTTTATAAGGTCTTTCTAAATGATGCTGACAGCTAAGAGTGGCATGCCCCTGAGAGTCTATGATTATCTCGAAGGAAAGATCTTTATGGGAGCCTTATTAAGCACAGAGTATGTCAGTGGGAGGGAGGGAGGGAGGGAGGGAGGGAGCAGCAGTGTGCTCGCAGCTCCGAGGGGCAAGTGAGGCAGCTCCTCAGCTTGCAGAGTGCTTTGCAGGCCCTCACTTTTATCTCTGCAAACGACCCAGGATGTTGGTGAAAAAAATCTCCCTGCCCTGATTGTGGAGTTCAAAGGTCAGAACCAAAGGCAGTGGGCTGCTGTCTAAAAAAGTATCCTTAACATAAATGCTTCCATGGTCCTGGGGTATGTCCGTCTGCAGCCAAGGCAATATCATAATCCAGATTAGACTGCTTTCGCTCTCCCCAAACCCTAAGTCCCATGCCCCTCCCTCAGGCGCCACCAGCTGGTGGTCTCCTCAACCAAGTATATACATTCCACCACACCTGTCACCTCGCGGTCTTCCTCGTCCTGTGTGCTTACTAAGTACAGGAAATCCCAGCATCCCCGCTGAAGGTTGGAGACTTGCTTTGTGGCATGAATTTCCGTCCTACATGTATGTGAATAAAGTCACGCAGACCAAAGAAAGCCCAAGAGAGAGATACTTCAGAGAACATTTAGTCCAGCTCCATTGTGTGGCACTGGGGGAGCCATGTGACACCACTTTGGTGCTAGATTATGAGACCTGATGATGAGGACCACAGGAATGTGTTTGGCGTGCTGCCTGTACCCAGCATGCTAAATTGATGACATTTTGTGCTTTGTCTAAGCGGAGCATCCCCGAATGGCCAAGAACCTACGTTTATCTGTAAAGGTCCTGCATATAGTAAGGCTGGTATCCTCCAGCTCCAACACCTCTTGGGCACAGTTTCCTATGCAGTTGTTACAGGTTACCATGGATGTTGTGATTTAATACAACACAACGTGTGTGTGTTTTCACGATTCTCAGAGTCAGGTTCAGGCTAGAGTCAAGGTATCCGCTGACTGCGATCCTTTCTGACCTGAAGAGGGGGATCCCTTTTACTTCTGTTTGAGGCTGTTGTCAGAATTCAATCTTTTGCCTCTGAGTTCAGACTCCCCCTCTTCTGAGGGCTACACCTCGCTTCCAGCCACAAAGTTCTTTTTAAGTGCTTTTGAGGACTCATGTGATTAGGCAGGCTGACCCGGATGATCCACACTAATCTCCACCTCTCGTAATCTTAATGACAGCAAATCCCTGTTACCATGTGAGGTCTGAGATTAGGGTGTAGACACTAGCTGGGAGGCTATTAGTGCACTCCTCACAGTGACCTGGAGACATTTGCTTGTCTCCTTGGTTTTGTTAACTGAGACCATGATCCTCACCCTGGGGACTGAGTATGGGGTGGAACTGGGGGCATATTGGTAGTTTGGCGTTGCCTGTGGGAATTGTTCTCCAAGAGACCCTCTTTCAACCAAGGAGAAACATACTTATAGAACTGCTAAAGAACTGCCTGAGAAGCAAGATCAGAACTCCTTAAGAAGAAAAAAGTGAGTTATAGTCATCTCTATAGCCCTTCTGTAGCCCTGCCTCTGTACCACCAAGTGGGCACTTGTCCAGGCATGAGGCTTAGGGAATGTATGTTGAATGAATGACCAAGAACTCTAAAGAGTAAGTGAGTTGTGTAAATGCCACAGAGATAGATGTGCAGCATGCCAGAATAGGAGGAGGGGCGCTAAGCCTCAAGCATTTCATTTTATCCCCTGGGAACCTGAGGCACGGTGGGGAGGGAACTGCCTAGGTGACAGTGACTGGCAGAGTGCCAGCGTGCTTGCTTGTATATCTTCTTTTGTGCCATGCTAACCACTCTGTAAAGGTCTCTGTGCCCCATGGCATAAGCCAAGCCAGGGATTACACCAGAGGGAGAGAGGTATTACCTCTGTACCAGCCCCTGGTACAGCTGCAGAAACTGGAGCTAACATGAGGTGGGGAGAAGGAGAGGAGAGAGAGAGAGAGAGAGAGAGAGAGAGAGAGAGAGAGAGAGAGAGAGAGAGAGAAGAGGGAGGAGAGAGCGAGCCAATCCCGTTCTTCCCTTCTAAAGGCTTCTTCTCTGACTGGCTTTTCCTCAGGCTCCTCAGGCTCCCAAGGCAGCTTCCCAAGACGATGTCAGCCAGATGCCTATTGCCTACTCAGTGCCTGCATTAATTTCACTCTGCCCTGACAGAAGACCACACAGCAGTCAGGAGACTGGCAGTTTAGCCTGCCTGCTTATATGTATTTATATGGTTTAGAGCCATTTTTCACCTCGAGTCTCAGTTTCCCCTTCTGTAACTCAGCATCTCAAATGATAGCCCAGAATTTTAGTCCCTCTGAAAAAAAAATAATCAGAGAGCTTCACTTGAGCCTTAAGGACAGAGCTGTCCTGTTATACCAAGGGTCTCCCTGGCTCTTCTGAGGCCAAAGAGCCTGACACCTTGTGAGATCTTTCTAGACAGCTGGTAGAACCCTCCCATAGGATCCAGCTAAGGTGGGGCTGACAGGTGCCCAAGATCTCTGCCCCCTGATGTGGTGCCAGTCCACCCTTGCCATGAGTTCTAAAAGAGGCTATCCTGTTACTGCAGAGCAGGATGTGGTATCTAGTCTGTGGCACTGGAATCGTGTCTGTTTGGTGAAGGTTGATCAAAATCTCAACTATATGAATAGGCCCTAGAAAAGGAACTGGTGTGTGTTCCTACTATGCACAGCCCTCATGTGGCGTTGCTGTTGGCTCCTTGCTACTTTTGCAGATGCAGAGAAGCAGACTGGGAAGTGGTTCTCTCATTGCTCGGAGAGTGCTAGCAGAGATTGCCTGGGCTCTCAGAGAATGAGCTGGCTCTGGCTCAGGTCGGTGTCCATCTGGGCTCAATCCATCCCATGGACCTTAATGAGAGGATGGAGGGAGTCGTTGTAGTGTGTGGGACTCAGGGAAACCCTGGGATGGTAGAGTTTACTCCCCTGGCAGGACGGAGCGCACTTAATGTTTGCTTTGTGTGCTGTCCTGGACACTGGGTGTTCCGCTCCCCTAGGAAGCTGTGTGAGAGAGAGGCTGCAGCGGAGCAAGAGCAGGTGGGAGGCTGAGGAGGGAGTCATCCTGGCCTAATCTATGGGCAAGAGATGGTCACTGGGAGCTTGAGTGTGGCAGTAGATGGTGAGAAGTTTCTGGAGTCCGTAGAGTCAACAGGACTTGCTTATGAGAGGACCATCATCTGCTGATAAGTCAGCAGTGTTGACAGAGAAACCCTTGTTTGTGGAGTTCCCTGTATTCCCTCCAAGGCTCCGTCCAATCTCTAAAGGACTAAGAACAGCATGCACTCTGCTCTTACGAGCCAGTTGGAGCCAGCCAGAGCCAGCACAGCACAGCACTGGGTCAGGCTGTGAAGGCAAAGCTTGAAGAACAGTACCTGGTCTTTGGGCTCAGCACTGGGATAGGTGACGAGCCATCAGCGGAGGTGCAAACAGCTAGACATGGCAAGAAGGAAGGGGAAGTGGTAGGAAAACGATGTATGTGGACATACTCGTCTTTTGATGCCCAAGTATCTGCTTAATACCTTCTGGGCCCCTGCATAGTTTGTCAGTAAAAGGTATTTCTTTCAGGAACTGAGAGCTTGGTGGTTTGTGCTGTTACAGAATGATAAACTGAGGATGGAAAGCCTAAGAAATGTAGCCACGTTTGTATGTACTACCACGGATGGCAGAGTTGAGCGTACACTAGGTCTTGACTACCCCAACACTGACCCTTGGAATCCACTTCCTCTTTAGCTCTATGACTTATTTTAGGATCTTAGGGGACAGTGAGGCTTTAAGACTGGAGAAGAAATGACAGAATAGGTCCTAAGGCCACACCCCACATTCAAACTAAGGCCACACCCCACACTCAGATGCATGGTGTGGTTTTGCGAGAAGGAAATAGGAGAAAAGACTTTTTCATTTGTTTCATTGGCTTGTTTGACAGTTTAAAAAAGATGACGATGAAGAAGTAAGTATAATTCCCTCAATAATGTCCCCCACCCCACCCCCAGCCACTGCCACTCACCAGTTCCTCGGTTCACTACTGTTCTCCACCTGCCCACTAGAACCTGTTTTTGCTTGGCCCAGGAGGTATCACAGCATCCTTCTCTCTAGAGGAGCCAGGGTTTAACGGCATCTGAGGGCTGCCCCTTGGCTTGTTCCCTGCAGTACCTCAGCACCCACCTTCTCTGGCCTGAGCCTGTCCTTAGGCCATGCTGTGTGTTGCTGATCACCATGCTTAGCTGCCCTCTTCCAGTCCAATGCCAGTTACCAAAGTCATCCTCAGCTTCAGTGGTAACAACTGACCCGGGGATCCTAAGACCATCTCACCGCTTTCCCTGGCTGATCCTTACTATTTTGCTTACAAGTGAGGGCGTTGTTTTTCTGTTGGCAGCTTCTTGACCTTCTGGTAAAAATAATGAATGTAATGGCCCACTTGAGCATCACCAGGTGTGGTTGTGCTGAGTGAATGCTGCTGTCAGGTAGTCTGAAAGGATCCCACAGCCTGAGCCTGGCTCTCCAGGCACCAGAGGCTTGGATTCTCTCCTAGGACAGTGCCCAGTTCTTTTATCCCAAGTGGCATAGCAGGACTGACAGGTCCGTCGCTCCCCCAGTGTGGCATGACCAGGAGGCCAAGGCTGATGGCACTTTCCAGAGACAGGGAGAAAGACCAGCTTGCCTCATCTAGACAGCGTATGAGTTCCAGGTGAAACCATAGAGGAAGGTGTCCCCAGGTGGGATTAGAGCCACATGCTGGCTAGAGTAGGATAGTTTATAGAGATAAACCTATAGAACAGCAGGCCTTGCCAAGCATCGCCACCTAGGGGCCTCTTCTGTGAAAGATGTTTGAACCTCTGCCTGTCTGTGCTGTTAAATTATGCACATTAAAATGCATAAGACAAATAGAAAATAAAGAAGTTAGCTAAAAATTACAATAATTAAAAATGTACTGGTTTTCCTGACTCTGCCCATCCTGCTGCTGCACCCCCACTCGGCTGACTTAGCCTGCTAGAATCAAGCGGCCATGCAGCAGGGAGCAAGGAGCACACACACACACACACACACACACACACACACACGCGCGCGCGCGCGCGCGCGTCTTGTTTCCTAGCTGTCTTCTCCAATGTATACTCTGTAAGAGCAGGAACTGTCTATGGCACATAGTGGGAATTTAGTAAGCACTTGGTGATTGGATTAATTTTCTCTTTACTGATACTTAGTAAACTTTTATAATGGAGGATCCGAAGGTGGAGGCAGGATCCTTGGAGGAATATCTGCTTTGGAAGACTTCACTGTTATTGTTACCTGTGGTTGGGGGCAGGCAGATACAGTAATTGGCTCTCTGGCAACTGGGAGGCACTGTTCTAGGGTAGATGGAGGCATGGAACTTCACCTTCAAGTAAAGTGACAAAATCAGTTCTGTTATCTGCATTTTACAGATTCAAAACAAAACAAAAAACCCATATAGCCCAGAGACTCAGTTTTATCTTATTCCAACATACTAAAATCATGGCTGACAAGCAGCAAGTCTACTGGGAATGTCTGTGGAGTTAGAGAAAGCTAGCTTCTTTGCTCTCCTAGGGCTATCTCAGTCTCCCTCCCTGAAGCCCTCCTGCAAGGGGAAGGCAGTTGCACTAGGGTGTCTGAACTCATCCTAGGAGTGACCCACATGCACCTTAGTTCCTTGGGTATCTGTTTACCTTTCTTTTAATATTTCATGTGACTTCATGCATTTCCCTTATATGGTAAAACAGATCCCTCTGTTTAATCATAAACGTGATGCTTTTGATTGTTTAACAGCTTGGCATAAATAACTTGAAAAACAAACACCAACAAAAGAAAACAGAAAACTTCATTAGGGACACTGTCTTCTGTTTACCTCTTGGAGAGCTTGCTCCTGCTGTGAGCTCTCCAAAGGCCACTGCAGGCTGGTAGGAGGCCTGGTTTCTTCCATTGCCCACAGTGGGATCTCATGCCACTTGTCCCCTGTGCAAACATAGCGTGTCTGGAAGAAGTAGGACATTCACTTCTGAGCCTGACCATCTGTTATTTCAGACCTAGATGATGGCAGCACCTGGATGAATGGAACCTTTAGCAAACAGTGCCTGGCCTGACCCAGTGATAAAGGGTTACCTCTCAAGCAGGTTTTATACCTTGGCCCTGTATCTTCAATCTGAGAGCTGGTAAGAAGAAGCACAAAAAGTGGGAAACATCTGGATACTGTTGAAAAAAGCCTTGTGGTTTGTGTCATATCGCCAGAGTTCTGGTGTGGTTTGCAAAATGGACCAGTGAGACTCAATCCACGAGACGTTGGTTCCGATAGCTAAAGGCTCTGGGTTGATGCTTCCATGCCAGGTTTTCCAAGCACTCCCTTTAACATGAGAGTGAGATTCCAAGACTTTGACTGACTCTTAGGTTTCTTAAAGCTTATGTTTTGCCCCTTCTGGGACTCTGTTCTAGAGTCAGACTAGGCCTCTTTCAGAACATCCAGCCTAATGTTCCCAGATGGAGAAGATAGATATAGAGGCAGATAGGGAAGCCCCCACTGCACCGTAACCTGACCATAGACTATCAACAAGTTTCTCAATTTCCTTGCCTGGTTAATCCCCACCTAGTTTATCTCATGAAATTAGGATTCAGAGACACAGGAAAGGCAAGGAGACTAAGGCGCACAATTCAAAAATAGAAGCACACTGACTATCGGGGCAGTTGGATGCTTTCACGAAAATGCTTTCTAGTCCAGGGCCAGATCCGGCTCAGCCTCCTGTGCAGCCAGGCAGGGCCGATTCACAGTGTATCTCCAAGGCCTCTGAAACCTAAGAGGGTAACTGGGCCGGAGGTCTTTCTTACCCAAGGGATAGACTCCCTCTGTTTAGATCTCTGACCAAATGCTACTATGTAACAACTGTCTAAAACTTCCGCTTATCACTGCTGTTCTCATGTTTGAAGTCTTCTCTAGGTTCCCGCACCTCTCATAGATTCATTTATGCCCTTTCTGGTTTTTCTTTCTTGAATAAATATCCAAGTGCCTGGCTGAGTTTCCTGTTGTGTCTCTGTACCTAGGAGAGTACCTGACATGTCCCCTACAAGAAGACTGGATAGATAGGACATCTGGGAAAAACTAAGAGGGACTTGGAGCATAGGGAGGGAGTTGGATGATGAGGTCAAGAAGCTCGGGGACACAAGAACAGAGATGCCTTGGAGGCTCATCTTTGAGTCTTTGAAAAGTCACCAAACTGGCCTCTCACATCAAGGGGGACTTCTGCTCCTTTTAGGCTCTTATCTTTCCTATCCTGTCCAAGAGAGGTCTAGGAGAAGGTATATCTTGGAGATATATACTTACTTAGAGTGTAACTACCTACCAGCCCTTCTCCTAGCAGATCATAGAATAGAGGACAGTGTGGAGGCTGAATTGCCACCCTCTCCCACAATCATCTGTCTATTGGGTGAGTAGGAACCAATGCTCACCCAGGGTGAGACTCTACCCAAGGACTTAAACAAGGAGTTAACAAGGAGCTTTATTTTTTTGTTTTTGTTTTGTTTTGTTGCTAGCCTTTTTGTCTTTTCTTACTCTGATCACCTCCCCTACCAAGAAGAGAGAGAAGAGAGTTAGGGGTAGGAGGAGGAGTGGAGATACTGACTGATCTTCCCCAAGGCTTGGTAAGGGCCTCCTAATTAACCGTAGAAAGCCTTGGAACTCTGTAGCAGCATCTGAAGACGTTTATGCATCTTCAGTAGTTCCCAGTGAGACAAGATGGTGTTTCTCACTGGAAACACACGGGTTCTAGTGAGCCAGGCGTTGCCCAGGTTTGTATTCCTTCAAATTCTGATTTTATTAGCTTTGAACACATGATACACCACTCCTAAAGAGTTCTGAAGCCAAGTTCTTATATGTATGAAGCATCGTGCACTTTAGTATATTGAAGACTCTGAGAAATTCTGCAGTCAAGAGAAATCCCTGCAGCTCCTTTTGCGTAATTACCAATTTCCTTCACTGGTTTGATCTCGGTTCTCTTTTTGCATGAGATGCTATTAGCCAATGGTTTTTCTCTACCCACAGGCAAGCTGGCTTGTATACACAGGACATCCTGATGTTTACCTTTTAGTGTATACGGGCCCACTGTTTCTTTATTGCAACAGTAAACTACTCTGGTGGAAAAAATGATATCCAGGCCTTCTCAAAAGTGATGGAAGCCACATTCGCTTCAAACAGATTTTTGGCTTCTTATACTGAAAGTATGAAGGAAAGACAGCCCTTTCCTTATAGTCTCTGACCCTGCTTTTGTCCCTCTGTAAGCCTACAGGCTCTTTCCATTCTGTGAGTACAACAGACTACAGCCGTTGCAACTACACAAGTGGCTTTCACAAGCCAGAAAGAACTCACCATTAGGAAATGGCTTCAGCGGTGTCCCCTGTGGCTGAAGAGGCTATGTCATACCATTAAGTAGGTTTGCATACACTTGTCATCAGAGAACATAGCTTTATCTAGACATGCCTGGTTTTGTACCTATAAAGTGGATATGCATAATTGTGCATAGGATCAGCTTTGGCCTCATGGGGTTTGAGAATTGCCAAGTCCATACTTAGCGTTTAGAAGGGTGTCTGTTACAGACCAGGTTCTGATGGACACTTGTCTGCAAGTATAGCTGTGCTGCTATCATTCAGTGTGTAGAGAACATCTTGATTTGCTTTTTGGAATAGGGTCTTTACCTAGTCTAGCCCCAGACTTGCTAGGTAGCTGAGGATGGCCTTGAACTCTTGAACTTGCTGTTTTTGTCCTCCCAAGTGGTAAGACCACAGTCGTATACAAGCATGTCCAATAGCACCTTGATTCTGATCACTCTTACGCCCCAGCATTTTCTGATGTATAGTAATAGATGCTTAATAAAGTCTGACAAATGAGTGGGTGAGGAAAATGGAGGGTCTTCTCTATCTGGAGAGCAAGGTGCATGTCTGAGTCAGGGTCCCACAGAACTGGCACCCAGGGAGCTGCTCTCTACAGAGCAAGCCTAATGCTCCTTCCTCCCTCCCCTGTGTGTGTGTTAATGAGAAGCCGGCACCTAGCTGCTGTACATCACCAAGTGGAACTCAGAAACAGAGCGTGAGATGATTTCCTGGAAGGTGACAGTGTCATCTGAAGGCTTTGGGCCTCGAGGTTCCAAGCCATGTGGATTTCTATTCCTGGCTACTACACGTTGATCTGGGGCTGCCCTAGCCATGGAGTTGCCAGTGTAGGGAATATCACAGGAAAGCTGCTGCCTCTGAGACTACTTTTGAAGAGAGAAATGCCCATAGCTGGCAAACGGAAAACAGAGTTCCTTGACCATCATGACATTCTTGACCCCTGAAGGCCCTACATCGCCTTTCTGTGGGTTGGTACCACGAAACAGCTTGTGAACTTTTGGCCTTTCTCGTGCTGATTTTGCCCTCTCTTGAGGAAACATAACCAAGGCACTGGACCAAAGTAAGCAGCCCAAACACTGATCTGGGACATTTTTGCTGGGAAGTATGATGTTGGTCTACCCTAGGCCTCACTCTGCCTTCAGTAATCTAACCTCTGCTGAGGCAGAGGCTGACTCTGCTTTATTCTATGGTGGTATGTTCATCCAAACACTTGGTTTATGCTCCAGGAAGAGCCAGCATCGGTAATGGTTAAAGACTGCTAGTGGAGTTAGCAGCCCAGGCTCCTAGAGAGACCTGTCTAGGGAAAAAGACCATTTGTGTGCACAACTGTGGTCTTTATTGCTTGAAATCATGCTGGGGAATCAGTGTTTCTTTGTTCTCAGGAGATGGTTCACACAAGACAGCCTACTTTGATGTCAGTCCTAAGCCAAGGACTCTGACAGCCTGTCAGCCCAGGCCTCCCTGACAGTCACCCCTGGTTTCAGTCCTCACCTAAATAAGAAACAACTTCTCCTGCCACTGCTTCCAAGAGCTTTCCTGAAACTGGTAAAATGGTTGGTCCTTGCTAGGAAATCCACTGAGTTCTACTTTGGAAGAAATAATCAGTGATAAGATTCTGGCTATATTTTAATCTGCAGAATGGAACCTGAGATGTAACTTTCAAAGTAGGGTTTTCAAAGTAGGATGTAAATTAAATTATGTATTCTTTATTCTCCTTGCATAAAACACTCTCATAGATACATAGAAATATTTAGACTGAGTCTATAATTAACCACCAAAAACCTACTGGAAGAAGAGAAGGTAAAGTGTCCTTCTTAACACTTTAGACATTTCTCAAAGTGACTTCTTGATAAGTCTGAATGACGCTGTCTCAGGCCAGCCCAGCCACATATTGGCCAGAGTTAGACACAATGCCTCTGTGGCCGCCTGGCAGAAGGCTCCTTACCCCCAGTCTAGGCTATTTCATTCTCCCATCGTTCTCTCCCGCAGTGACCTTTCTAAGTTCCTCCATGTCTTCCTAGAGAAAATTGATCTCATGGCTTTATAGTGACACCAGCAGCTTTGTTTCCAAATCCTGTGGTCCACTGTAATCGCTGAATACCTTAGGGCTTTGAATGACTTTTGATAGTATCAGGAAGTCAGACTCATCGACACAGAATGAAATGTAACCACCATTAAATATCTTCAGATACTGAATACATTTCAGTTTCTGAAAATACATCTTAGAAACTCTCTGCACAGTGGCATTGTTGAACACATAGGGCTGTGCATTTGATTACCTACATTTAATCCCACTTCTTACTGCTAGGGACCTGGGATAATTGATTTATTGGCTTCTTATTTACCACTATAACAAGGAAGTAATAGTAGGACCTAATTAATAAAATTCTACTCAGAAGTAAATGGCTCGCTATGTACAATGTGTTTAGCGTATAGTATGTATTCAGAGCTACTCATGTCATCATAATTTTGTTTTAGGCCAGTCTTTCTCATAGACATTCCCACCAGTACAAACGAATGGAGTACAAAGAGTGTAAGTCAAAGAATTGGAAAGTGATGACACGGGTTGGTTTCTACAGGTATTCAGAAACGTGTGTTAAGCACTTAGTAGGGGGGGAAAGCACCTAGTAGTATTCACAGCTGCACTCTGGGATGAAAAAGACATGTACCTCAGTGAGTTCGTCCTGCTTGCAGGACACACAGGCCCTTCATGTGTGATAACCAGTGTACAGAGTGTTATACATGGTCATACGTGAATGCCCCACCCCAGAGGAGGAACTATGCATTCTGGGTCCCCCACCCCCAACCCCCGGCTCCAACCAAAGCACAACCATCTCCCTGGAAATCAGCCTGTTTAAATTTAACTCGAGGGGGAGAAACACAGCCGTTCCATTTCCAAACTGGAATTCTCCCCCATGTGTTTTTGGGAAGCACAGATGCCTTGGCGTTCTCCCTCTAACAATAACAGAGATTGTTCACAATTATGAATGGTCTTGGTTGACTTCAGCTCCAACAAAAACCATGAATCATTTCATAACTTCTGAAATTGAAAAGAAATAACAACACTCTGGCTCTGGGGGGCGGGGGCAGGACACACTGTGAAGCAAAGTCATCCAAATTAAAATGCTCGTCTTTGTTGGTGCTTATTGAGAAGCTACACATTGTCAGTCCAGCTGGCAATAAAAAAACAAACAACAGCAATATAACAAAGTAAAAGTGAAAAAACAAGTTAGTGTCTCTGCACCTTGGGTACCACTTGTCCAGTCTCCTCTGTGGAATTTGTGACTGACCACAGTACAACCTTCCCTCCCCATCTCTCTCAGAGCTTTGGACCAGAAATAGTATATCACTTGTGGTCCTACATTTTATGGAATCAAGAGCTAAAGGAGGTACATAGAATAAGGCATGTAACAGACATGCCATCTCTGTCATAGACCCTGTCACAGATACTCACCCTTTTCTAAGACCGCTTTTCCAGCAGACTGTTACGACCTCCTGATGCCAGGTAACAAGATGAAGTTTTCAAATGATGGGACTCAGAGAGTTGACAGTCTGAGGTTACCAGCAGGGCCTGAGGCTTATAAGCAAGGCTGAAGTAAGGGCCTGGAGCTCGTTTCTTTCCTCTTTTTCTAGAAAAGTGTATCCTTCCCTGACAGCCACAGTAAGCCACATGCCAGAAGCCCAGATGGCTACTAGTGCTGCAAACTGAGTCAGAATGAGGCATGGAAGGGCAATCGTGACAAGGGCTAAGTCTTGGAGGCTAGCTTTCCCATCCCATGAGTCCTCTTCTTCCATGTCAGTCACACCAGCATAGCTACAAGGGATGGCCAGAAGGATCTTCTCGCAGAAGACAGGCCCAGTGGCCTCCCCCACATCAGTTTCTGTGCCTGATGTGCTTCTGAAGGACACCGGACAACAGGCATCGGAAGACAGCATAGCAGGGCCTCCTTACATCCAGTTTTCGTTACACAATTAATATTTATTTAGCATAGATAACAGCCACACAGACCTTACAATAAAAAGAAATAAATATAACCTATGTTTAAATATAACCCACTGTTATTGTAACATGCCTACGATAATCAGAAAGAGGAAAGGTTTATTTAGGTTTTGGAGATTGTGGTCTCCTGGCAGCACGCAGGCCTTGGGGCCAGTACTAAGGTGATGCATCATGGGTAGAGTATGAGGTAGATGAAGCCTGCTTACTTTGTGGACAGGAACAAAAGGGAAAAGGAAAGGGTCTGGAGCCCCACTGTCTCTTTAAGGGCATGCCTCAGTGACCAGTCCTCTCATTTGGATCCCCCTTTCAAAGGCTAGGCCACAAGCTGGGTTTTTCAGAGATACTCCAACAATGTGGCCTCTATTCTCAAAGAAAACCAGAACTAGCTTGTAGAATATATGTTTCCAGACTCCTTTTATTGTATATGTATGTTTTTAAACCAAATACATCATTTTGTTGCTTGTTTTTATAATCAGTATACACTCTGAACATCTCCCCCACACCAACACACAGAATTGCATGCTACTATGTAGGCCCTTTGGACATGTGTGAAGGTTTTTGGAAGGCTTTGCCTGTGTTTCTTTCTCTGCCCTGAGAGACAGAGACAGAGACAGTAGAAAACACTCACGACCGTTGCTTCTCAGGCTCACATTTAGATACTGCAAAGTTTTGGTCTCAGATAGTCAGCCTCAGACCCTTCCTACTTCAAGCTCCGATTGGAACCTACTAAGTCCACCAACCCAGAGACGTTGCCAAAGTAGATGCCAGCTCTGTAAAATGCACATTGACACAGGAAACCGTGGGGAGTTGCCTTGATGCCGTGCAAGCATTGAGCAGGTAGTCTCAATAGAGAAGAAAAGGATCGTTTTCTAACAGAACTCCTTTGGATGTTTGAATGACTAGACATTTTAGTAATAAGCCGCCATAGCTGAGTGTGATGGCATATACTGTAATCTGGCACTCAAGAAGGTTGAAACAAGAGCATCATGAGTTTAAGACTAGCCCTAGGCTACAACAATCTAATCTAGCCTAGGCTACAGAACAAGGTCCCATCTCACAAAAAGCGAAACAGAAAGGAAGTGTCCAAGTCAGTGTTAATCTCACCACCCTTGGATTCTGGCAGTGGCTAAAATCCCTGCAAGGAAAGAGATGGTCTGAAAGATGCAGGGGACAGGCCTTGTCTCAACAGTTAGGCTTAGGGAGAGGCCTGTTCAGGCACTGACACATGGAAGTGTTTTTTCCAAAACTCAGAGCCTATCCCCTAGAGGAGCTGCCGTGCCACATTCTTCAGAGTTTAAGGAAAATCATTTCAGAGATGAGCCCTAAAGATAATGGATGGATGTTTATTATTCTATGTCTCAAGTAGATCGGCAGATGTGATAACCACTATATGTAACCCAGATTCTGGAACATTGCAAATGTCATTGTTAATTACTGCTGGATGCTTTAGCCAGGACTTTCTTTCCTAATCCTCAATGGCATTGCTGTTTATCCATCAGAAGATAAAGGATGTAAGAAACTCCGGGGAATCCCTAGACCTTCTGGGTACCTCGTGAAGCTTTTTGGGGGTACAGATGTCCCAGGTTAAGGACCCTATTGAATGTTTACTTACAAAGAAAAGACTATTCTAAAGAAGCACAGTGTCTAACCCCTTCCTGTGCCCCTCAGAGGCTTGTCTACAGTTCTGAAAGTCCTCTTGTGGGTAGTGGCACATTCCTGAAATTTTAATAGTGGCAAGGTTGAGGTAAGATCTTGGATTAGAGGCCAGCCTGGTCTATACTTAGCAAGGTCCTGTCTCAAGGAAGCAAATAATCAACAAAGTGAGGTAATGCACGGCATATCTTAGAGGACTGGACAGTGGCTCTGGTGATGCCCCGTGGCACAGGAGGTGTCAGTGGTGGATCTCATCAGCTGTCCTTGAGCCATGCAAAATAGAATCTTAGGTCCAAACGGGTGCTTAGAGGTCAGGCTTCTGAGTCGCAAGATCCACTCGTGCTTGCCCTGCAGCTGTGAGCAGGAAAAGTGAGCGCTCTGGTAAGTGGAGACAGGAAGCTTCATACACATGCTCTGTGTTCAGGGCGGAGCCTAACAGCCCTGATGTAATTTTACATAGGTTACTAAAAACTCTTCTCTCAAGTGCATGGAAACGGTACCTCTCAGTAGCCTCCAGGGGAAGTGGCCTTTCACAATTGTCAGCTCAAGGTATGCAGGGCTCCAGATCTCTAAGTGGCAGGCTAGAGTGGACCCCATCCCCTGGGCCGGCAATGGTTATCCATGTGCATATGGGGACACCCTGCTGCCTCTGGGTATCCAAGTCAGTTTAGCAGCCAGGCAGGCATTGGGGCACACTGGCAATGCTTCATACTAAGGGAGGCCTTAGGAATGGGGTGTTAGTCTTCAACCACTTCCCCAGAATGACTTGAATTTTGTCCAGTTAGCCCACCATAGCTCTGTCTGACAGCCTTGTTGGGTGGTGAGCCCCATACATATTGTATGTCATTTGGGTGGCATTTTCTTTCGTTGTCTTGAGTTGTTTTGGATCTCCTGTTTTCTGTTCTCTTTGCTGGTTCCTCCAAGGAATCCCTACAGAGAACTCTACAAGCTGTGACTCAGTCCTGGTGTAGTTGGTGATGTCCTGGTTTGGGGAACTTGTAGTCAGGCATAAGAGTGCTGTGAGCTATGAAGCCAGCCAGCGTGTTCTGGTCAGGGTCATCCCTCTTGAGTGGGTATGTGGAAGATAATCAGAACTCTGCAGTGGGGCCGTGGCTCAATGTTTCTCACTAAGGAATTCTACTCCTGGGTAGAACAGAAAGGCAAAGCAGGTGCGAGCCAAGAGACGACAGGTATCTCCAGAAGAAAGTTTCTCCCGAGGGGGCAACAGTAGCATCCCCAGGCGTCTTTAGGGCTCCGTACTCTGTACTGAAGACCTCTGGTGTGCTTCACGGGGCAGGCTTTACTCACTGCTCTGTGGAGTGGGGCAGACTGAGAGAGTCAAGTAGTCCTGCTGATGTGACCCAAGAAAGCCATCCTGAACTCTGTTACAGACCTCACGCTATTCTGCTCCTGTGAGGTGCCACTTATGGTGGGCAACGGTGCTGCTGAGAGCCTGAGTTCTAACTGCCACCACTGTCCATGCGAACGAGCCGCAGGGTCACCATCCTCCCTTTCTCTCCCTCTCGTCCTCCTCCTTCCACCTTGGATCTCATTCCTTCCTCCTCCCCTCTTTCTTGCATTCACATGCATTTATTTTTCTTTGAGGCAGGAGCTTGGACATAGCCCAGGCTGGCCTCAGACTAGAGACCCTCCCCCTCCAGGCTCCTAAAGTGTTGGGATTACCTGTGACATTGTGCGAGGCTCGACCTAACTTCTCAAGGTTTTCCCGGCCTTGAGTACCCTCTGCCTGTACTTCTGAGCAGGTTGAGGAGTGTCTCTAACTAGCATCAGCCTGTGGGCGCGTCTGTAAATCTTGCCAGTCTTTATAATAAAGCCTCCTGTCTGGCTTTGATTTCCATTGTATTTGCTTTCGTCATTCACACTATTTAAAGTATGAGGTGCTGATTTTCCACTTAAGATAGAGATATAAATTTTCCCCTTAAAATAAGGAGATATTTTTGTTTCCGGCATGCATAATGAAGTCAAAGTACTACTAAGCAAGAGTGTGAGAGCTGAGGTTTAAAAGATGCTGAACCAGGCCTGCTCCTTTCCTTACCCTGCAGCCTTCTGACCTTGCCAAGGCTGCTGAGAAGGTGTTTTGATTGAGTACATGTTTGTATGTTTATACCTACTCATAGAGCTCCCTGGTCCAGGCCTGTAGGAGCTAAACACAGGCAGAGAGGGACACTGTCTGCTGGCAGAGAGCCAGGCAGAGCCTCGATGGGAGCCTGTGCTTAGGGAATGGAAAGGCTGTGATGTGAACGTTCCCTGTGTCATGACCTAGAGGCAGGCTGTATTCCTGCCTGACCACTGTGTACGTTAGGGGGAACTGTTCCAGCCCCTCAGCCCTTTCCCTTCAGTGGAGGACATCCCCCGGGGCACAGCAACCATAGCAAAAGCACTGATAAAAAGCATCTCTTTACCTCTTAAGACACACTGGGACACAACCGGGACATCTCCTTTGCTGACCAAGACCACATGGCCACCACATGGCCACCACGTGGTATTGACGTAAAGGTGGGTAGAGCAATGGCACTAATGTGAGAGTCCAGAAATAAACCCACAGGCCTATGGTCAATGTGATCGTGCTGTGGAGAAAATGTCACTTATTTACGAATGGATAACCAGAGATATATGAATATAGATAGGATATCACATCCTAATAAAAAAATCACCTCAAGACCTAAACAGAAGGGCAGAGCTACAAAACACAGGGTAAGTGTGATATTGGAGAGAAAACTGGATAAACTTCATCAAGATTTTAAATGTTTGTGCTGGAAAGAAATACAAAGTCGCTCAAACAATGGGAATAAATTTTTAGAATTCAGTTATCTGATCTACTGTTTGAATATAGAATATTTTGGGAAGATGTGGAGAAGCCAGAACCTTCATCACTAGTGGGGATGTAACATGGTGAAGTCTGGCAGTTTTTCAGATGATTAGCCATTCAGTTATATTACAAGCCAGAAATTCCCTTCCAAGTATATACCCAAGAAAAAGAAAGGCGTAGATCCACATACTCTTGTACAAAAATATTAATGGAAACATCATTCCTAATAGCCAAGTAGTAGAAACCATCCAAATGGACAGAGGAAAGATGAGGGTAGTGTTCTGGTGGCATGTTATCCAACATAGAAGCAATGTAACAGAAGACCTCACTGTGTGCACTACTGTGCTCACCTGAAGTCCCAAACGTGGACATCCTCAAAAACAGACAATAGATCCTAATTCTAGAGATCGGCGGCACGTGGGAAGGAGGCGTGAGAGAGAAAGGTCGCAGGGTTTCTTCTGAAGGAGATGGTGTTCCAGAATTGACTATGATGGTGGCTGAGCATGTCTGAATGCTGAAAACCAGCTGATTATATATTTTAAATAGGCAAATTGTATGGTATATGTCAGTTATATTTCAAAACATAAAAACACAAAACATAAAACACAGTACCACAGTTTTCAGCATTTTTAAATATTAACCCATTTTACTGTCACAAATCACCCTATAATATGAATATTCCCACTTTGCTTCTGAGAAGATTAAGGCTGAGTGACCCAAGGTAGTATTTGTGTGTGTGTGTGTGTGTGTGTGTGTGTGTGTGTGTGTGTGTGTGTAGCGAGAGAGGGGAAATGAATTATCCTTACTAACACATAAGCACAGTGAAGCACACAACTCCATCTCTGACTGTAGATACAGCTGTACACAACAAAGACAGGATAGCAGTCTGTCTGCAGACTTTACTCTGAGCACCTACTGTGTTGTGCTGCGTGTAAAGATGGGGTCCCTGCAACAATGGAGCTTGAGTCTCCTCAATTTCATGTGGAGAAAGCAAGTGGTGGAACACCATCTAGGAGGCTCTTCAAACTAATTTGCTCCAAATCAGGCTCCCATTCCTGGCCCTTGACGCCTTCACCTTTTGAACTGTATCTCAGACTAGGTTTAAGAGACCCCATCCTTTAGGCCTTGAAAGTAATGAGGCTGTGGACAATGCTTAGCAGTAAGAAAATGAAACTTCTGACTGGATTCCCATCTCTGAAGAGGCCCCACTGCCTAACAAGATTGTGGGGCATCTTTGGTGCGGCTGGAATTACATCCGCCCAGAGCGGTAACCATGGTTAGTTCAAGCTGATGAGAAGCCCTGATTAGCAGTTGTGCCTCTGGCTCTGTTTAAGCAGGGTTAGAAATCAGATCCCATGTTTTTGAAAAGCACTGTATGGTAGAACAATCTCTAATACCCTGTTTACTGGGGCCACGGGGTGGAGAAATCCACTTTCAGGTCCAGGAGCCACCACCATTTTGACATATTTTCTAAGATCATCGGATGGGACTGACCCTCCCTAGGACTCTGCCTTCCCTGCATCACTCAGGTCCTGGCTAAGGAGATCGTTTCTCAGAACATAGGTGTTTGCTGTGGCAGGCTGTAGCCGTGTGGGCAGGAGGCAGTGAGTGACCACTGATGCCAAGCTCTCTGTAAATACACACAGGGCCACGATATCCAGTGCTACTTCCAGTTCTTTTTTCTGTAGACTGTGGCTGGGTTCCATTATTAGTTCCAACTTCAGTCATAGCCAGAGAACCAGAAAGTAAGCCAACTTGGGAACAATGAGGGGACATTACTCCAGTCCTCCACCACACCTGCCCCAGGTCCACCACACTGCTGGTTTTCTCCAGCATTGAAACACACATGTTTTTCTAACATGGTTCCAGGTTAATGCAGTAGTGCCTTTTAGATGGGTCTACACAGAAGTCTAAGGGCAACTGATCAAAGAAAAAGCCCATTTTTTCCCTTTATGAGAGCTTTGGTTTGTCTCATAGATGCTTCTAACCACTGCAAACACAGAGGGGGCGGTGCCTGTTTTACACAGTCAGGAAGGAGCTATCTATCAAGACCTCTAAGTGAGAGCTACTTAGATTCTGTGTACCTATGAAACTCTATGTGTATGGATTTGTCTTGGATCCTATCGTGTTCCTTTGGTTCAATCCAATGAGGTAATGCTCACTCTTATGTAGAAAACTTCACAGCCCTGACCATTTAGAGGCTGATGTACCTTCAAGCACTCAGGAAATCTTCACCACCATATCATCCACTAACTCACTAACTCATATCAGGATGGCCCTGCAGATGCTAGGAATAGAAAGGCAAGTAATACAGACGTGACCCTGACCCCAAAGGAGTGTCAAGTGGACCTAAGAAGGTGGGTGGTTTGTACCACAGCAGCAACAGGAGGGGTCACTCAAATACAAGAAACGCTTGGGCCAAAAGGAGGCAGGACTTGTATAGGTGGTTCATGTCTTTAATCCCAGCACTTGAGAGGCAGAGGCAGGCAGATTTCTGAGTTCAAGGCCAGCCTGGTCTACAGAGTGAGTTCCAGGACAGCCAGGGCTATACAGAGAAACCCTGTCTCAAAAAACAAGGAAAGAAAGAAAGAAAGAAAGAAAGAAAGAAAGAAAGAAAGAAAGAAAGAAAGAAAGGAGGGAGGGAGGGAGGGAGGGAGGGAGGGAGGGAGGGAAAGAAGGAAGAGAGAGAAAAAGAGAGAGAGAAAGAGAGAGAGAGAGAGAGAGAGAGAGAGAGACAGAGAGACAGAGAGAGAGAGAGAGAGAGAGAGAGAGAGAGAGAGAGAGAGAGAGA